>NC_134691.1:36668634-37041134 GCF_050947455.1 Rhinoderma darwinii | reverse complement strand
ATAGGTACCTAGTATGTTTGTATATTGTACATTATGGATACAGAAGCGTCTACACAGCAGTAGTGGCGGATCACAGTATTACAACCTTCTCCCATTGAAGTGAACGGGAGAAGAAGCTTGTAATACCCCAACCGATAAAATATTGATGGCATATCCTGAGAATAGACCATCAATTTTTAGGGACTGGACAACCCCTTTTAAGTTGTCATACATTGACTAGTGGTAGAATTTTAACGGTCATAAAAATATTACAACTTTTTTTTTTCATGGTTCTGAATTGGATCCTAAGCTGAGATTGTAAGGACCATGGTGAAATTCAATGGAATTCAGAATCAGAGTACAGAGCGCAGGATCTTAACATCTTCTAGGCTGGTGACTTTGTGTCTGGACTAGGAGAATCTCTTTCACCATTATTTTCCGTGTAAGGGGGTGACGTCGCCCTACAATGATTGTAAATTTTTATCCCCGGTATTGTCCATTGTGGGAGACCTATGTGTGCCGCCATGTAACATTATGTGCAAATCCCTAATATACACTCGCGAAAACATCTCCTGGTGTAAAACCTAAAGCCGAAATGTTACTGACCTCCTTCTTTTGAGCAGAGTTTGACCAGATTGTGCACGGTGTCCATCAGCTCCATCTGCTGCTTCTGTAACATGCTATTGTTAGTGGTGGCTTTACTGAGCTGCTTCTCCAGCTCTTGGATGATGTAGTTCTGTCTGGAAACCAGACCTTGTAATGTTTCCTTCTCTGTCTTCAGCGTATCCAGTTCAACTTTATGTCTGACTTCCATTTCCAAGATCTTGTTCTCCAACAAACTGTACAAAAGAATAACCAACATGTTATAATATATGGTAAGGAGGAGACATACATAGAGGTGTGTGATTGACGGAATGAGAAAAACTCTGATCCTAGATGTCAACCACTTAGGCGCCATGCTCAATATTGATTGTGGTGCTGACAATGGAAGACGGATCCCTGCCTCATGTCCCAACCTTATCTGGCATTCCAATCATGGGGGCTGATGTTTTATAATGGCAGTTCAGGGACTAAAAAAACAACAAAAAACCCGTTGGACCATCTAGTTATAATGCCCGTTAGGACAAACCTTACAGCTGAGAGCTCCTCGAATCATCCATTTTTGATAAGAAAAACTTGTCATTAATGCTTCTTTACCCAGGATTTCTTCCAGAGGAACGAAGTATGATAAGATTCCCTCTGAAATTTATACACTTTTATGGTGCTCATAACCCAAATCCGAACTCCTTGGTCCTCCGATGTGTAGAGTTAAAATCAAATAAGCTGTAAACTAATTAAGGTTGTTTCTTTTCAGGAGATCTTTCTATTAGCTAAACATTTTCAAAGGCTATTATGGCAAGGTTTTTGTTTTTTTAGACCCCTTTAGGCCAGGATCACACACAGCGTTTTGATGCAGTTTTTGGTCAATTTTTTTGAACCAAAGAAAGAAATGGATCCAAACGGAGGGAAGGGTATAAAGAAAATCTCACGCATCGTTTTTCTTTTGTCCGCTCCTATGTTTGGTTCAGAAAACTGATCCAAAAACTGCATAAAAAATGTGTGTGTGATCCTGGCCTTAAGGTAAATTAAAAGGGGTTGTTCAATCTGGGATGATCTTGTGTCTGTTAGGGGCACACAAGGTCAGGCTACCTCCAGAGATAAGTCAGGTTACCACTAATGAGGATAAGTCATCACTAAAGTATAAAAGATTACTATGCAGAAGACATTCCCCTGGATAAAATAGTCAATGACTGGTCTATGAAAAGCCAAAATAATAACATGATGTGGTATAATTTTTTGTACTTTAAACTGTTAATTGTGGATCACCCTGTAATATTATCAGTTGCTATTTTAGCACTTGTCCTTTCTTTAAGAAATTGCCTGTCTATATAAATTTTTTAGTATATTTTTTAGTATTCGTGTGACTTAAGAAGCTATTTTAAATGAAAAAATATAAAAAATAGTTTTACGATTTCCACCTATTGCTGGGCATTGTCCCATCTGGACAACCCCTTTTAATTTTCTCCACCCCTCCCCAATCAGCTGATCACAGGATTGGTCCGGCTCCCACGATCAGCTCTTATCACTGGGCGGTGCCTATCCCCTGAAATTATTGCGGATACAATTTTATGTTGTTCATTATAGATAGAGACTTTCCTTGCAGCGGATCTCTTCCCTAGCTAATAGTTTGGGTCTGATTTAGAAGACCCCATTTTATGCTCCATATAAGCTCAATTCAATAAATCTAATGTTGGTTCTTTTTGTAACTCATTAAACTGCGGCAAGTCGAGCATATTTGTTATCGGAATGTGTACGTCTTTTTATTTCTGACCTTGAATTTACTTCTTGAATTGGAAGCTCCTTTTCCTCTGTTCCTTGATGAGAACAAGTTAAATGTTTGTAGTTACCCTGGAGTCCTATTCGTTTTCTGGCGTGCTATTATCCACTATTATGTTTTCCAGAGTATGACAAACTGCAACACAATCCATATTACCTTTCATTTCTGAAGTTACTGGACGTGCCTTGTAAGATACAGGCTGTAGCTAAGCGCACTGACTGCTACTTCTATAAGGAGACTTGGAGCCAACTTCATTGACATCAGTCAGAAAACCGTCACGGCTCTCTGTGAAGCGATGATACTCTGGTACTCCTCTCCTTGCTTGCTCGCCCCCTTCTTCCTCCCTTATTACTCACATATCAAAACCAGCTGTTGTATTCCCAGTTCTGCAGGGTTTTAGTTATATACCTTTCAATCATTTTGCTAAAACACAATGCATTGCCTTTTTCCCATGCTGCAATATTGCTTTACAAGACTTTAATGTCCTACACCACCCCAACATCATCCACATCCCATACAGTACTATATAATGGAATTGCTGACAATTCGATCCAAGGTGGCGCTATGAGTAATAAGCACACTTAGCACATACTCCTTCCTCTCTCTACAGTCACTTTGACCTTTCTTAGGCTGGGTTCACACGTGGCGGAATTTCACTTAAATTCCGCTGCGGACACTCCGCAGCGTTAATCCGCAGCGGAGCCGTTTTTGCATTGACTTCCACTTCTATTTAGAAGTGTTCGTTTAGACGATGCGTAACATTCCGCTGCGGAGCATAGGCTGCGGAGCGGAATTTGGTGTCCGCAGCATGCTCTGTCTGTTGCGGAGCAGTGGCGGACTCATGGCGGAATTTCTCCATTGACTTCAATGGAGATTCTAAGTTCCGCAATGAAGTCCGCAGCTGTCATGCACATGTTATGTGTGCTGCGGATGTGTCTTGCTTTTTTGCCATGACATTTCTTCATTCTGGCTGGACCTATGTATTTCTAGGTCTACAGCCAGACTGAGGAAGTCAATGGGGCTCCCGTAATGACGGGAGCGTTGCTAGGAGACGTCTGTAAATAGTCACTGTCCAGGGTGCTGAAAGAGTTAAGCGATCGGCAGTAACTGTTTCTGCACCCGGGACAGTGACTACCGATCACAATATAGAGCAACCTGTCAAAAAAATATAAGTTCATACTTACCGAGAACTCCCTGCTTCTGTCTCCAGTCCGGCCTCCCAGGATGACGTTTCAGTCTAAGTGACGGCTGCAGCCAATCACAGGCCAAGCACAGGCTGCAGCGGTCACATGGACTGGCGCGTCATCCAGGGAGGTCGGGCTGGATGCCGAAAGAGGGACGCGTCACCAAGACAACGGCCGGTAAGTATGAAAATCGTTTACTTTCACTAGGGAAAGTGCTGTCCCTTCTCTCTATCCTGCACTGATAGGGATTAGGGAAGCACTTTTCCCGCAGTCCGCAGCAGCTAGTCCGCATCAATGTACTGCACATTTTGTGCAGATCCGCAGCAGAATCTGCAACGCAGATTCTGTGCGGCATTGATGCGGACAGTTGCGGAGGAAATCCGCCACGTGTGGTCATGCCCTTAAAGAAACACTCTTGCAAAACTATAAGACTGTGTTAGGCCTAATGCAGGGTCTGAGGGGGCGGTGCAGGAAACATGGTGTAACGCCCGTGGTCGCTGACCACGAACTCCTTCCATCCAGTCGACGCCCTTCTCTCCAGATATGTCTGCACATGTGGCCGTCCTGTTCCACAGTGACCACTAGGGTGTGGTCGCGAGCTCAGTCCAGCCTTGAGCCAGAGCACATGTGTGAGTTAAGTGCCAAATTAGCACATGTGCACCCTAAACTATAATAAGGGCCCAGCCCCTTCCTGCCTTGCCTGAGCCTTGTTGTCGTTACCCTAGTCTGCCTATGCAAATGGTCTCCTAGGTTCCTGCTACCTGTAACCTGTATCCGGTGCTATCCTGGTCAGGTGCCTTATTGAGTTGGAGCCGTGCTGCGCTGAGTACCACGCCTGGTGCCTGCCTGATGCCTAGTCCCAGCTGAGCCTGTCTTGCTATTGTCTGAGCTGCCACAGCTACACCTATATGAACTATAGACTGTGACCTGTGGCCTGTTGGCCAGCTGTCATACCATCAAGGTGGTACGGTCCAGTGGGTCCACTTACCCCTCACATGGATTAAAAAAACACACTAAAAAGTAGTGTTCCTTTAAGTTGGCCATTAATAAAGGGTTGTGTAATACACATACATATATATTTTGGTAAAATATATATATATATATATTAGGGTTATGTTCAGATTTTCTTTAGAGGCATAGTTTGGAGCCTACATCACAGATTCCATCAGATTTGACAGGACGAATAATTAGAAGTCAATGGCATCTGTCGGGTGCCAGTGGTGTCGGCAGTACAACGGGTCCATTAATGGAAACTACAATGCAGATGTGAAAAGATCCCAAGATTTTGTCCCTCGTGTGTCATTACAACTACTTGGTATGAGTCTTCTCTGTGTTCTATGACAAATACCCAAAGGGGGAATTTATTCACTTTTTTACGCCAGTTTTCTTTTTCTAGCACAGAAAAGCTGCAAATGGCACAAAAGTAGCCATTTGCAGTAAAAAATTAGACTTTTAGGTATTTTCCAACGTTAACAGCATGTTTTTAAAAACTGGGTGGAGCTTAGCAATAGGGGATAGGGCCACGCAGGGGGAATCCATCATAATTCACGCCAGAAACTAGCGGAAATTATGGCACAAAATTACGTCAGCTCATGGCAGGTGTAGATTTGACTTTCTGGCGCACTGATGGCCAGAGATACGCTCACACAGGGTGTATATGCAGCGAAAAAGCAAGCAGTGTATCCGACCTGTGCGCCGTAGGTAATTCCGGCCGAAAAACGCACCAAATTGTGGTGCAGTTTTTCGACCGGAATGTCCACTGTGGAAAATTTCACCTAAAAAAAAGATTTGTACTTACGTAGCCATGGCGACGCATCCCTCCGCCGTCCTGCAGCTTGTCCTCCTGGGATAACGTTTCATCCCATGTGATCGCTGCAGCCAATCACAGGCTGCATTGGTCACATGGGATGTAACGTCATCCGAGGAGGCCAGCCTTGACGAAGAAACACAGAATTCTGTATGAGATTTTTTTCTTCTGACTTGCGTTTTTTTGCGGCAGAATTGCTGCTTTTCCACCGCAAAAAAAAACACAACAACTGCTATGTGTTGCGGGTTTTACCTCCTCCATTGAATTCAATGGGGAAAACCCGCAACAAATAAGCAGCATTTACGCAAATACAATTGACATGCTCCGTATTAAAAAAACGCACCGCAGATCAATTTCTGAGCGTTTCTTTTCGCTTATCATTTACGCAGCATATGGATGAGATTTGTTCAAACATACTGTATTATGCTGCAGGTTTTCCGCAACAAAATCCATTGTGGAAAATCTGCAGTATTTATGCTACGTGTGAACTGACTCTAAGGGTATGTTCACACGCCCTATTTACGGACGTAATTCAGGCGTTTTTCGCCTGGAATTACGCCAGAAAATACGGCCCCAAACCGGCTGCAAACATCTGCCCATTCATTTCAATGGGTTTTACGATGTACTGTGCAGCCGGGCTTTTTTTTTACGCGCCGCTGTCAAAAGACAGCTTGTAAAAAGACGGCCGCGTCAAAGAAGTGCATGTCACTTCTTGGGATGTAATTGGAGCCATTTTTCATTGACTCCATAGAAAAACAGCTCCAATTACGTCTGTAATGGACGCCGCAAAAAAAGCGAGTACGAACAATTACGTCTTAAATTCAGGAGCTGTTTTCGCCTGAAACAGCTCCGTAATTTCAGACGTATTTTACGTTTGCGTGTGAACATACCCTAAGGCCGGATTTACACGAGCGTGTGCGTTTTGCGCGCGCAAAAAAACGCTGCGTTTTGCGTGCGCAAAAGGCAATTGACAGCTCCGTGTGTCATCCGTGTATGATGCGCGGCTGCGTGATTTTCGCGCAGCCGCCATCATAGAGATGAGGTAGTCGACGCCCGTCACTGTCCAAGGTGCTGAAAGAGCTAACTGATCGGCAGTAACTCTTTCAGCACCCTCATCAGTGAATGCCGATCACAATATACACCAACCTGTGAATAAAAAAAGACGTTCAAACTTACCATGAACTGCCTGCTTCCTCCAGTCCGGTCTCCCGGCCGTTGCCTTGGTGACGCGTCCCTCTCTTGTCATCCGGCCCCACCTCCCAGGATGACGCGGCAGGCCATGAGACCGCTGCAGCCTGTGATTGGCTGCAGCCTGTGCTTGGCCTGTGATTGGCTGCAGCTGTCACTTGGCCTGAATTGTCATCCCGGGAGGTCGGACTGGAGGAAGGAGCCGGGACTTATCGGTAAGTCCGAACTTCTGTTTTTTTTTACACGTATATGTATATTGTGATCGAAAGTCACTGTCCATGGTGCTGAAACAGTTTAAGTCTTTGAGCACCGTGGGCAGTGACTGTCTCCTGACGTCGCGTACCCGAACATTTTTTGCCGGGTTCGGTCAAAACGAGTTCGGCCGAACCCGGTGAAGTTCGGTGCGCTCATCTCTAATTTGACACTCCGTTTGGATGTTTGTAACCAGAAAAGCACGCGGTGCTTTTCTGTTTACATTCATCCTTTTGACAGCTCTTGCGTGATTTTCGCGCATGCAACGCAGGACCGTCCGTGTGGCATGCGTTGTTTTCACGCACCCATTGAAGTCAATGGGTGCGTGTTGCGTGAAAAACGCAAGAATATAGAATGTCGTGAGTTTTACGCAACGCACTCACGCAGCGCAAAAATCACGCATCGTCTAAACAGCCCCATAGACTATTATAGGTGCGTACGACACGCGTGAAAAGCACGCGCGTCGCACGCGCGTATAATACGCTCGTGTAAATGAGGCCTAAGTCTGATGTATGAAAGGCCAGTCTTAAAAAATTGCGTAGTAATTAACCTGGGATATATAACCAGCTGGTTCCCGTTATTAATAAATTACCCCCAAAGACTATGTTACCATTGGTGGGATGTGACTGTTATTGTAAGCGTGCTGATTCCTGCACACAACTCTTAGCATAAAAGCCTAGAGATGACATATTTTATGGGTTAATGTATATGGGTATGATGTATAATCCTCTGGTGGACTATCCATTTGCTATGAGTCAACTTCCAGACATCCAAAACAATTTCCTAGCAGGAAAAAACGACCACACTGGACACCTATACCTCGTACCATAAATAAGTTTTATTATTCGTAAGCAAAGACATGCATTTCATTCTTCTTTTACAATCCCAGCAGGGGCATCACTTGCGTAAAGAAAACTATATCCATACATTTATATCCATACATAACAAATTCCAGGTGTATGGGGCATCAGGCACCTGCTCAGCAGAATAGTCCCATAACATTAGTGACTATAAATCCTCAGTCATATAGTACAATTCTACGATACGACCCCTGTGGTGAGGACTTCCTATCTACTCTGCAGAAAACCATGACTAAGAAATTTCTTCCATAACACTAAGAACACATGGTTATTCTGTAAAATGGAATACAATATGGAAACATGCCTAAATCAAATGCTTTTATGAGAGTGATGTGGCTTTTTATGGGACTGTCATTAATGAGTAAGACTGACTACCCCCGACCTGTACATGAAAATCCCTTATAATGGCTGTCAGGGTACTGGGTTATTCTGAAGTCTGAAATATCCTTTAACTCTTTTATGTCTGTTTAACGTCAACTGAAGACAGATTATAGAAGAATTTACATCAATTGCATAATTCGTTCCATGTACACATTTTGAGGGTGGCCCATAATGAAAGTAGGACTCCCGTGATGGTATTTCTTTTTGCACTAGCACCATTCCTAGCACCAAGATATACAGCACTGAGCATTGCACTAAGTCTGGCACAACTCTCACAGCACTCCATGTCCAAGGAAGAAGAATTTAGGATAGCCCCATATTTGGAAACAGAGTTGGAGGGAGAGTTAGCTCCGGTCTACCTCTGTCTCCCAATAGTAACTTATTAAGAAAACCCCAAAGCTAAATTTAAATGGGGTCTCCCTACTGGTGCAGGTTCATGACCAATCCCTTCCACCCAAGATTAAGAGTACTGCATAACTCCCGGGGGTGCCAACCGACCATTCCTATGGAAACGGCATATGCCAACCTCTATGGTAGGAACGAAGGATATTGTCCAATTTTTTACAATTAATTTAAACTAGTGATATGCTCTAGGAAAGAATGTTTACGGCTTTTAGTGCTAGATGCTTTCCAGAATTATTAAAGTCAGTAAATGTCCCTACATTAAAGCAAGTCACTGGTTGGAAGAGGAGGTTCTGAAAATTGGTTGGCAGGTGCTTATGATTTTGGATCCCAAATATTGACAAGTAGATTAGACTGGCTAAGTATATCTGTCCAATGCTGCCCGAAGATAAATGGTGGCAGAGGTGTTTGGCCCCTACTCTTCTAACCGTTTTATTTTTTTGTTGAATCAACATAAATCTTATTTGGGGACATGGACATCTTAGGCTATGTACACACTTGCGATGGGGCTTTCAGTCGGGATTCCATCAATTTTGTAGACAATTCGTGATGTCAAAATGATGGAAAATATATAAGTCAATGGGGTCCATTGGTCGCATTTGGCCATGATGGATGCCAGTGTGAACAGGTCCTTTATTGCAGTCCAGAAAGTCTTTTTGCCAAGCTTTTCTTTATCAGTTCTGTATCTAAATACCATGGCATAGTGATTTGTTAGTGCTACCCCCACCCCCTACGGATATTAGGGTAAATCAATTATTTTTATACATTCAGATTTATACAAAGAACCTGCAGGGCTTGTATTGAGATGTATGTTTTTTAAATGTTGATGTTACCCATAAAGATGAGCTGTTGAGCTCCTAGTAAGATTTATTTTTCTTTTTTATAGTTTTGATTTCCATGAAGAATTCTATTTTCTGCTGGTCATATTGATTTAGAGTGTGTTCTTCAGAAGCATTGTTTCCTATAAACATATGGGTTAACACCTGACTACGACATTCGACATTCTTGTATAACTTGAATTTTGCTAGCTAGAAAATTTATGAAAGCTTCGGCTGTCTCAGTGGTTACTTAGTGTTTGCTTTATTAATCTGTGTAAGAGGAAACAGATACGGAGAACACACAAGTTGTTAGATGTCCCAAGCACTCTAAAAATGGAATGTGGGTTGTCTGGGTACCATTTAGCTTTAGAGCATTAGTTTTCACGCCTGAATTATCTATAGACTTAGAAGAATTTTAAGAGATATTTTCACTCAAAACCAAAGAAGTGGTTGTGGCTAAAGTTAGGCGAGTAAAGTAAAATATCAAAATATGAATCACTCTTTCCCAATTCATTCTTAGGCCCTGTTCACACTGAGTATTTTGCAGACAGAAAAAAAATTGTCTCAAAATTCCTTCAGGAATTTTGAGCCAGATTTTGACCTTCCTGCTCTTTCTAGCCGCGGTTTCCGCGGTGGTTTTCGTTGTGTTTTTCGCCCGTGGCCATTGAGTGCCGCGAGCAAAAAACGCAGCGAAAAATTGGAGGTCAGAGGCAAAACCGTGACAAAAAAGGACATGCCAGTTTTTTTTACCTGCGAGCGGATAAAAGCTGAAAAAAAAGCTGAAATCAATGGGAGGCAGTTTCTAGCTTTTCTGGCACTGATGCCAACATCGTTTTCGCGTCAAAATCTGTGCCAAAAAAACTCTGTGTGAACAGGGCCTTATATCGAATCCAATTGATGTCTTAGGGGTGAGTAAAATTTGGGTGGCCTCACCCCTGTCTCTTATAACATCCCTTGACCTTGTGCTGGGCGTCTTTTGGTGCCCAGTTGCAGAATTTTTATATCCAGTATCCCTGTTTTGTGATATTTTATTATATATAAAAAAAAAGAGAGTTGGCAAGTTTGTTGTTTTCTTTGATTCTTTGATGTGCTGGCAGTGGTTAAGTGTTGGTATTTTTGAGTACATACTGCCAGGCATTGACATGCCGTTAGAAAACTGATTGATGGGCATATGATGCAAGTAGTGTTAGTTTTTTTTTTACTTTTTTTTTTGTACTAGTTTAAATAAAAACATTGTTTTCTATTTAAAGGGGTTTTCCCATGTCAGACATTAATTGCACATACATAGAATATGTCAAATGTCTGATAAGTGGTATTCCCACTTATTTTATGCAGCATGGTGTCCTTGAAATTGACACACTCAGCCCTGCTACAACTATTTGTCGATTAAATTAAAAATGAAAAAAAATTAGTTCAGTTAAATTTTAGAAAAATCTTATTCAAATGTCAGTAAACAGAAAACTTGGTGGTTTAAAGAGTAACTGCACTTTCAGAAAACATTAAATATTTTATAGTGACATATCAAACGCTTTGATCGGTGGGGATCCAGGTGCTGAGCGCCTTACACCTTTTGCCATGATCGGCGCTCTTTGTTAAACTGTAGAACGGCACATAGACGGACATTGTCTTTGGGTTGACGAGGAACACCGATTACGGACAAAAGTGCAAGGTGCTCAACTGAGCGCTTTTCCTCTAAAGTAATGTAAAAAATAATAAAATTAACTAAATTGGTATCGCCGTATCTCTACAAGTCTGAACTATTACAAGATAGCATTATTTAACTCGCATGGTGAACACCATAAAAACTGCAATTGAAAACACCAGAACTGCTGTTTTTTTGGTGACCTTAGCGCCAAAAAAAAAAAGTTATAAAAAGTAATCAAAAAATTGTATCATTAAAATCTACATCTCGTCCTACAAACAATAGGTCCTCACACTGCTAAAACGACAGAAAAATAAGAATGTATGGCTCTCAGAATATGGTGAAACAAAACTAATTTCTTTTTAACAAATAGTTTTATCTTTGTAAAAGTAGTGAAACATTAAAAAAAACCTATATAAATGTGGTATCACCGTAATCGTGTTGACTCGCAGAATAAAGTTAAGTTGTTGCTTGTAAGACGTAAAAACAACCTAAAAAAAAACAATGGAGGAATCACAGTTTTTTTAGATCCCCCCCCACGGATGAAGAATTTTTTTCAGTTTCCCAGTACATTATAGGGTATTTGAAATGGTGCAAATAGGAACTACAACTCCGCCTGCAAACATTAATCCTTCACATCACTCCATTGATGGAAAAATAAAAAAGTTATGGCTCTTGGAAGGCGAGGAGTGAAAATCAAAAGGGCGAAAAAAAAAAAAATGACTGCGGCGCCAAGGGGTTAAGAATGGATAGAGATTCCGTACATAAAAAAAAAAAAATATTCTATATACACAATGTAAATTATATTAGCTCAACTCTAGTTTTGATACAAAATATTGTATGTTCATCCATTTCCAAAGCTAATGGTTTGAGGATCGTGGACTATCGTTTCATTTGCCAAAAAATATAGTGGACATTAGTTATAACACAATCGTTTTTCATAAGCAAAAATCTATCAGTCCTCGATTATGTACAAATGGCCAACATTTATCTGGGTGCCTTCGGGTGATTTGGATAGAGATGAAAGCTGTTTTTGAAGTCATCATTGATATCAGGAATAATTGTAGTTCATGGACTAAGAATCATATTTTTATTGGCCTTGAATGGTCAAACTCCCTGAAAGTTCCAGATCCCAATGTTATTCTTCCATAGAAACCGACAGTTTATAGATTTGATAATAAAAAGTCAGGGAAGCATTTGAAACATATGAGGAATTTAATATCATTTAGAAAAACATTATTATGAAATTCAATTGATAGACATCTAGATTCTAATCAGATGTATGACATCATATTGCGTTGAGTACTGACACTAAGGTAGGAATGTATTCTACTTGTCACTATTAATATAGCAAGAATAGTGTATTTAAATATATTTTTTTTTAAAGGAGACCATCATCAGAAATTGGTAGATTTATAAGGAGTTTGCTCTTTTCCAGAAACAGCACCTCTCTTGTCCATGGGTGGGTATTGCAGCTCATTGCAGTCAATGGGGTTGGGCTTCAATACCATACACAACCCATAGACAGGAGTAGTGCAGTTTCTTGAAAAAAAAAAACATTCCTTTTCTTCTAATTCCCTTTTAGGGTTAAAAAAAAATTCCTGAAACTGAAAATCCCGTCCTTATATCTGAATGGGGTTGTTTCTGCATGTGCATGAAATTTCTGCAACAAATATGGTACATGTGAATTTACACTTATGTCATATTTCAAACTTTTTTGACTGTTTTTCCTTTGTTATGTCTTTTCGTGTAAAATTAATTTGTGAATATTTTAGTTTTCTGTTTCAATAACTTTTATTAAAGTTTTCAATAGTACAACAGCATGAAGTACTGTAATAAAAATGACCACAAGGATTCTGGAAACTTGGTGGATGAGGAGGTGCAAATAAGAACACAAGCCAAAACCACCATGGGCCTCGTGCATAAGAACTGTTTTTTACAAAAAACGTGTCAGTGCTGCTGCCTACAACAACCAATCAAATCACTTTTTCTCATCTAGATATCTGACTTTTTATGCATGATGTCCTGTGTCTTAAAGTGTAAGTAAACTTTTTAAAACTTTTTAAATGTCATAGTGACAGGTCAGAAGTTTTGGGTACCTAAGCACTGAGACCTCCACCGATGGCTGAAACAAAGCGACAGAAGTGCTTGGGGGAGTGCTGTGTGTCTGATCGGCTTTCCTCGGAGCTGTGTACAGGCTCAATAGAAAGGCTATGAGCCCATACACTACATGCTCGGCTTTCCGAGGAAAGCCTATCAGAAATGAAGTGGCACAGCGCTCACCCGAGCACTTCTTTTTAGTGATCGGTGGGCGTCTCAGTGCTCAGATGCCCACCGATCAAAACTTCAGACATGTCACTATGACCTATCAAGAGTTTTTTTAAAAGTTTAGTTACCCTGTAAGCAAATAATGTTAAATAATATATTATATGAACATATTAATAATTAGGAAGAATCCTCTGTAGTAGACAATAGGATTGCAATTAGGAGAAAGGTGGAAATGAAACAAACAGAAATAAAACCTGATCCCGTCTGGGCTAGGCCTGTCTTTATGATCTTGAATCAGTGCATGAGTAATGACATCAGTCAATCCACCCCTGAGCACTTTACTCAACCCTTGACCCCTTTGTTGGGGACTGCTCATCTGACCGGTCTATGTCAATATAGGGGGATGTATCCTCTGTGATACCGCTAGACCATATACTGCCCATTACTTAGGTGTTCTCGTCCATTTCACGTCTTTACTATATCATTTTCATTCTGTGAGAAATTGCATGTGGAAGACAGATGTGATATAAATTGCAGTAAACAATTTTCTTTTATAACACTTAGGGGGAATTTATTGACTGGTGTTTCATACACCTATATTTCTTAAAGGGGTTTGCCCATTTGGGACATTTATGGCATATCCACAGGATATGTCATAAATGTCAGATAGATGCGGGTCCCATCTCTAGGACCTGTACCTATCCCTGGAACGGGACCCCCTAAACCCTGTTCTACCTTTTTCGGCTCCCGCCGCCTCCCGGCCACTTCCTGATTAGACGGTCGGGAGTTACAAAAATGGCGTAGCTCACTGAGCTACACTGTTTCGTAACTCCAGTGGAAGTGAATGACATTTACGGAAGCAGCAGGAGCCGACAAAGGTAGAACAGGGTTTAGGGGGTCCCGTTCTAGGGATAGGTGCGGGTCCCAGAGGTGGGACCCATATCTATCTCACATTTATGACATATCCTGTGGATATGCCATAAATGTCCCTGATGGGCAAACCCCTTTAAGAAATATAGGTGTATGAAACACCAGTCTTAATAAATTCCCCTTAAGTATTAAAAAATAAAATTGTTTTCTGCAATTTATATCACATCTGTTTTCCACATGCAATTTCACACAGAATGAAAATTATATAGAGAAGACGTGAAACGGACAAGAACACCTAAGTAATGGACGGTATATCCTGTGGGTATGCTATAAAAAATCCCTGATGGACAAACCTCTTTAAAATAAATTATTATGGTGTGAAATCTACCAAATTTATTAAAAAATGGACACCACTTAATACATTTGGCGCACATTTAGCTAGTCCTGCGCCAGAACCTCAAATCTATATCTTCTATGTGCAGGCATAGATTTGCGCTTTAATTGACATAAATTTCTACCATATATTATAGTTCATGTGTCTGACTGACAGTGGCCCGTCCACTTCCGTCTAAATTTTGAAAGTGGCAAGAGGAGTGAAAAATCACAGATTTTTGTAAATTCCCAGCATAGAGTATACATCAGTGACATCAGTCCCGGAGTGACACATTTCACAAGCCGATTGTGTTGTGGTCACTTACAGCAAGTGACAAGACACAAGCCGCGTGATAGGAAAAATGACTGACAGGTTCAGCAAGAGTGGTTTTCCCGCTTTGATCCTTCTCTCTCGGCCTGGGTACACATCCCTGGGACAAAGCACCTAGTGTGAGCAGCTGTCAATCTTTTGTCTGCACGGCTTTTGTCTGGTTGCAGGGCTGACGTGCTCATTCAGCCCTTTTCTGGATTACTTATAGGCAGTATGGAAATACGCAGGAAATCTATTGTTTTATCACAGATAGAAAGATTCATTCTAATACTGCTAAACATGAACAAACAACATATTGTAATGTAGAGAAAATGGAAAAACTTTCGCCTTTAAAGTTAATCTCAAATTTTTATTACTATGCCATTTTTAGGTCCAATATTTAGTGCTTATTAATTTATCAATTTATTTTTTATAACAGTTGGTGTTTGTTTTTCCAATGCAGAGCTCCAAATCCCCTGCATAGTTATAGAGTTAAATGATACAATTCTGTCTGTCTGCAGGTACCACTAGAGGGAGCTCAGGAGCTAACTGTATGCTGATATATTATTGAGATCAATGTACAAACATTATGCAGTAAGCTCCTCAGCTCCCGCTAGTGGCGATTACAGGCTGCCAGATTTTTATTTTCTTAAATGCTAAACCCCACCCAAAAAAAAATGAAACGGTATTTAACCCCTTAGTGACCACTAATACGCCTTTTCACGTGATTCACTACTGGGCTTTAGGCTAGGCTGACGCCTTTTCACGTCAGCCTAGTCTAAGTCCTGCACGGGTCTCCCGTGCAGGCAGGAGCCGGGGCTCTGCTGTCTGATGACAGCTGAGCTCCTGCTCCAACGCCGTTTAACCCGTTAAATGCTGCCGTCAATAGCGACCGCGGCATTTAACTTTGTTTACAGAGGGAGTGCGCTCCCTCTGTCACCCATCGGCAGCCCGCGAATGCAATCGCGGGTCTCCGATGGGGTGTCATGGCAGCCGGGGGCCTGATAAAAGCCCCCAGGTCTGCCCTGGACATATTCCTGTTAGGACGCGCCGGAGGCACGTCCTAACAGATTGCCTGTCAGATTTACACTGACAGGCAATAATGCTCTGGTATACGAAGTATACCAGAGCATTATAGCAGCGATCGGAACATCGCACAGTAAAGTTCCCTAGTGGGACTAATAAAATCAGTCATCAAAGTGAAATAAAGATTATTAATAAAAAGTACAGTAAAAAAATAAATAAAACCATTTTTTTCCATAAAAAGTGGTTTTATTTAGTAAAAGTGTAAAAAAAAAAAAAAGTACACGTGTGGTATCGCCGCGACCGTAATGACTCCATTAATAAAGTTAATATGTAATTTAAACCGCAAAGTGAACACCGTAAAAAAAAACGCCAAAAACTATGGCGAAATTGTAATTTTTTTCCATTGCCCCCCAAAAAAGTCATAATAAAAATGAATCAATAAGTCCCATGTACCCCAAAACAGTACCATTCAAAACTACGTCTCATCCCGCAGAAAACAAGCCCAAAAAATCACTACATTGATGGAAAAATAAAAAAGTTACGGCTCTTGGAAAGCGACGATGCAAAAACAAATAATTTTAGTTCAAAAGTGTTTTTATTGTGCAAAAGTCGTTAAACATAAAAAACCTCTACATATGTGGTATCGCCGTAATCAAACCGACCCATAGAATAAAGGTAACATGTTATTTACGTCGCATAGTGAACGGCGTCAATTTAAAAACGCATAGAACAATGGCGGAATTTCAGTTTTTTTTTATAATCCCCCCCAAAAAGGTTAATAAAAGTTAATATAAAAATGATATGTACCCAAAAATGGTGCTATTAAAAAGCACAACTAATCCCGCAAAAAACAAGTCCTCATACAGCTATGTAGACGAAAAAATAAAAACGTTATAGCTCTTTGAATGCGACTATTGAAAAACGAATAAAATAGCTTGGTCATTAAGGCCTAAAATGGGCTGGTCACTAAGGGGTTAAGAGTGGAGATTCACATTCAATAATATTTTCACTTAGAGCAAAAAATAGCATTTTAACTAGAGTAAACTATCTATCTAAAAAAAGTCCACCGTCCAGCAGCACCAGGCTGAAAATATGGATGGGTGCACGCCCTGGGAACTCGATCATGGTTCCAAATCCTCCTGCTTGAGAAAGGCTCCTTGTATTGAGCCAAAACGTTGCACGAGGGCTATTAAAAGCTATTTTTTTTCACCTTGATTTGGAGTGCTGCCTATCTTTGGATACATATCTATCTATCTATCTATCTATCTATCTATCTATCTATCTATCACATATCTATCTATCTATCTATCTATCTATCTATCTATCCATCTATTATCTATCTATCTATCTATCTATCTATCTATCTATCTATCTATCTATCTATCTATCTATCTATCTATCTATCTATCTATCTATCTATCTATCTATCTATCTATCTATCTCATATCTATCTATCTCATATCTATCTATCATCTATCTATCTATCTATCTATCTATCTATCTATCTATCTATCTATCTATCTATCTATCTATCTATCTATCTATCTATCTATCTATCTATCATCTATCTATCTATCTATCTATCTATCTATCTATCTATCTATCTATCTATCTATCTATCTATCTATCTATCTATCTATCTATCTATCTATCATCTATCTATCTATCTATCTATCTATCTATCTATCTATCTATCTATCTATCTATCTATCTATCTATCTATCTATCATCTATCTATCTATCTATCTATCTATCTATCTATCTATCTATCTATCTATCTATCTATCTATCTATCGCATCACTTTATATGTAAATAAACGCTTTATATAATGCAATACAGAATAAAAGTAAGAACTGGCTCAATACCGTGGGCAGACAAAGACTTGGCCTTGTCTTATATTATTTTTTGCCAATTTTTCTTATTGAATGTTACTGGTTTGTGTCATTTTCAGTTAGGCAGATTCCTCATGAGAAATCCATTAAGAACACATTATTCCTGTTATTATTGTACCAAGGAATATCACTAAATCACTCATTTTATTATATTAATCTGGTATTGTCTTCACTTTTGTCAGTAGGTAATACAGATCTCAATACTGGGCTTACAGATGGGAATTTAAAGCATAAGAGAGGGCCAAATAAATTGTAAAGGAAATATTCCAAATCACAAGGTGAACACGTAATAGGGTAATAAATTACAATAATAAACCTTTTTCTTTTTTACACAATGATTGACCATTAATAGCGATCACTGAAAGCGAAACATACAGTTTAAAGGAAAACTAACAGAAGTGTTATATAAAACTTCATTTTCATTCACACATAAGTATATATAATAATTATGGTAATACAGACACTTTAGGACAGGTCAACCAGAATTACAGAAGATTCTCTGGTGGGTTTGGGCTCCAATACAATAATGGGCCTCAATGGTTCAGCAGAAGACAATCCCATTTGGAGCCATGCGCCACTAGAGTCTATTTCTTATGAGTTCCTATCAGACATTATTGATACTATGTCCCGCTTGTACTATGCTAACAAAGTTTATGATTAAAAAAAAGTGCATGTTTTATATAGATAGCGGATAGGCCCTAATAATAATCTTTTTTGTGAGATTAAAAGGGACCTGTCACTAGGCCATATAAGTTTATTTGGTTTACTGATCTGAATAGCAATATCTTCCTGATTAGGGCATGACCACACGTGGCGGATTTCCTCCGCAACTGTCCGCATCAATGCCGCACAGAATCTGCGTTGCAGATTCTGCTGCGGATCTGCACAAAATGTGCAGAAAATTGATGCGGACTGGCCGCTGCGGACTGCAGGAAAAGTGCTTCCCTTCTCCCTATTCAGTGCAGGATAGAGAGAAGGGACAGCACTTTCCCTAGTGAAAGTCAAAGAAATTCATACTTACCGCCCGTTGTCTTGGTGACGCGTCCCTCTTTCGGCATCCAGCCCGACCTCCCTGGATGACGCTCCAGTCCATGTGACCGCTGCAGCCTGTGCTTGGCCTGTGATTGGCTGCAGCCGTCACTTAGACTGAAGCGTCATCCTGGGAGGCCGGACTGGAGACAGACGCAGGGAGTTCTCGGTAAGTATGAACTTATCTATTTTTTTACAGATACATGTATATTGAGATCGGTAGTCACTGTCCCGGGTGCAGAAACAGTTACTGCCGATCGCGTAACTCTTTCAGCACCCTGGACAGTGACTATTTACAGACGTCTCCTAGCAACGCTCCCGTCATTACGGGAGCCCCATTGACTTCCTCAGTCTGGCTGTAGACCTAGAAATACATAGGTCCAGCCAGAATGAAGAAATGTCATGGTAGTAAAAACAATACGCTCCGCAGCACACATAAGATCTGCGGACTTCATTGCGGAATTTTGACTCTCCATTGAAGTCAATGGAGAAATTCCGCCATGAGTCCGCAACCAGTCCGCCACTGCTCCGCAACAGACAGAGCATGCTGCGGACACCAAATTCCGCTCCGCAGCCTATGCTCCGCAGCGGAATTTTACGCCTAGTCTAAACGAACACTGCTAAATTAAAGTGTAAGTCAATGGACAAACGGCACCGCTGCGGATTAACGCTGCGGAGTGTCCGCAGCGGAATTTCAGTGAAATTCCGCCACGTGTGAACCCGCCCTTACAGCGCTGTTTGTTTGTTTTCTGGACCCCCCTCCCCTGAGATATGGCCCACTGTTCTGTTGTCTCCCTCTATGCTATTATTGCAGTAGTAAGCCAACAGGGTGGAGCTAGCTTCCCTTCCTTTATGTTGACCAATCAGAGGGGGGCAGCTCGAGGACAGTTCAGACTCTATTGGCTAACTACAGCAAATTCGACATGATGATAAAAGGTGGATGTGGTAAAAGTTATAACTATATATCATTCAGTGTCTTCAATTATTTTCATTATTGTTACACAACATGGTGTAGGTTGAAATAATACCAGCATTAAATTACCTGTTTTTTTCGTGAATTTTTATAATTTCGTGAGTCTGCTGAATAAGTTGTTTTTCTAGTTTGTAGGTTGACAATGAGTTTTCTAACAGCTGAATCTCTAATCTGGATGTCTGGTTGAGAACCTGGAAAAGAAAGAAGTAAAAAATAGCTGCGATATATCAAACTGTCGTTTTACATTACTACAAGAACATAAAAATATAACCTAGTCCCACAAAATGCAATAGAAAGCAAACAAGCCCAGTGTGATGGTGTAAGGATGTATTATGGCAGTCCTAAGCTATGAATGTATGTCATTGAACCATAAGTAAATGTTATTGTTAACCTGTAGTTATATATTTCCCCTGGTATTTTCATGGTGGTCCTACAGAAAGCCTCATTTGATGACAAGAGGAGTTCGTGTTAGCCCATGAGACTTGTGAGGTTTGACAGCCATTTTTATTTTGCATGAGGGTTTGGTACAGCTACCGTAAATCTACTGCTCAGCACAATCGATGTTGCTGAGGGATCTGGGGAACTAGAAAATACTAGACTTGCTCCTGTTAAATGATGACAAAATAATTGCTGCAATTTCAAATTGAACCATGATGTTGAAAGAAAAGCAAAATGCGTGTAAAAGTTGGGACTAGTATGGGTTGTCATTACAGTAGTGTGCCAAGTCCCACATTCAGCTTAATTATTTTGGTTAAAAAGTCCTTATTTTAAAAATAGTTTTCTCATATTTTGTTTGGAAACCACATCAGTTACAGCAGTTTCCAAAAATCCATCCTCTAGCAGTCATAGATAGTTTTGTGAATTTTAGCGGTATTGGGTATTGTAGTTGTGGACATCTAATGTATAGTAGTTCCTTGCTTAAAGGCTATGTACACCTTTCAAAACGATTTGTTTAATAAAAATGTGTATCAGTGTGATTGGTGTAACTTTGTAATTACATTTAATTAAGAATTATTTTTACTTTTTGAGATACAGCTGCTTTGTATCCTGTATACAGAGCAGTTGTATCTAGCGCTGAAACCTGTATCCGTCAGGTTAGCGGGACTGACGGATTCAGTGACAGCGGGTCACTAACACGTGTTTCTAACACGCAGGATCGAGTTGTTACCGATCAGATCCTTGGTTATAACTTAGATCTGATTTATAACAGGTGGATCCTGAGTGTCAGAGACACAGAGGACCCGCTGTTACTGAATCTGTCAGTCCCGCTGGCCTGACATATACAGGTTTTAGTGCTACATACAGCTGCTCTGTAATACAGGATACAAAGCAGCTGTATCTCAAAAAGTAAAAATTATTTTTAACAAAATTTAATTACAGAGTTGCACCAAACACACTGATACACATTTTTATTTAAACCAAAAAAACAGTTTCAAAGGTGTACATAGCCTGCAAAGGCATATTGCAGGCAAAGAAAAGCTCACTGAAGCAGTGCCCACAAGACCTACCTAACCTAACCTCCTATCCCTATTACTGTCAGTTGTACCATGGTCATTTCTCTTTGTAGGCCATGCCCATAAAAGTGAATCTATAGAGCTCTGTATGTTATACCCATGATAAGCTTATTCCCACAGCTCTTCCTTCTCCTGGTATACTAGTCCTGCTCCTATCCCCGGTGAATAATATTCTTTACTTTCCCCTTCCATGCACAGAGTCCTTCCTGCTCCTTTATTACTAATTTACCCCCAGTAAATCCTGATGCTGCACGACTGAAGTGTCTGTTACATGTTTTGTATCCTACTTCCCCAGACAGAGCTTTATTCACCTTTTTGAGATATAGTAAATTTTCTTTGTTCTCAAACCTTGACTGTGAGTGAAGACATTCTGTTCATATTACATTACAGCTTTTACTGGGTTAGAAACAGGCAGACCAGCCATGTTACCCTCCCACATGATGAGAAAAGCCTAAAAAAAAACTGCTGAAAAGGTATGTGTCTTACATGGAAAGCCCATAGGTTTTAGTGAGAACTGTGTAGTGCTAAATTTCATATTTGGTGGCGCTGCATGAAAATGTAACATTTGCTGCCAAGTTCCTGTGAAGATTACAACTGATCGCTGGGGGTCCCAGCAGTAGGACACCCAACATGGACAACCCCTTTATTGTTTGTATATTATCATTATTATGAGCATAATTGATTTATTGCATCTATTGTATCCAGCATTTATTGTATTTTTTATGCTCTTTATTGCTTCATTTCTAAACCGCATATATTGCTTTAGGAAGAAATTAATTCAAATGTGTAAGAGATGGAAATATGTATCATTGTTTGTGTTCATTCAGTGTAAGTGCAAATGTCACAGGTTGAATTATTCTAAACCAGTGTAGTATTTTCACAAGCAAAATAAATCTACGTACAAGCGCACTAATAATCAAGTTCAAAGAGTAATGGATCCCAGTAATTTATTTAGATAACTTGTGTATCACTCACAGCTATTAGTCCCCATGTTTATTTGAACTTAAATGTTATTTGGTTTACTGGGTGACCTTAACCTACAGATGAATGGCTCATTCAATATTCCCATTAAACAGCATCAGGGACTAGAACAAGGCGCCCTGTGCTGTCACTATTCGTGTTGACTTGTCCTTCTTCAGTAAAAATGGCATGCTATTAATACAGGAGTGTACAAAGTGTTAAAGAGGCTCTGTCACCAGATTTTGCAACCCCTATCTGCTATTGCAGCAGATAGGCGCTGCAATGTAGATTACAGTAACGTTTTTATTTTTAAAAAACGAGCATTTTTGGCCAAGTTATGACCATTTTTGTAGTTATGCAAATGACTAATTCCATCCTCCCTCGTTTGCTAACGTCGTGAAGTGAGGGTATCAGCAGTGGCCAATCCTCATTAGGGCGGTTCGGGCGGCCACCAGGGCCCAAGGTTCCCAGAGGGCCCATGGCCACCCAAACCGCACAGGCCCGCTCATGCCCGGTGGTGTCGCAGGCACTGGAGGGGGGCACGGTGCTAGTGACAGCCACATTCATTGTATCTGAGTTGTATGGCTGTAAGGTAAATGGAAAATGCTCTTGCCTCTTACATAGAGAGTGATTACAGAACACACATGGATTTCCAATGGGATTGATATCTAATTGGGCAAGTGGACTCTTTACCCCACAGTATGGGGGTACTTATATTCTGTTGAACAACCGGATTTAAAGGGCATGTCCACCTTTCCAACCAAGTCTTTTACTGTCCCGATGCATCAAAAACTGTAGCAACTTTGCAAATAGAATTAATAAAACATTTCCTGTTTTGAGTCTACAGCTCCTAAACAGATTTATGTGTTTCCATGGTTACAGACTGCAGTAATATTCCTTTCGATCTGCCCCCTCTTCTTGCTAACCTACAGAATATAAGATAGGGGAGTTGGAAATGGTAGCCCATGACTGCATGATCAGACTACACACAGGATTTGTATTCTGTATCCATGTAGATATATAGATCAGCATAGGAGCTGTAGACACAAAACGGTAGGCTATTTTTAATCAGGATCAGGACGATCTGCAAAGTAGTCTTTTTTTATTTACATTTTTTTATTTAAGTTGCATTGGAGATCTGAAAGATATGAATCTCTCTACCCCAGTCCATATGTTATGCTTGCAAATTATAAAGCCTAATTCTAGAAAAAAAATAAACCTTGTTATATATACCCCGTAATATTTACAGGATCCGTAGTTCAAACACAAATTGAAAGGTGATATATCCAAACGGAAAGAGTGTTTGAATACCAATCATGATGTGCTACAGATTTTTGAGGAAAAAAGAAAAAAATGCACATTTTTTTGCCAGATTCAATTTTTATGCCTTAAGGATATGTTCACATATGGCAGATTTATTACAAACATTTCTACAACTGTGCCATACATCTGAATAGGATTTGCAGAAATCTATGCACATGATCGGTATGGAATGGATTTTCAGACACAGATATTTCTGCAACAAGTCTACCTGTGTGAACATACCCTTAGATAAATAGGAGGAGATTTATAAAAATTAGTGCAAAGAAAAAGTGGAGCAGTTTCTCATAGCAACCAACCAGATTCCAGGTATAATTTTTCGAAAACTGTTTCACAAATGTGAGCTGGGATCTGATTGGTTGCTACGGATAACTGAGCCACTATTGTTTTGCGCTAGTTTTGCTAAGTCCTCGCCCCAGTTTCCATTAAAGGTGGCCAATGTCTTTTGCATATTTACACGCTCGCTTACTTGTGTTTCCACGTCTGTAAGTTTTCTTGTCTGCTCTGCGGTTTGGCTAAGAAGACTCGTTCCTATTTCCAACATGGTTGCTGTCTGATTCTGAACTGCATTTTGCTGCATCTGGACCATCTCTGATTTCATATTGTCCACAATGTAGTTCTCCAGCTGTGAGAAAATAGATATATAAGAAGATAAGACGACATACTGCATCACATGATATAGACGGATAGAGATGTATGCGAAAGCACGGGAATTTCAACATTTGTCGTACTTCTGATTGAAAAATTAGACACAATCAGGACTAATTATATATGAATAAATTTCGTATTATCTTATATCACTCATAATACAGGACTCGATGCATGTTGCCATAACTTAAAGGGGTTGTCCTAGTTTTGAAAAAACGTGTCTGCTTTTTTCCCCCAAAACAGCGCCACATTTGTCCATGGGCCATAGCTGGTATTGCAGCTTAGCCCCATTAACTTAGTAGGGATAAGCTGCAATACTCAAAACAGCCCATGGATAAGAGTGGCGCTATTTCTGGGCAACCGCTTTAATGATTTTCTAGAATATGGGACATAATATCAATGTATTTGTCAACACTGTTTATTATGTATTGTAGTAAAGTAGTAAATCTGTATTCAGAGTTTGGTCCTCTCCTTTAAATGAATCCCTATAATAATCCCAGACTGTATGGTTTCATCAGTTGATTCATTATAAAAAGGTCATCACGACACAAGGGCTAAGGGTGAAGGAAATTGATAATTTGCAATTTGTTAGAATTAATTAGAAATTCAGAAAATAAAATATATTTCCATTTCCCAAGAGAATCTTTTGTTCTTTGCAGAAGATTTATCTGTCTTCAGAAGTCCTCTGGGTGTGAAGAGTTCCTTATACATGTTCTTCTATGGAATTCACCATTGGCTGCCTCCAGTAGTCTATGGTTTATCAAGTTCCCATTTTCTTGCATTTTTAAGGGATTGTCTGGTTTAGAAAACTCTGTTAGGGATTTCTGAGTTAATAGAGGGGAGTCCGTTGATCAATTAACCGTCAAGAGTGACTTCAAAGTGCATCTTTTTTTCTGGAGAACTCATGACGACCTTTCAATTAACAGACAGCCTGTTGATTTTAATGGACACCATGTAATACTTAATTTTTCCTTTGGTGGCGCTGCAGGGGAATTAAACACTTGCTTACGGGTCTCCCTCATATTACAGATGATCACTGGGGTTCCAAGCGGGACAACATGCAAATAGCTTATATTAGGGCGGCACTTTTAACAAAAAGGGATTGTGAAAAGTCACCAACTCGTTAAGAAAATATTATAACCGTTTAAATCACAGAGCAATGCTAGCATAGTGGTAAGTGGCTAGTAAATCAGATATTAAGGGTTTCTCCAAGATGTAAAATTGATGACATATCCCAAGGATACTCCATCAATAAGTGATTAGAGATGAGCGAATCGATTCTACTAATTCGGTTCGAGTTTCCAAAAGTTCCGGATTCGGCAACATCCAAACCTTTTGGGGTTTGTGGCACCCAAATTTTATAGATTAACCCCTTCCCGCACCTTGGCGTAAATGCACGTCCAGGTGAGCAGTAACTTCGCGCACCTGGGCGTGCAGTTACGTCCGCGCTTTAACAGTTAACCGCTGCGCGGCGCTACACTGCAGCGGCGGTTAACTGTGCAGGGTGTCAGCCCTGCTCTCCCCGTTGCCGATCAGCGGCCTGTCGCCACTGAAATCGGCAATTAACCCCTTCGATGCGGTGGTCGATTGCGATCACCACATTGAAGAGGTTTACAGCGGATCAGCAGCCCACCACAAGCATATGCGGGGCTGGAGATCCTTATCATGACAACCAGAGGCCAGACAATGACCTCCGGGTTGCCATGTACGGAAGCCTCGGAGGAGCAGCCTCCGGCCGGTGCTCCTCGGCTTCCTGTCAGTGTGACAGTTACGTCACAATGACAGTTAGAACACATTGCACTACGTGTGGAG
The DNA here is from genome assembly GCF_050947455.1 of Rhinoderma darwinii. Lineage (NCBI taxonomy): Eukaryota > Metazoa > Chordata > Amphibia > Anura > Rhinodermatidae > Rhinoderma > Rhinoderma darwinii. The sequence continues at coordinate 37,015,249 of NC_134691.1, read as the reverse complement.
TGTATTGTGTTCTAGCAGCGATCAGAGCTGCAAGTCTAAGTGTCCCCTAGTGGGACAAGTAAAAAAAGTAAAAAAAAGATAATAAAAATGTTTTGAAAAAGTGTACAAATAAAAGTTAGAAGTGACATAAACAAAGAATGCTTTTTTTCCTATAATAAGTCTTTTATTATAGGAAAAAAATTAACACGTTAAAAAAAGTACACATATTTGGTATCACCGCGTTCGTAACGACCCCATCTATAAAACTGTAGTATTATTTTTCCCGCACGGTGAACACCGCAAAAAAAATAAACGAAAAACAGTGCCCGAATCACAATTTCTTTGTTGCAACCCTCCCAAAATATACAATAAGGCTGGGTTCACACGTGGCGGAATTTCACTTAAATTCCACTGCGGACACTCCGCAGCGTTAATCCGCAGCGGAGCCGTTTGTCCATTGACTTACACTTTAATTTAGCAGTGTTCGTTTAGACGAGGCGTAAAATTCCGCTGCGGAGCATAGGCTGCGGAGCGGAATTTGGTGTCCGCAGCATGCTCTGTCTGTTGCGGAGCAGTGGCGGACTCATGGCGGAATTTCTCCATTGACTTCAATGGAGATTCTAATTTCCGCAATGAAGTCTGCAGCTGTCATGCACATGTTATGTGTGCTGCGGATCCGTCTTGCTTTTTTAACTTGACATTTCTTCATTCTGGCTGGACCTATGTATTTCTAGGTCTACAGCCAGACTGAGGAAGTCAATGGGGCTCCCGTAATGACGGGAGCGTTGCTAGGAGACGTCAGTAAATAGTCACTGTCCAGGGTGCTGAAAGAGTTAAGCGATCGGCAGTAACTGTTTCTGCCCCCTGGACAGTGACTACCGATCACAATATACAGCAACCTGTAAAAAAATAGAAGTTCATACTTACCGAGAACTCCCTGCTTCTGTCTCCAGTCCGGCCTCCCAGGATGACGTTTCAGTCTAAGTGACGGCTGCAGCCAATCACAGGCTAATAACAGGCTGCAGCGGTCACATGGACTGCCGCGTCATCCAGGGAGATCGGGCTGGATGCCGAAGGAGGGACGCGTCACCAAGACAACGGGCGGTAAGTATGAATTTCTTTGACTTTCACAAGGGAAAGTGCTGTCCCTTCTCTCTATCCTGCACTGATAGGGAGAAGGGAAGTACTTTTACCGCAGTCCGCAGCAGCTAGTCCGCATCAATTTACTGCACATTTTGTGCAGATCCGCAGCAGAATCTGCAACGCAGATTCTGTGCGGCATTGATGCGGACAGTTGCGGAGGAAATCCGCCACGTGTGGTCATGCCCTAAAAAGTGATCAAAAAGTTGCATGTTCGCCAAAATGGTACCAATACAAACTACAACCCGTCCCGCAAAAAACAAGCCCTTACACCACTTTTTTGACTGAAAAATAAAAAAGTTATGGCTCTCAGAATAGGGTGACAGAAAATAATTTATTTTATAAATAAGTGATTTTATTGCACAAACGCTGCAAAACATAAAAAAATTATAAACATATGGTATCGCCGTAATCGTATCGACCCGCAGAATAAAGTAAAATGGTCATTTATAGCCTAGGGTGAAGGCCATAAAAAAAGAATAAAAAACATTGTCAGAATTGATGGTTTTTGGTCACCTTTCCTGCCAAAAAATGGAATAAAACGTGATCAAAAAAATTTCTGGTACCCCAAAATGGTACCAATGAAAACTACAAATTGTCCCGCAAAGAATAAACCCTCACACAGCTCCGGTGGAGAAAAAATAAAAACAGTTCTGGCTCTCAGAATATGGCAATGCAAAAATGTGCAGTGTTCCAAAAGCGGATAAGATTGGGCGCCATTTATCAGTGCGACACCGGCCACATATCTGCGGATTATTATTTATTTACTGCATTATTATAACCTCTTATTATACCCTGATGTACCCCGCACAGATAACATGTACCCTGATGTACTCCGCACAGATAACATATGCCCCCACATTATAAACTGAAACACCAGTGAAACCCCAAACAGAACAACTACCAAGCTACATCTGCGCCCCAAAAGCCAAATGGCGTCCCTCCCTTCTGAGCCCTGCAGCGTGCCCAAACACCAGTTTACGTCCACAGATATGGCATCACCATACCCGGGAGAACCCGGTTAATATTTTATGAGGTATTTGTCTTCAGTGGCACAAACTGGGCATAACATGTAGTGCACTAAAATGGCATATGAGTGGAAAATTGTAATTTTCACTCTGCACCATCCGCTGCACATTAACCCCTTCACGCACCACGACATAGCATGTCGTAGTGTGGGGGGTGATGTATGGAGCGTCTCACGTGAAAAATAAAGAATTTAAAACGGCAAAATCGCTGTTTTTTGGTCACCTTCGCTCTACCTAAAAATGTAATAAAAAGTGCTCAAAAAGTTGTATGTACCAAAAAATGGTACCAAAAAAACCGACCGCTCGTCCCTCAATAAATAAGCCCTCATACCGCTCTATTGACTGAAAAATAGAAAAGTTATGGCTCTTGGAACGCGGGGAGGAAAAAACTAAAAAGGAAAATAAAAAAATGGATCAGGCCAGAAAGGGTTAATTACTTTCTAATGAAAAACCATTTATGACCACACGTGGGGTATTGCCGTACTCGGGAGAAATTGCTTTACAAATGTTGGGCAGCTTTTTCCCCCTTTATCCTTTGTGAAATTGAAAAAAATGCAACATTTTAGTGGAAGAAATGTTGATATTCATTTTCACGGCCTAATTCTAATAAATCCTGCAAAAGACTTGTGGGGTCTAAATGCCCACTATATCCCTAGATAGATTCTTTAAGTGGTGTAATTTCCACTTTTGGGGGGTTTCCACTGTTTTGGCCTCTCAGGGGCTTTGCAAATGCGACATGGCACCCAAAAACCATTTCAGCTAAATTTGAGCTCCAAAAGCCAAATAGCGCTCCTTCCCTTCTGAGCCTTGCTATGGGTCCAAACAGCAGTTTATTACCACATATGGCATATTTCCGTAATCGGGAGAAATTGTTTTACAAATGTTGGGGTGCTTTTTCTCCCTTATTCCTTGTAAAAATTAAAAATGGCTACCTTTTTACAGAAAAAAAGTAGATTTTTACCTTTACAGAATAATTTCAATGAATTTAGCAAAACAACTGTGAGGTCAAAATGCTAAATTTACCCCTAGAAAAATTCCTTGATGAGTGTAGTTTCCAAAATGGGGTCACTTTTGGGGGGTTTCCACTATTTTGTTCCCTCCAGTGCATTTCAAACGCGACACGGCACTGAAAACGATTCCAGCAAAATCAGAATTTCAAAATCCAAATGGTGCTCCTGCCCTTCTGAGTCCTGCTGTGGGTCCAAACTGCAGTTTATTACCACATATGGGATATTGCTATAATTGGGAGAAATTGCTTTACATATGTTGGGGTGTTTTTTCTCTTTTATTCCTTGAAAAATTAAACATTTCTACGTTTTTTCAGAAAAAAAGTAGATTTTCATCTTCACAAACTAATTCAAATAAATTTAGCAAAAAAACTGTGGGTTCAAAATGCTAACTATACCCCTAGATAAATTTCCTGAGGGGTGTAGTTTCCAAAATGAGGTCACTTTTGGGGGTCTTTATTGTTTTGGTCCCACAAGACCTCTTCAAACCTGACATGGTACCTAAAATATATGCTAAAAAAAGAGAAGGCCCCAAAATCCACTAGGTGCTCCTTTGCTTCTGAGGCCGGTGTTTCAGTAAATTAGCGCACTAGGGCCACATGTGGGATATTTCTAAAAACTGCAGAATCTGGGCAATAAATAATAAGTTACATTTCTCTGGTAAAACCTTCTGTGGTATAGAAAAAAATGTATAACAAATGAATTTTGTAAAAAAAAAAAGGAAATTTTTAACTTTCACCTCTACTTTGCTTTAATTCCTGTGAAACGCCTAAAGGGTTAAAACACTTTCTGAATGCTGTTTTGAATACTTTGAGGGGTGCAGTTTTCAAAATGGGGTGATTTATGGGGACTTTCTAATATATAAGGCCCTCAAAGCCACTTCAGAACTGAACTGGTCCTTGTAAAAATCGCCTTTTGAAATTTTCTTGAAAATATGAGAAATCGCTGCTAAAGTTCTAAGTCTTGTAACGTCCTAGAAAAATAAAAGAATGTTCAAAAAACGATGCCAAACTAATGTAGACATATGGGAAACGTTAACACAGTAATGGCTCATCGTAGAGTCAATGTCATCGATCTTATATCTCGTATAAGCGCTTGGTCTGATTGGCTGGTGAAGTTAGCAGCAAGTGCTGTTTACCTTTGTGTCGGGGGTGAGGACCTAGCAGAGTAGCAGAGACAGGGGCTTATTCTAGTAAAACTAGTGTTTATTCTAAAAACTGCCAAAGATGCTATTAAAAGTGGGAATGTAAATAAGCCATTGACTCGCGCCTATTAGGTCTCCTCATCCGGTATCTATTACATCTTGGTATTCCTCACTGTCCACCTTGAATATGTGAGCACTATCTTTAGCAGTACATACTGTATCTATTTTATTTTTAGCTAAGCCTTCGGTTTTCCTTTTAACTATTCCAAAAAATCCCAAGATTGAGAAGATGGAAATCAACACTTAAAATTTGTAAGAACAAAGATATCTGGCTCCACTTCTTGCTAGAAGTCTATTCCTACTAATCTGGTCAAGAAGCCTCTGCCAGTACTGCACGATGTTCCTCACAAGGTTTTATTTTACAGAAGATACTAAGTGTCCACAGCTTATCGTATTTTACCAGAACACTTATCAATTACACATGTAAAATGTTATCCTCTGTCATTTTTCCTCCTTTTGAATCGGTTTGTTTTGTATTACCTTGTTAATGTTATCCCTTACAGCATCCTTAGGGCTTGTTCACATGAGCGTTTGGTTTCCGTTGATGGGTTCCGTCAAACCTTTCTATCAGAGGAACCCATCAACGGAAAGGCAAACGGAAACCATAGCTTACATTTGCATTACCATTGATTCAATGGTAATACTTCCGTTGCTAATGGTTTCCATTTGTCTCCGTTCCGTAAGGTTTCCGTTGTTTTGGCGGAATCAATAGATAGCGCTGGGTTCCTGGGATTAAATCTGACCAGGGACTTGCATGTTGTTGTCGTTTTTATGTGGGTCTCCTCTGGATATTCCTAAAACATACTGGTAGGTTAACTGATTTCCTACAAGTTTGGCCTTAGTGTATGTATTTGAGATAAGAAAATGTGATTCCCCTTTGAAGATGGGGAGGATTTGAATGGTGACAATCTCTGTACAGCACTGCAAAGTATGTTAATGATATATAAGCAACAGAAAATAGATGTCAAATACAAAATGTCATTTTCAAAGTGCCTTAAATAGAAATGAAAATGTCATGTTCCAAACCGATGCCGAATGAAGTTACATCTGTGGGTGCGAGGCTTTTGTGATGTAATTGCTGATGTCACACTTGTAAATGATAACAAGTTATTTTACAATTAAGTTTTTCTATTTATTTAAAATAAATATACAGATGGTTTGCCCCTCTTTGACTTATGAGGGCTCCTTAATGGATTTCCTTTTTTTGTTCTTCAATCGGCTGCTAGTTAAAAAAAAAAATGAGTTACGTTAATAATTTTTTATATACAAGGCCACTTAACCTAATAAATGATGTGCTCAAAATATTTAACAAAAAAGCAAAACATGTTAATGGAGAAAAATAAAACAAATAATAATAGTGGTAATACTGATAGAAATTATTATAATAGTAATAATGCTAATAGTAGTAAATATGCTAATAAGCTAATAAGCTTGTTCAGCTACCATTACCATGACCCACCATCACCAATAAATACCAGATTTTTCTGAGATGAATCTGCAATTACATTATAGTCTATGTACAATGGGCCTCCTTAAAATTCCCAGCTCTCATTCTTATCAGTGACCCCCTTTTTGAACAGTTGTTTTTTTTTTCCGCTGGAATCCCTTTGTAAATACCATATGTGTCACTTCATTAACTCCCCCCCCCCCCCCATTGCTGTGTCTTATGACATATACAGTGTAAAGGAGGAAGCCAGAGGAGGGGAGGCTTTTGCTAAGCTTTACACCCCTATCCTTGTATCCTCATCCCTAGAGCCGATGCTTTCCTTGATTGAATGCAGTGCAGGGTAGCAAGATGCTACTTACTGGAGGTCGGGAGGTGGGAAGGTGTCAAGTTTTGTATGCAGCTGATGTCATGCGGCATGTGAACAGAAATTAGCCTGCAATAAGCAACAATACAGTCTGCCTGTCCAGGAAAATTAATTAGCCATGCTGGGCAGAATGATAATGAGAGGGGAGACTATGCTCGGAACTGAGGAAAGGACATCCATACTAGGGATCGAGTCGAGAAGAATAGGGGAGTCATGCTGGGAACTAACAAGCAGGTGGATTCATCCTGGAGACTGACAATAAGAAGTGGGTTATCTTAGTGAATTCAAAGGAGAGTGGTACTATGCTATGTATTGAGAAGGAGAGTGGACCCAATGTGAGAATTCTAGATAGGGGAACCATGATGTGGAATAAGTAGGATAGTGGAGCCATGCTGAGCATTGAGGAGAGTGGAGCCATAATGGGGACTAAGGCTCCATGCTCACAACCGTATTTTTCATCCATAATTACCGATCGTAATTACACCCGTAGTCCTCGGTAATTAGGGAAGCGTTGTTAGGCGATGCCAGGTTTGCAGTTGTTGAATATCATTTATGGTTTTCTTCTTATTTTTTCGGATCCATAAATACGGATGCATTACGGATGCACTATGGACCGTATTTACGGACACTGTTCCGTATTTGTGGATAATTTACGGATGACTATAAATGACTATGGATCCATATTTATGGACAGCATTTACGGAAAGATAAAAGCTACGTTCGTGTGCATGGGGCCTTTGACTCCTGCTGGAGACTGAGAAGGAGAGTGGAGCCATTCTGGAGACTGAGAAGGACAGTGGAACTATGTTGTGGACTGAGGATAGTGGAGCCAAGTTGGGGGAATAAGAAGAAAAGTGGAACCATGCTGGGGACTGAGAAGGAGAGCGCAGACATGCTGTGGACTGAGAAGGAGAATTAAGTGATGCTGGGGGCTGAGAAGGAGAGTGGAGTGATACTGAGGGCTGAGAAGGAGAGTGGAACCATGCTGGGAACTGAGAAGGAGAGTGAAGTCACGCTAGGACTGAGGAGAGTGGAGTCATGATGGGGACTAAGAAGGAAAGTGGTGCCATGCAGGGGACTGAGAAGGATAGTAGAGCCATGCTGGGGACTGAGGAGAGTGAAGCCATAAGGGGACTGAGAAGGAGGGTGGAACCATGCTGGGGACTGAGAAGGAAAGTCAAGCCATGCTGGGAAAGGAGAAGTACAGTGGAGCAATGTTGGGGTCTGAGAAGGAAAGTGGAGCCATGCTGCGGACTGGGAAGGAGGTGGAGCCATGCTGGGAACTGAGAAAGAGAGTAGATCCATAATGGGGAATGAGAATAGTTTAGCCGTGCTGAGGACTGAGTAGTATACTGTATATTACTATGCTGTATTGCAATGCTCTTCAACCTGTGACTCTCCAGCTGTTATGAAACGTAAAACTCCCATCATGTGCTAGAAGTCTTTGGTTTGGTAAATTGGGAAGCCACATGTAGACGATCACTACAACACACTGTTTATATAATGAGTTGACATGTCACGACCAGATCCAGGGCAAAAAAACACTTTCCCGATCCAGGAAATTATTCTAACATTACATAATACAGTACTGTATACTACTGATGGTGTCATTGGTGTCATGCTTTTGGGGTGTTTATTTCAGTACTGTACATGTTTTCTGACTGCGTTAAATACTAACCAACATTCTGTAAACTTTTTTCTTTGACAAGATCACTCCTATAAAATACCTTTGCTTTTTAATTACAATATCAGCATTTTAGTTGGGCTCTCTGCTATATTTGACTCTATAAGAACATTTTACACTTTAAGATTCTGTTTTCTTGCATCATTGGTCTTGGTTGAGGTCATAGTAAAGCTTGGTAATCTTCTATGTCCTAACAATGTTCTGGGAGGTTTACGGCTGTTGTCATAATGAAGAGCCTCATGATTACGTTCTGGCCTCCTGTGTTTGTCATTCTGTAACTATTTGGATAGAGATTTACTGATGCTAATACTTTTAGACAGCATAGGCAAAGATGACATATATTATGATTTGCGGTACGGAACCAGCAGGACTGAATTAAATATAGCTGAGCAGAATATTTTAATTTATGTTATGATGATGTCATCATAAGCTTGTTTTCTGTATTTTTACAGAGGACTGGTACAGATAAATCTTATACTTACCTTTTTTTTATGGCACTCTAAGGAGTTACATTTAGTCACCCAAAATTTGGCTCGTTTTCTTGCCTAAGAAAGGACATTTCACGTTCCACAAGATTTTCCACTGTCTATTTCCAACCTATGTTCAGTAGATTCCATCCAGTCACACATACATTTGTAACATGACAACTGCAAAATAAAACCTATGCTCTTTCCATTTTAGAAACCAAAGCCAAATTAAAATGAATCGTCAAAAACATGTAAGAAAATCTAAATATCACATCCTAGAACAATGGTTTCCAACAACTGTTCTCTGGTTGATGTGAAACTACTACAACCAGCATGTCCTGACAGCCACGGGCTGGTAGTGAATGCTTTGCAACAACTGGAGAATCACAGCGTGGAAGCCACCGACTTGGCACATCCTAGACTCTCATTGGTAAATCACAAAGGTGGGCGATAACTTCTTCTATCCAAAAACTCTACTTCTTCTTCAAAAAAAAAAAAGTGACATAGGTACATATTGACTCTTTATCAACTGCCCACTCTCTTTGGATGGCGATGGTGGTGGCACAGATATCGAGTCTGCAGCAATGTCTTTTGGCGTAGCAGCTTTACAGCTCCTGCTCCTACAATCTAGCCAGATTCGGTCGCTATGTAGTAAACAGAGGCAGCGTCAATGCCTCTCATCATGGCAGAGCTGCTGGGTCTTAGTCACTGGCAGAGCTGATGTGGGTCTGCTAATTGTAACGAAAGAAAGAAGTTGAGATCCAGCGCACAACTGTGTTAAAATGGAATCCAGTTCCAATTTTATTGGAAAACAGCATAAAACAGGGAGTCTTATTCCCCAGTGGGTAGGGTGGATGTAGGTAGAAGAAAAATGAAAGCGTAGCCTACGCGTTTCAGACGATAGCCTCGTCCTTAGTCATGGCTGAGAATGAAAGATTTGACAGCTGAGGTTGGAGCTATATCCGGTTCCCGACACGTGAAAATAGATTGCGGCTCAATACACAAGTCGAGTGGAACGCTAACCATGTGATTGGACTGAATTTACTGTTTATCCAGCATTGATTTTTACATCTGGGGATATAATGGAGTAGTCTACCACTTAAGAATCATTTAATGGTAAATAAATAATTACAATATGTGTCAGTTGCCGACAAATAGGTAACCAGGGACGCGCGAATGCCAGAGAACATGACAACGCGATCAACTCCTGGTAAGTACATGGTTAATTTGTATATTTAGTCCCACAGTATTTTGATGTCAGTTTCTATCCCGGGGAGAGAAATACCTAATGAATAGAAATATTTACTAGTCTTAGACTAAAGGTAGCTCCTGTTGACATGGTTAATTTGTATATTTATTCCCACAGTATTTTAATATCAATTTCTATCCCGGGGAGAGAAATACCTAATAAATAGTGATATTTACTGGTCTTGAACTAGAGATAGCTCCTGTTGACATATCTCAGCTTGTCAAAAATATACTGGAAGGAAAGAAAATGAAAGAGTGCTTATAGTACAGAATGAAGGAAAATAGTTAAAATGAATAAAAAGTGACAAACATTGGTTTGAATGCTTATAATGGACTGCTGAATATATGTACATCTAGGATACTTAAACAATGATTGTGTATATGTATATATGTATAGCACGAAGACTGGAACACCAATGATACTATTAAGTTAATTCCTGGGACGTACAGTAAGTGAAAAATGTAAAATGATATATTGTAAATGTGACGAATATTCCAATATGAACTACCAGGCAAGAAAATGGAAATGTTACTTACACTGTTGTATTAATTGAAGACAAATGTTTCTAGAAATGGATGGAAGAGGGAGCACAAAAATGATTCCCCTATATATAACAGAATATTAGTTAATCTATTTTGATTATGCATATTGAATAATCTATATAATCACGGCAAAGCCTGATTATTGACTAAAAACTAATTTTCTATTTAGATTGTTATATTATAATGTGTTTCAAAAAGAACTTAGTATGAACAAGTTAGTAATGAAACATAAGTTCTTTCCTTAAATTTAACCCATGCGGGTGTCTCGTTTTAAGGCGGAAAATCCAAAAGGCTTCCCTTCCTAGAATTTTATGCTTCAAATTACCTCCCCGTTTGGGTGAAAATACCTTTTCGATAGCATAGCATTTAAGGGAATCAGTAGATCTATTGTGATATTTTATAAAATGCTTGGCTGCATTAGATGTATTTAAAATATTTGGATTCCTGATATATCCCAAATGTTCCAAAAATCTTTGTTTGAACCTGCGACTGGTGCAGCCTATATATTTCAAATTGCATGCCGTGCATTCAAGAATATAAATCACTGACTCACTATTGCAATTAATGTAGTTTTTGATGGAGAAACTATGGGTGTCTGAAGAATCAAGGAAGGTTTTTTTGGGGGAGGCAAAAGTGCAAGTTTTACATGGATGTGTACCGCATCTATAAAAACCATTTTGTTCTATCCAAGTACTTGTACGTGTCTCTGGTCGCAACATGGATGGAGCTAATACATTACCTAAAGTAGAAGCTTTACGTGCAACAATATTGCAGCCTTTTTCCAGAATCTGATCTAATATTGGGTCCTCTTTGAGGATTGATATATGATTCAGAACGATGTTTTTAATTGCCGCAAATTGATTGCTGTACTGAAGGATAATAACTGGTTTATTGATATCTGTTGCTATGTGTTTGTTGGTTTTAGTGAGCATGTCTTCTCTACTTTTTTTAGATACAATTTCCGAGGCTCTTTTTAATGTCCAGTTTGGATAATTTCTATTATGTAATCTCTGGCATATAGTGTTTTGTTCTGCCCTGAAATTCCCATCCGTATTGCAGTTTCGTCTGGCCCTATGCATTTCCCCAACTGGGATAGATGTGATCGTTTGCTTGGGATGACTGCTTTTAGCGTGGAGAATGGTATTCCCCGAAATCAGTTTACGATGTGTCTTAGTACAGATGATTTCACCTGCCGTCCCTTTCAATTCCAAATCCAAAAAAATTGTGTTGTTGGGATGAAACGTATGGGTAAATTTAAGGTTGGCAATATTAGAATTTAGATAACTAACAAAATGAGGGATGTCTGGAATTGTGCCTTTCCAAATAAATAGCAGGTCGTCTATGTAACGACCGTACCAATGTATTTGTTTAATGAAAATATTGTTATCTGAAAAAATGTAGAGTTCTTCCCACCATGCCATTACCAAATAGGCCATGGATGGTGAGAATTTTGCCCCCATGGAGACACCCTTAAGTTGGAGGTAGAATTTTTGATTGAACAAGAAATAATTGTGTTGCATCAGAAACAATGAGACATCTAAAATAAAGAGTTGGAGCTCTAGGCTATAAGAACTATGTGTAGATAGGTGATGTTCTAATGCTTTATATGCCACCGTGTGTGGTATGTTGGTATACAATGAAATGACATCACAATTTAGCCAAACAAAATCTTGAGACCAAGACTCTTTTTCAAAGGACCTGAGGACATCCTGTGTGTCTTTAAGGAAACCCGAAGTGTTCTTAGCCAGGGGCTGTAATAGAGAGTCCAACCATTCGGAAAATCTTTCAAGGAGTGATCCAATCCCAGATACGATGGGTCTCATCGGTGGAGGGTTCAGGTTCTTGTGTACCTTCGGTAAAGCGTGTAGGATGGGTATAGTTGGAAATTCAACATCAATATACACTGATTGCTTTACAGTAAGGAGACCTTTACTGAGACCTTCTTGGATTAGCTTCCTAATTGTGGTTTGGAAGTTCTTGGTAGGATTGTGGTCTAGAACTTTATAAGTATTTTCGTCCGATAACATATTGGATACTTCTGTTATATATGTTTCTCTGTTCATTACTACAATACTTCCTCCTTTATCTGATTTTTTAATGATAAGATCATTATTCTTTTCAAGAGATTTGAGTGCTATAGATAGATCTTTGGATAAATTCTTTGGGTGTTTCAGTACTTTTAAAGAATCTGTGAGTAATTGAAGGTCTCTCTCTATAGCCACTTGAAATCTATCCATCGATTCTGTTCTTGATTCAAGTGGATAGAACTTGGGGTTACTGGTTTTTAATGTTGTAGACAAATGTGTCCCCTGTGTCAATGTTTCCAAACTTAAACTTTCGAGATCAGTCAAGGTTTTCAATTCATCAAATAGGAATAGCCCCGGGTTCTGGTCTTTGATGGAGGTTTTCCCCGGAATGGCCATTTGGGAATCAGGTTCTTGCTCTTTGATATTAATGAAATGCCTCTTGATAGTGAGGTCCCTCACAAATTTGTTAATGTCCAAGAGTGTGATAAATGGATCAAAATTTCGTGCAGGGGCGAAATTTAGACCAAGTGAGAGCACTTTTTCTTGTGCTGGGGTCAGTGTGGTAGATGATAGATTGATAATGCTGAGTTGAGATGTTACATCCTCCGGTGCCTCAGACGTCGACCTTGATCCAGTTCCGTGTATTTGATGTTTTCTCCCCCCCCTTCTGCCCCGTTTTTTGAGACCTTGGGTTGATTTTTGTCTGGATTAAAAGGGACTATTGATCTGTAATTGGGGCCTTCACTATCCGAAGTTTCTCCAGACTCGAACTCCGTAGAGCTGAAACTGACTCTTGATGTATTGATGCTTCTATTTCTTCCAAAATTCCGTTTTTTGAGGATGGATTTGGACCTGGATGAATTGGGTGTTCTATCCTCTGTTTTCCATGAATAGATCTCATCATTAGCATAATCTCTAGAGTCTCTTAGAAATTTTCTCTTTTTAACTTCAGCCAGTGATTGATTGACTTTGTTGATGTACTGTGAGGTACGAGCTTCTAAAGTTGCAAAATCAGGTGAGCTGGATGCTGCTTGGATTTGTGTCTCTACTTTATGTATATCAATTTCAAGACTTATGAGCTTACTTTCTTCCTCCTTTGTGATCAATTCCATAAGTTTGAGGGAACAAATGGTTAAAGTTTGGTTCCAGTTAGTAAGAAATTCTTCTGAATATTTAAAGGAGGGATTCTTCTTTATCCGCAGACCTCTAGGAATCATATTTTTGGATAAGTAGTTTTTCAAAGTTGTTAAATCCCACCACACCTTTGCTTCCTGGGTTTTGAGTCTTTCAACTTGATGGAAGAGATTTTTAAGGCTGTGGTTGTTTTCTCCTGGATTTTCAATATTTCCAAACACCTGAGCAGCCAGATCTGCTCTATCGATTTGGACTTCCATTGGTATTGTCCGATGCATATTTTAGATGATATGTCGGCAGTACAAATCAGTGTTATGTCACACAAGTAAAAACACACAAATTTTCAGACCAAATAATAATGGGTCTTCTGAAGCAAAAAACTCTGCTCTTGCAGGTAAATGCTGCTACATCCACCTCCCAAATTCAAACAGACACTAATACTTCAGAGTGTCTACATTCAAAAAACAAGCCCTAATTTGGTAGGCAAGTAAAAAGTGAGCACGTAAGGTTATAGCCGATGTTCGAGGAAGAAAGTCAATAGGAGGGAACCTCCAGCTCACCTTGAGGCAGAAGAATTGCAGAATGCCTGATGCGCACGGATCCTCGTGTCGGCACACGCTGATGAAATTGTAACGAAAGAAAGAAGTTGAGATCCAGCGCACAACTGTGTTAAAATGGAATCCAGTTCCAATTTTATTGGAAAACAGCATAAAACAGGGAGTCTTATTCCCCAGTGGGTAGGGTGGATGTAGGTAGAAGAAAAATGAAAGCGTAGCCTACGCGTTTCAGACGATAGCCTCGTCCTTAGTCATGGCTGAGAATGAAAGATTTGACAGCTGAGGTTGGAGCTATATCCGGTTCCCGACACGTGAAAATAGATTGCGGCTCAATACACAAGTCGAGTGGAACGCTAACCATGTGATTGGACTGAATTTATTGTTTATCCAGCATTGATTTTTACATCTGGGGATATAATGGAGTAGTCTACCACTTAAGAATCATTTAATGGTAAATAAATAATTACAATATGTGTCAGTTGCCGACAAATAGGTAACCAGGGACGCGCGAATGCCAGAGAACATGACAACGCGATCAACTCCTGGTAAGTACATGGTTAATTTGTATATTTAGTCCCACAGTATTTTGATGTCAGTTTCTATCCCGGGGAGAGAAATACCTAATGAATAGAAATATTTACTAGTCTTAGACTAAAGGTAGCTCCTGTTGACATGGTGGGTCTGCTAATGTCTGGACAGGTAGCTTTTTTTTTCCCTTTAACTGGGGCTCCAATGGATGCCCCAGTTATATTGGAAAACTCCAAAATAAAAAAAATGATAAAGTGTTTATGTATATATTGTGTAATAAAAATATATACATACGTAAGAAAAAAAATAAAATAAAATCCAAATAAAGGAAAAAAAAAACACTTCGCCCTTGCAAACCCAAATCGTTGCCGTCGCCGCCCCATTCGATCTATTTATTTAGGGCTGAATCACTTTGGTCATTCAGGGGTAAAGGGGTTTTCTGGTTGCAGAAAAAGAAGCTTAATCAGTGCGTGATAAAAAGTTATAAAATGTTCCAGTATACTTTGTATCTTAATTCCTAACAGTTTTAAAGATCTCTGCTTGCAATCTTTTAATAGGAACCTTCATTGTTTACGTTCAGTGGATTTCCCAGTTGCAGTCAATTAAGCTGAAACATTGCATAATGAAAAGTTATGCAATGTTTTATTATAATTTGTTTATAAATTCTTAAAATATTTTTACATCTGTTTGCTGTCATTGAATGGAAACCTTTATTGTTTACTTCCAAAGGGTTAAAACTTGTTTTGGTCATGTGATGGACACATGATGTACCTGTGTGTCCATCACATGACCAGGACAAATATTTATCCACTGGAAGTAAATAATAAAGGTTAGTTTTGAATGACAGCAATCAGAAATCTTGAAAACTGTTAGTAATTGCTACAAAATATATTGGAAAATCTAATAACTTTTCACTATACAATGGTTAAGCTTCATTAACCCCTTCCCGACATTTGACGTATCCATACGCCAAACTCGGGTAGGGGGAAGTATGGAGCGGGCTCACGCAGTGTGCTCGCTCCATACAATGACGGTGTTGGCTATATGTTACAGCCGACACTTCAGAGTAACTAGCGATCCCGCTAGTTTAACTCGTTAAATGCTGCGGTCAATACTGACCGCGGCATTTAAATCGTCAGAAAGAGGGGCGACCCCTTCTAACAGCTCATCACGCCCCCAGCAACGGAATCGCGGGTGGGCGAAGGTTGCTATGGCTGCCTGGGGGCTTAATGAATGCCCCCAGGTCCGCCATCTTTGTAGACCTATTAAGCCTTGCCTCTGGCAGGGCTTAATAGTTACCTGTCAGAATCACGATATACTGCAATACATTAGTATTGCAGTATATCGTGCAAGTGATCTAACGATCGCTGGTTGAAGTCCCCTAGGGGGACTAATAAAAAAAAGTAAAAATGAGTTAAATAAAGTTTTTTTTGGTGTAAAAAAAAAAATTAAAAAAATGAAAAGTAAAAAAAAAAAACTTTTCCCATTTTCGCCCTAGAGCACAGCAAAAAAATAAATAAATAAACATAATTTGTATCGCCGCGTCCGCAGAAGTCTGATCTATTACAATATATCATTATTTAACCCGCACGGTGAACGCCGTAAAAAAAATAAATTGTAAACGCCAGAATCTCTATTTTTTGGTCACCTCTTCTCCCACAAAAAATGAAATAAAAAGTGATCAAACCGTCGCATGTAAACCAAAATGGTATTATTAAAAACTGCAGCTTATGCCGCAAAAAATAATTCCTAATACCACTTAATCGACGGAAAAATAAAAAAGTTATGGCTCTCGGAATTTGGCGGCGCAGAATAAATTTACTTTTTTACACTTAGGTTTTTACTTGTAAAAGTAGTAAAATATAGAAAAAAACTATATATATTTGGTATCGCCGTAATCGTATTGACCCACAGAATAAGGTTAACATGTTGTTTTAATTGCACAGGGAATTCCATAAAAACGGCGCACAAAAAACCATGGAGGAATCGCTGTTTTCTTCATTTTCTACCCCACAAATAATTTTTTTCCCATTTCCTAGTACATTATACGGCAAAATAAATGGTGCTACGAAAAACTACAACTCGTCCCGCAAAAAAACAAGCCCTCATAGTACTATATCGACGGAAAAATAAAGACGTTATGGCTTCTGGAATGTGGGGAGGAAAAAACGAAAATGAAAATCTGAAAAAGGGCTGCGGCGGGAAGGGGTTAAGTACAATTGGGAAAACCACTGGAAATACCGTACATGGAAACCTAAAAAGGTCTACATAACTATTCTATTTCTCTTAGAAAAAAAAACCCAAGATAATCATAAGGGAAGCCCAAGACTGGCTGAGACGTATCCCCCGGCTAATGGGTAAGGGCCACATATGTGATGACTGGACAGTAAAACATGGACTTAAATGGATAAATAAATAGACGTATGTTTAGGTTCCACTAACTCGCATGCATTTGGTGTAATAACTTGAGAAAGCTTTTCCCAAATATCATGACAACATTGATCTCTAGAAAAGTGAGACATTTCACAACCGTTTATCAGATTGGATTCCGTGTATGAACTGCGCAGTGTTACATCCCATGTATTATATTGTAGTTATAGATGTGCAAGAAATCTTATTATCATATTTCCTAGTGGAATTGAGTCTTTCAATAATTTAATTAAGATCCCTAAATAGACATAATATATTCATGAGAACATAGCCCAAAAATGGTTCAATATTATCAATGAGTTAGTTACTAGTTTTCCTTTATGTTAGTTTTTTATTTTATTTTATAAGAGATTTTACAAAAGCAGGCAACATTAGGTATTGAAAATAACCTGTCAGCTCTCCTGCCATGTCTCTTTTACTAAATACTTGTATTCGTCATAAAAAAAACTATTCTGGAGCATTTGTTCTTAGAACTCTGCATTATGATGTGTATTCTGGGTCATACTGCAAATTTACCTGTGATGGAGAGTCAGCGACTGGCGGTAATGCGCCTTCCGTATCAGGCTAGAAAACTAATTGCATCCCATTGGAAAGATACAGAACCTCCCACTATTTCTGAATTTAAAACAAGAGTTAACTCCATGCTACGATTGGAAAAGTATGTGTATGACAAAAGGGGGACCCCTGCTAAAATGGAAGACCCATGGTCCCCACGGTTGGATTACCCAGATTTGGCTCCAGCGATTCTACGGGTGGATAGGCCCTCTATAGAGTGACTATCTCCTGGTGTGTGTGGGGGGGGGGGGGGGGGGGTTGCGGATCATCAGTCGCTGGCTCTTTGATTTCTGTCCAAATGTACATCTGGGACGTGGGCTAATTTTTGCTTATCACATGTTTGATATATCTTTGTTCCATATGTGTTCCATGATTGAGTCATACTTGGTATGTTAAGGGATGGGGGGTACTTTATTTACTTCCTTGCTGTTGCTACTTTGAAGGACTCTATCTATGAACATCCATGGACTGGCGAGTTGGAAGATCTTTAACAATCAATGTAGAACTTTTGTTTGTGAGCGGGAGGATTTGGGTGGGGTTGGGAATTCAAATTTGTTAAAAAATTTGTAATAATAAAAAACTTTTTGGACCAAAAAAAGAACTCTGTATTATGCACGTCCTCTGTTGTTCTTCATGGAAATGTATGAAGAAATTGAAAAAATGGGTGGTAACACTCCTCTTGTCAATGGGCATGACCTTACACACTCTCGCATTGTCCAATTATTGCTGTCATTTTACGACTGAATAAGGACACCCAATAATAAAGGGAATGGTAATGCTCAGTTACATATTATAGTTAAAAAATGACACATCCATCAACTTCAACCAAGGGATGGGAAAAGGGAAGGGAAAAATTTCTACACATAGGAGCTAATATTTTTTTGTTCTAGGAAATTATCTAACCCTTTTTTAAAGCATCTCCTGTCCCTGCTGTGACGGCTCCTGCGGTGACTATTCCATAGATTCACAGTTCTCACAGTAAATAAGTCTTGTCGTCTCTGCAGGTTGAACCTTTTTTTCTCCGGACGGAGGGAGTGCCCCCTTGTTTTTTGAGGGAGTTTTACATGGAACAGGATTTCACCATATTTTTTGTATGTGCCATTCATATATTTATATAAGTTAATCATGTCCCCTCTTAGTCGTCTTTTTTTAAGGCTAAATAGGTTTAATTCTTTTAATCTTTCCTCATAACATAGATTCTCCATGAACCTTATTAGCTTCGTGGCTCTTTGTATTTTTCCCAACTCCAGGGCATCCTTTTTATGAACTGGAGCCCAGAACTGAACTGCATATTCTAGATGAGGCCTCACTAATGCTTTGTACAGTGGTAATATTATATCTCTGTCCCGCGAGTCCATGCCTCTTTTAATACACGACAATATCTTGCTGGCCTTTGAAGCAGCTGATTGACATTGCATGCTGTTATTTAGTTTATGATCTACAAGTGCACCCCGATCCTTCTCAACAAGTGACTACCCCAGTGTAGCTCTCCCTAGGACCAGTGACGTAGCTATAGGGGTCACAGCGGTCGCAGTTTCGAACGGGCCTACAAGCCGTGGGGCCCGCAGGGCCCCCGTTACCAAGCAGCGCGCTAATACAAAGTTTGTATGTGCCGTGATGCCGGCACTTCCTGGTTACGGGCATGGTTTGTTTAGACATCACAGTCACATGGTACACTCAGTGTACCATGTGACTGTGACGTCACGAGTGGGGGCGTTCCAGCCACTGTGGAAGAGCTGATGCGGAAGAGCATGGAAGACTGCAGGTGAGCTGCAGAGGGGGCCCGTAATGTATGTGTGTTGTATTGTATTGTATTGTACTGTCTGTGTTTGCGGTGGAGGGAGGAGAGGGGGGCTTTAAATTACAGGCCCCCCTCTCCTCTCTCCACCGCAAACACAAATTGCGCGACACAATACATTACAAACTGTGGGTCGCACTCCGCCTGGGGGGTCGTGTGAAGACCTCCGGGTGTTCGCGAACCACTCACCGAGGTCCTGTTTCCAACTGTATTTGCGTCCTCAGGACGCAGATCCAGTTGAATTTAATCCTGGAGCAAGGAGCTGATGGCTCCTTCCTCCAGTATTCACTGCCATGAGCTATTAGCGGCTCGCCGCAGACAGGCGCGATTTAGTGACGTCATCGCGCCTGTCTTCGCCGAGTCACTCATAACGCAGGGCAAAGGACAAGAATCTCCTCCACCCGTCGTGGGAACGGGGATAAATAAGTAACTTTATTATTTTCCTATTATGCACATATGGAGGAATTATACTGTATAAGGTGGGGGGGCTGATATGGTGGCAGCTATGAGGGGCATTTCTGTATGGGGGGCTGATAAGGTGGCAGCTATGAGTGGTATTATACTGTATGGGAGGCTGATATGGTGGCAGCTATGAGGGGCATTACTGTATGAGAGGCTGATATGGTGGCAGCTATGAGGGGCATTATACTGTCTGGGGGGCTGATATGGTAGCAGCTATGAGGGACATTATACCATATGGGGGCATTATACTGTCGGGGGGGCTGATATGGTGGCAGCTATGGGGGCATTACACTGTAGGGAGACAGCTATGAGGGCTTTATACTGTGTGGGGGCAGAAAGGGGGCATTATACTGTATGGGGGCATTATACTGTGTGGGGCAGCTTAGGAGGGCATTATACTGTGTGGGGCAGCTATGAGGGGCATTATACTGTGTGGGGCTGCTATGGGGGCATTATACTGTATGAGGGCATTTATGGGGGGCATTATACTGTATGGGGCAGCTATGGAGGCATTATACTGTATGGGGCCCACTATTGGGGCATTATACTTTATTGGGGGCATTATACTGTGTGGGGGCAGCTATGAGGGGCATTATACTGTATGGGGCTGCTATGGGGGCATTATACGGTATGGGGCTGCTTTGGGGCATTATACTGTATGGGGGAATTTATGAGGGGCATTATACTGAATGGGGTCTGCTATGGGGGGCCTTATACTGTATTGGGGCATTACTGGGGGGGGTAGCTATGGGAGCATTATACTGTATGGGGGCAGCTACGGGGACCATTATACTGTATGGGGCAGCTGCAGGGGGCATTATACTGTGTGAGGGCGGCTATGGGGGGAAGTATAATGGGGGGCTGTTGGGCAAGGCGGCTGGGCATAGGCGCGGCAGGGGTCTTGTGGTGTTGGGGAGGGGTAGGGGGGCCCAAGCTGAATTCTTGCACCAGAGCTCATGAGCCTTTAGCTACGCTCCTGCCTAGGACATATAATGCATGCAGGTTGTTGGTACCCAGATGCAAAACTTTACATTTATCTACATTAAACCTCATTTGCCAACTGGATGCCCAAACACTCAGTGCATCCAAATCAGCTTGCAATTCACGAACATCTTCCATAGACTGAACAATACTACATAGGTCGGTGTCATCTGCAAAAATAGAAATAGTGCTATTAATCCCATCCTCTATATCATTAATAAATAAGTTGAATAATAGTGGCCCCAGCACTGAACCCTGTGGTACACCACTTATAACCGGGGGACCATTCAGAGTAGGAATCACTGACCACGAATCCCTGGATACGGTCCTTGAGCCAATTCTCAATCAAATTACAAACCATACTATCTAAACCTATAGTCCTTAATTTACCCATTAGAGGTCTATGAGGGACAGTCTCAAATGTCTTTGCAAAGTCCAAAAACACTATATCCACAGTGGCACCTCTGTCTAGGCTTCTGCTCACGTTGTAAATTTATTCCAGGACTGTTTCTTTTTACAACTGCAATTGTGGCAAAACAGCAATAAAAATATGGCATTACTGCTGTTTGTGCCCTTAAAGGGTGTTTTTTTTTTATAACAAAAGTCTAGAAATGCTTTTAATACCCGTTTTAAAGTAATTTGCATTGTTTCCAGCATACAAAAATAGATTTATCATCTTTCTTTGCTTCCCTGTGTTCCCCTTGGTGCTGCTGCTAATCTGTGCTGCTGTAGAGGCTCTGCTCCTTCCCTGACAAGCAGGAGAGAAAGCTATTTCTATTGGCCGCTCTGCAGTGAACATAGGATCACTATGCAGAGACCTCGCAATGTTCCTCAGAGTGACTGATCATGCGTGACCACCAGCGCTCAGCTCATTAGGTGGACGTGAACATTGCTCTACACTTTGAACACCAGCTGGTGCCATGCTATGTAAGTAAATGTCACAACTCTTCACTGAATCATTTTTTTAACAGCATGCAAATGGCAAACATGATCCATGCAATGAATATGAGATTAAATTGTAGGACAACCACTTTATTAGATAGGTCTAAAATAAATAAAGAAAGCCCAAATAACTTATAAAAAAAAAAGCACAAAACTAATACATAAGATACAAACTAGATTTGGGT
This sequence comes from Rhinoderma darwinii, assembly GCF_050947455.1. Lineage (NCBI taxonomy): Eukaryota > Metazoa > Chordata > Amphibia > Anura > Rhinodermatidae > Rhinoderma > Rhinoderma darwinii. Next base: position 36,993,539 of record NC_134691.1, on the reverse strand, counting down.
ATGCTATGGGTGTCCATGGGGAGAGGGGCTCAGCTCAGGTATTTCCCAATCTTCACATGCTCTGCAACATTAGCAAAAGAGCGGAGATGAAACCAGACTTGGAAAGGCTTCCACCATCCCTCTCGACTACAAAGCATGAGTACTTAAAGTGGGTGAGCAAGCATTGCTAAAAACCAAATGGGGGAATGTTATGGTATGATCCAACACATGGAAGAAACTCTATTGTGCAATTTCCCATAGGACCACATCTTCTCTTTGTATGCCCCTGCAGCATGGGTGAAACTAACAGGGTAGTTTGTATACTGTACAAGTAGTTAAGGACCCCAGTGGAGGGGTCCCATCTTTATTGTTTAAAAAAGCCTCAGAGGGGAGGATTATTTGGAGATCAATGTAGAGTGCAGAGATTTATGTGGGGATAGAACTAAAAAGACAAGGAAAATATACAAAAGACAGTAAATACCATAATAATTATAACCTTCCCAGTTCCCAGATTCATTTTCTACTAATGGTGTTCTTGGCAGAATGGGACCCCATTAAAAGTCTTGCTATGGGAATCCAGGGTCATTTGTTACACCCCTGAAAGACAACAGATGGTATACTTTGCTGGTAGCCCAAGTAGAAACCTTAAAGTAGAAGCATTGAAGTTAGAAGTTTCACCCTACCAATGTTTCGTCTCGGATCATAATAGGTTGCATTCCCATGACCATGATGTGACACTACCATATAGCAAAGCCTTTAGTTCAATAATAACCCGGTTAGTTTAATGTTTTCTAATTCTGCTTATACAACTCAAAAAAAAGAAAAAAAAAAGAAAATAAACGTGCGAGGAGAGCGTGCAAGCGTTTTTTTTCTCATCTGGATCTTTTTCTCTTTAGAAGATCTGTCTTGGGGATTAGAGAGCAAAGGTTTGGAAAGTTGGGGCTTTTACAGCCTAACAGGCTCAGATCCAGGGAAGCAATTACAATGACATTGAAAGAAAATAACATTTATATTTATAGACGGAGGGTTCATTTCCAGCATGATCTATATGTATGTTGAGGCTTTTTCCTTTATCAAATATTATTTTTCAACTTTAAACAGAAACATGACATTTAGAAATCTGATTTGTATTTTATGTGTCGTTGTACCACCATTCCCAGAAAACAAATTGCTTCTTGGGTCACAATGCATAAGTGCTGCAATTAATATAAAGGATGACCAAGAATGATAATTATGTTTCCAATTCTCATTCTGTCATCACATTGCTAAGAGTAATCCAATAACTGCTCTGAGAAAATGTTACTGCTAAATGGTTTAGTGCAGAATTATGGATAGGCCATCATGGCTTGATTGGTGATGGTCCCGAGGGATGGACATCAGCAGGGTAAAGGGGTCTTGGTGCTTGTTGAAATGTTACAGCCCTTTCACTGTTGTTCTAGTCTAAGATAGGTCCAATTCACTTGGCTGAGCTCTACTAACAAGCCACGATTGCTGATCGGTGACGATGAGACCTTGACCGATCACACATCCTACGATAGATCATCAATGGAAGTTCCTGGAAAAATCCCTATTAAAATCTAAGTTAGAGGAGAAGCTAGCTACTTCCTTCCTCACTGTTGTTACTATGACAAAATAACACACATATGGGCATGTAAATGGCAAGGAGACTTAATAGTCACTCTAAATTGCACAAAAATACGTTTATTTAGAAATAAGCACACTACATAAACATGTTTAAAAACATTTAAAACAGAACATCATGCTGGACCAAATTCGAAGGGGGTTGCCACCCTAATAAGTGGGCAATAGAGAATACCCATAAAACCACCTAAATCCCTCAGCATATATAGCTAGTACAAAGGCTTAAAAAATGTTGCATCAAACCGTAAGCAAGGTTGCGACATGTATACAAAAATAGCCAAAACATGGGATGAAGGGGTCTGAATGCCCCACATGTATCGCCACAATATGACTTCCTCAGGGGACCCCCTGTGGCGATACGCATGGGGCATTCAGATCCCTTCATCCCATTTTTTGGCTATTTTTGTATCCTTGTCGCAACCATGCTTCCGGTTTGATGCAACATTTCTTATGCCTTTGTACTAGGTATATATGCTGAGGGATTTAGGTGGCGTTGGGGGTATTCTCTATTGGCCGCTTATTAAGGTTGCAACCCCGTTCGAATTTGGTCCAGCATGATGTGCTTTTTTAAATGTTTTTAAACATGTTTATGTAGTGTGCTTATTTAAAAAAAATATATATTTTTTTGCAATTTAGAGTGACTATTAAGTCTCCTTGCCATTTACATGCCCATATGTGCGTTATTTTGTCATATTCAAGTTTTCAGGGTCTGTGGCAATAAACATGCGGTGCCCGCAGCGGGTCATTAGTTAACTGTTGTTACAATATTACCGCTCCTACAAGAATTCATTGTTTTTCAACTTGTTAAAAGGCTGAAAATAAAACAAAAATTAAACCTCGTAACCTGCGGGTTGTAGACATCAAATTTTTGCTTATGTTTAGCATGTAAGTCGGGAAAACCATTACACATCCGTCACAGACTAAGCTTAATGTACACGTCAAACATAGGCCAAAACATATTAAACTAGTAGAGGCTCTGGTCTTTATGATACATTCCTTGTGGAGATTAGACTGCTAATACCTAATCCTACTTCACGCTTTACAGGGATAGTGAGAAAAATTCATCTGACATAAAAAAAATTGTGGCATGCTCCATCAGATGCCGTATGTATGGCGGTAATCTTCCCTAGATGCAATGCTTTATACATAGCAATACTTTATACATACCAATACTTTATACATACCACTGCTTTATACATACCCCTGCTTTATACATACTGCACCCTGACAGGGCCTGTACATCAGTGTATAGAGGCCGTGCGGCTCCATGCCAAGGAGCCTTACAGCCTCTGTGTACTACAATACAGACTCCACGCCCGTGCCCTTAGTAGTAGGTGCTGAACCAAGCAGTCAATCACACAACAGAAAGTTACAGTCGCTTCCGTGCATGACTCTGTAGCAGAAGCAGATGTCTGACTGGGAGAGAGCTATATTACCAAGAAATATTGCTCACTCTCGGGAGAGAGATTTATACACAGGACATAACACCCTCTGTACAAACATAGGAAATACTGTAGGGAAAAAGCTGTCAGGTTCCTTTAAAAAATGCCATAGAATGTGAAAGGCATCCTCAGGTATTTCAATATTGCTATTAATAAAAAAAAAAGTACAAAACGAATATACAGTATAAGGCTGGGTTCACACGTGGCGGAATTTCACTTAAATTCCGCTGCGGACACTCCGCAGCGTTAATCCGCAGCGGAGCCATTTCTGCATTGACTTCCACTTCTATTTAGAAGTGTTCGTTTAGACGATGCGTAACATTCCGCTGCGGAGCATAGGCTGCGGAGCGGAATTTGGTGTCCGCAGCATGCTCTGTCTGTTGCGGAGCAGTGGCGGACTCATGGCGGAATTTCTCCATTGACTTCAATGGAGATTCTAAGTTCCGAAAATGAAGTCCGCAGCTGTCATGCACATGTTATGTGTGCTGCGGATGCGTCTTGCTTTTTTGCCATGACATTTCTTCATTCTGGCTGGACCTATGTATTTCTAGGTCTACAGCCAGACTGAGGAAGTCAATGGGGCTCCCGTAATGACGGGAGCGTTGCTAGGAGACGTCTGTAAATAGTCACTGTCCAGGGTGCTGAAAGAGTTAAGCGATCGGCAGTAACTGTTTCTGCACCCTGGATAGTGACTACCGATCACAATATACAGCAACCTGTAAAAAAATATAAGTTCATACTTACCGAGAACTCCCTGCTTCTGTCTCCAGTCCGGCCTCCCAGGATGACGTTTCAGTCTAAGTGACGGCTGCAGCCAATCACAGGCCAAGCACAGGCTGCAGTGGTCACATGGACTGGCGCGTCATCCAGGGAGGTCGGGCTGGATGCCGAAAGAGGGACGCGTCACCAAGACGACGGCCGGTAAGTATGAAATTCGTTTACTTTCACTAGGGAAAGTGCTGTCCCTTCTCTCTATCCTGCACTGATAGGGAGAAGGGAAGCACTTTTCCCGCAGTCCGCAGCAGCTAGTCCGCATCAATTTACTGCACATTTTGTGCAGATCCGCAGCAGAATCTGCAACGCAGATTCTGTGCGGCATTGATGCGGACAGTTGCGGAGGAAATCCGCCACGTGTGGTCATGCCCTAAAGCTGGCCCGAGAAATGAGCTGACAAATGCAATTCTCTGTAGATACTTGTGTTACGCTAACATGTATGGCTGGTTGTATGTTCTACAGTTATGGCAGAAATCTTGAAATTAGAATGAAATATTTTTGTTTTGGTTACATATTTGGTAAAAAAATAAAATACATTTCTATAAATAATCCCCTTTCCAACAGAATGTTGTTGTTGTGGAGGTGTTGGGCATTAAAAGGGAAACTCACATTTTTTACATTTTTTTTTCTCTATATTATACCCTTTTGATTTACTTGAATATTGTGGTATTATTACTTTTTTATATAAGGATATGCACTAACACCTCGCAACAGCCCATGTGACACAAGGTGAACACCATCTCTGTGCTTAGGTTTCAGAGTAGTGTGATGGTCACCTTGTTGGGAAACCAATACTTCTGTAACATACCCGTCCGCAACTCAGCGTGCAGGGCTATTCTTGACAAAATCTGGCAGAAGTTACAACAGGAGCTCCAACACAAATGTGAACAGAGCCTAGGGCGCATGTTAAAGTTCCTAGTGAGATTTGCTAATTTGGAAGGAGAAACGACAGATAGTAAAAATAAAAAAATAATAAGAAATAATAAAATAATAAAACAAATAAAGGAAATAAAGGAAATAAAGTCCCACCTCTGGGACTCGCACCTATCTCCAGAACGGAGGTCCCTTCAATCCCATCCTGCCTGGTGAGCCGCATCCGGGCAAAGAATCAACGAAGAGGTGGCTGGGAATTACGGAAGCAGCTCGCTGTACCCGACTGAGTCTGTAACTCCCATTAATTCTCCGTCCGAATGCAGTGGCAAGTAGATGCCTCATCAGGAGGATTGGGGTTAGGAAACCCCTGTTCTAGAGATAGGGAGACCTGCATCTTTTATACATTTATGGTATATACTGTGGATATGCCATAAATATCTATGATAAGTATCTCCGACTTGAGGATTCAATTACTGAAAAATTTATGCTTGTAAGGAATATCTAATTATAAATCTCTTTGAAAATAGAATTTGGATTCAGTTGAATTCTTATATCCAAATTATTTGAAGTTGCCCAAACAAAACACTTTGATGCAGCCTTTCTCCTTGAAAGACGTACAGCCTTTTATTACACTTGCTATTGGCCGTCGCATAGAGAAGATGAACTTTTTATGAATATAAGATTTTTTGAAAGATTCATTAAGATGTTAATCACTGTATACGGCTGAATTTCCATCACTTATTCCAAGCCATAAGCTGTCAGTTGCAGAATTTTCAACATTTAGTATTTAACGAACAAACTATAACGTATAAAAATGTATAATGGGTAAAATAAAGGGCCTCTTAAAAAAGTATTTGCCCACTTCCAGATGTTTCCTATTTTATATTTTTGAAGTTGAATGTTATGTTACATACTAATCAAAACTTTCAACCGGTTTAGGACCGGGATATTTTGAGCCTTCAGGACCAGACACCGTTTAGTTAAACGGCTATAACTTTTTTATTTGTTGGGCTACCGACGTTATTGTTGCGATGTTTTTTGCGTAGACAATGCAGGTTTCTTTTTTCATCTTTTTTATATACACCCTTTTTGCTATTTTAGAATTCTTAGGCTTAAAGTTTGAAAATATTAGTCAAAAAATATGCTTTTTTTCATTTAGCTATTTTTTTCTGGTAATAACATAGCTTTACCCTAAAATAGACCTTTTATTTGTGATCGTCCTTGTCTACCATAAATTTTAATATATCACATGTCTATATTAGGGTAATTAGGTCAGGGCTAGCGTTACGACAATGATTAGCGGGGGGAACGTTTTATTTGTGGTGGGTATTTTATGTGCATTTATTATAAAAAATGTTGCACTTTATATTACTTTTATTTTTCTATTATTATGGTCTGTCCCTCAAGGTCAGAAAAGACCTTTGGGGGACCTTATTTTTTTTTACTTTCTTCTTTTACACCTTGTTTTTCCACCGTAAGCCCCAGTTATAGAGGAAATCAACCCTCTTATAGTGACTATTGTCACTAATAGAGCTGTGCTGGGTCCAGAAACATGATCACCGGGACTAATAGAGGCTGCCGCTGCCTCTATTCATATACACAGCGTTCATTGAGCGCTGTGTAAAAGAGATCAGAGAAAATAGAAGCAGCGAAAGCTTCTTCTATCTTCTCCACAGAGTCCCCGGAAGTCAATGACTGCCAGAGACCCGACATTCAGCTGCCCGATCGCTCGGGCAGCAAGCTAAAACCCGCGCCGTAAATAGTCTATGGCTTGGGTTTTAAGGACGCCAACCGCTGGCCATAAATACACAGCCAGCGGTCGGGAACCGGTTAAATTATTACTGCATTTTTTTGAAGAACAAAGTTATTTGACACCCATATCACACATGTGAAAAGTACCTTCAGCCTTATTCTTAATAATTAGTTGCACCTCCTTCTGCAGCAATAATAGCTTTCACATTACTAACAGTTTTAGTTCATTTTTTTAAATAACTGCTGTAATTATTAATTAATTTCATGCCCTAACATGGTTAGTTTTAGCTTAAAGGGGTTGTCGACTTTGTACTATCCCTTTTTATTTAAACGGACCCCTGAAAATAAGGTCATCACAGGTGACCCCCAGATCACTTTAATCTGTGGGGAAATCCAGCAGCAAGTGTTTAATTTCCCTGCAGTGCCACCACAGGACAAATAAAGCATTACATGGTGCTCATTGAAAGCAATAGCCTGTCTATGTAATGGATGAATATGTTAACTGGTCCAGGAAGCAGAGATGCTGTTTATAGCTGCTCCCACTAATTAATGGCGCTCCAGAATGGAGGACTCCACTTTATAAAGTTCTTTGAAAATAGGTTTTCAAAACCAGATAACCTTTTTCATCTTAGAGTAGATCGCCATACATTCTCCTTAAAGGGGTTGTCCCGACATGACAACCATTTTCCAAATGTTCTATTAATGCATATGGACATCATTTTATAGCATCATGTAATACTATGATTCCCTCAGCTGCCCAGAGCTTTCCCCAGTGATAAAAGCTCATCGACATGGGGCATACCTTTAAGGCTTTTATGGCACAGTAGAATATTCATGTTTTCTTCAATAATGCCAACGTCTTAGGTCTTGAGGAAGCAAAGTATCTACCCATAACCGCACTGCTACCTCCGTTGGTATAACAGTATTGACTGTTGGTATAATAATACTGTTGATTACTTGACACAGACATAATCGGATCTCAGTCGTCTAAAACATTTCACTGTTGACTCACTTGTCCGTAGAACATTATTCCAAAGTTATAACAAGCATTTTTCACTACTCTTGGAGACCAGTGGTTTCCTCCTTGCTACTTGCCCATGAATCCAATTTTTTCCAGACTCATTCTTTGATGTCATGAAAACTGACCCCAGCCGAGACATAGAGAGGCCTGTAGTCTTCCAGATGCTCTTCTGGGATATTGTGTGATTTACTGGATGAGTTGGTGGTGGGCTCTTGCACATTTTTGCTAGCCGGCCACCCTTGGATAGATTCCCACAACTCCAATCAGTCTCCACAATAATGGCTTCAGTTACAGAACCTTTGAGATGAGTTTGTAACTCTTCTAACACATTTCTCTCATCTGTTCTGGATTTTCCTTTGATCATGACATGAATGTAGAAACTGTGTGGTGCCTACTTCCCTCTCATGGTAAAGCTTAATATATAGTGAGACTTATTTAACACCAAGGATGTGAAAGACTGATATAAAATTATATTCCTGAATTGATAATAAAATGATAATAATAGAAATAAAAATGGGACAGTTGCTTTTTCACATGGGTGATATTAAAGTTGTATAACTTAGTTAGTTAAAGAAGATGACATTGATGACATGTCGCTAAAATGAGAGTCCGAACACTCAGACCGGCCATTCACCATAGACTCTGGAAAAAAAGGTGAGTGGAGCCTTCAGGAGACTTAAGATATGTGCACACGCAAAATCAAAAATGTCTGAAAATATGGAGCTGTTTTCAAGGGAAAACAGCTCCTGAATTTCAGCCATTTTTTAAGCCACTCGCGTTTTTCATGGCGTTTTTTACAGCCGTTTTTGTAGCTGTTTTTCTATAGAGTCAATGAAAAACAGCTCCAAAAACGGCTTAAGAAGTGACTTGCGCTTCTTTTTTGCGGGCGTCTTTTTACGTGATGTTTTTTTTAAAATGAGGCGTAAAAAAACGCTCTGTCGGAACGGAACGCTGTGTTTCCCATTGAAATCAATGCCCAGATGTTTGTAGGTGTTCTGCTTCCGTTTTTTCAGGCAATTTTCGTGGCATAAATGCCCTAAAATACGCCTGAAAACACTACGTGTGCACATACCCTAAGGCTGGGTTCACACACACTATTTACGGACGTAATTCGGGCGTTTTAGCCCTGAATTACGTTTGAAAATGCGGCTCAAAAGCGTCGGCAAACATCTGCCCATTCATTTGAATGGGTCTTACGATGTTCTGTGCCGACGGTCATTTTTTTTACGCGCCGCTGTCAAAAGGCGTAAAAAAGACGCCCGCGTCAAAGAATTACCTGTCACTTCTTCAGACGTAAATGGAGCCGTTTTCCATGGACTCCATGGAAAAACAGCTCCAATTACGTCTGTAATTGACGCAGCGAAAGATGCCTGCACATGCCATTACGGCTGAAATTACGGAGCTGTTTTCTCCTGAAAACAGCACCGTAATTTCAGCCGTAACGGACGCTGCCGTGTGAACATACCCTAAGTGGTACAACGCTCTCATAGTGCTGCCAGTTAATTTCTTTGTGATTGGCAGGGGGTTACATTCATTGGTGATATGCCATCAATGAGTCTCCTGAATCAACCCCAATAGTTAAAGTCATTATTTTTGTAGAATGATGACTGCTTATCTTGAGAATATGTGTGTGTGTATATACAGTGAAGGAAATAAGTATTTGATCCCTTGCTGATTTAGTAAGTTTGCCCACTGCCAAAGACATGAACAGTCTAGAATTTTTAGGCTAGGTTAATTTTACCAGTGAGAGATAGATTATATATTAAAAAAAAAAAGAAAATCACATTGTCAAAATTATATATATTTATTTTCATTTTGCACAGAGAAATAAGTATTTGATCCCTTTGGCAAACAAGACTTAATACTTGGTGGCAAATCCCTTGTTGGCAAGCACAGCAGTCAGACGTTTTTTGTAGTTAATAAAGAGGTTTGCACACATGTTAGATGGAATTTTGGCCCACTCCTCTTTGCAGATGATCTGTAAATCATTAAGATTTCGAGGCTGTCGCTTGGCAACTCGGATCTTCAGATCCCTCCATAAGTTTTCGATGGGATTAAGGTCTGGAGACTGGCTAGGCCACTCCATGACCTTAATGTGCTTCTTTTTGAGCCACTCCTTTGTTGCCTTGGCTGTATGTTTCGGGTCATTGTCGTGCTGGAAGACCCAGCCACGAGCCATTTTTAATGTCCTGGTGGAGGGAAGGAGGTTGTCACTCAGGATTTGATGGTACATGGCTTCATCCATTCTCCCATTGATGCGGTGAAGTAGTCCTGTGCCCTTAGCAGAGAAACACCCCCAAAACATAATGTTTCCACCTCCATGCTTGACAGTGGGGACGGTGTTCTTTGGGTCATAGGCAGCATTTCTCTTCCTCCAAACACGGCGAGTTGAGTTAATGCCAAAGAGCTCAATTTTAGTCTCATCTGACCACAGCACCTTCTCAGAATCATCCAGATGTTCATTTGCAAACTACAGACGGGCCTGTAAATGTGCCTTCTTGAGCAGGGGGACCTTGCGGGCACTGCAGGATTTTAATCCATTACGGCGTAATGTGTTACCAATGGTTTTCTTGGTGACTGTGGTCCCAGCTGCCTTGAGATCATTAACAAGTTCCCCCCGTGTAGTTTTCGGCTAAGCTCTCACCTTCCTCAGGATCAAGGATACCCCACGAGGTGAGATTTTGCATGGAGCCTCAGAACGATGTCGATTGACAGTCATTTTGTATGTCTTCCATTTTCTTACTATTGCACCAACAGTTGTCTCCTTCTCACCCAGCGTCTTACTTATGGTTTTGTAGCCCATTCCAGCCTTGTGCAGGTCTATGATCTTGTCCCTAACATCCTTAGAAAGCTCTTTGGTCTTGCCCATGTTGTAGAGGTTAGAGTCAGACTGATTAATTGAGTCTGTGGACAGGAGTCTTTTATACAGGTGACCATTTAAGACAGCTGTCTTTAATGCAGGCACCAAGTTGATTTGGAGCGTGTAACTGGTCTGGAGGAGGCTGAACTCTTAATGGTTGGTAGGGGATCAAATACTTATTTCTCTGTGCACAATGCAAATAAATATATATAATTTTGACTATGTGATTTTCTTTATTTTTTTTAATATAATCTATCTCTCACTGGTAAAATTAACCTAGCCTAAAAATTCTAGACTGTTCATGACTTTGACAGTGGGCAAATTTACAAAATCAGCAAGGGGTCAAATACTTATTTCCTCCACTGTATATACACTACCGTTCAAAAGTTTAGGGTCACTTAGAAATTTCCTTATTTTTGCAAAAAAAGCAGTTATTTTCAATGAAGATAACATTAAATTAATCAGAAATACACTCTATACATTGTTAATGTGCTAAATGACTATTCTATCTGCAAACGTCTGGTTTTTAATGCAATATCTACATAGGTGTATAGAGGCCCATTTCCAGCAACCATCACTCCAGTCTTCTAATGGTACATTGTGTTTGCTAATTGTGTTAGAAGGCTAATGGATGATTAGAAAACACTTGAAAACCCTTGTGCAATTATGTTAGCACCGCTGTAAACAGTTTTGCTGTTTAGAGGAGCTATAAAACCGACATTCCTTTGAGCTAGTTGAGAATCTGGAGCATTACATTTGTAGGTTCGATTAAACTCTCAAAATGGCTAGAAAAAGAGAGCTTTCATGTGAAACTCGACAGTCTATTCTTATTCTTAGAAATGAAGGCTATTCCATGCGAGAAATTGCCAAGAAACTGAAGATTTCCTACAACGGTGTGTACTACTCCCTTCAGAGGACAGCACACACAGGCTCTAACCAGAGTAGAAAGAGAAGTGGGAGGCCCCGCTGCACAACTGAGCAACAAGACAAGTACATTAGAGTCTCTAGTTTAAGAAATAGACGCCTCACAGGTCCTCAACTGGCAGCTTCATTAAATAGTACCCGCAAAACGCCAGTGTCAACGTCTACAGTGAAGAGGCGACTCCGGGATGCTGGCCTTCAGGGCAGAGTGGCAAAGAAAAAGCCATATCTGAGACTGGCTAATAAAAGGAAAATATTAATATGGGCAAAGGCACACAGACATTGGACAGAGGAAGATTGGAAAAAAGTGTTATGGACAGACGAATCGAAGTTTGAGGTGTTTGGATCACACAGAAGAACATTTGTGAGCCACAGAACAACCGAAAAGATGCTGGAAGAGTGCCTGACGCCATCTTTCAAGCATGGTGGAGGTAATGTGATGGTCTGGGGTTGCTTTGGTGCTGGTAAAGTGGGAGATTTGTACAAGGTAAAAGGGATTTTGAATAAGGAACGGTATCACTCCATTTTGCAACGGCATGCCATACCCTGTGGACAGCGCTTGATTGGAGCCAATTTCATCCTACAACAGGACAATGACCCAAAGCACACCTCCAAATTATGCAAGAACTATTTAGGGAAGAAGCAGGCAGCTGGTATTCTATCTGTAATGGAGTGGCCAACGCAGTCACCAGATCTCAACCCCATAGAGCTGTTGTGGGAGCAGCTGGACCGTATGGTACGCAAGAAGTGCCTATCAAGCTAATCCAACTTGTGGTAGGGGCTTCTGGAAGCATGGGGTGAAATTTCTCCCGATTACCTCAGCAAATTAACAGCTAGAATGCCAAAGGTCTGCAATGCTGGAATTGCTGCAAATGGAGCATTCTTTGACGAAAGCAAAGTTTGAAGGAGAAAATTATTATTTGAAATAAAAATCATTATTTCTAACCTTGTCCATGTCTTGACTATATTTTCGAGTCATTTTGCAATTCATTTGATAAATATAAGTGTGAGTTTTCATGGAAAACACAAAATTGTGTGGGTGACCCCAAACTTTTGAACGGTAGTGTATATATATATATATATATATATATATATATATATATATATATATATTATTTGTGATTTCATTTTATAATCTCTGTACAACATTTACTTTTGTACTTATTTTATTATTTACTGGTTATAGAATGCACAAGACCTTATTGCCCAGATGTTAAACACATGTTCATCTATTTGTAATATGTGTCTCTACATATTATTAATATTATTATGTGTTATTTATGTAGCCATGTCAATTGCACAGAACTGAGAATTAACAATTACATTAATCTCTGCTCCAGTGGATCTCTGTATTTACCCGCCCCTGCAGAACTTCACAATATAATGTAGGGTCCATTTCATAGGAAGCGGTTAAGCCAATAAGAGTGTGAGCAAAGTTTACATTTGTCACAAAATGTATCCTTGATCTTGGGATCTCCTAATAATATTTTTTTTTCAGTAATGTAACAAAATTGGCTGTTTAAGAGCTGTCTGATAGGAATAAGGAGAAGGGCTACAGGGTAACTTTGGTTATGTGACGCAACTGTGTAGTATAGCAATTTAGTGGTGTTATAGTCACATCCGTAGGAGACGTGTAGCTTTTGTATCATGCAATAGTTATATGCAAAATTGCAGAAGTTAGACACTCTGTGCACATCACGTTTTAGCCTTACGCTTTGAGCATACCTTTAGGAAAGCTCCCGACGTACACGTGTCAATAGGGCTCCATTAGCCCAACAGTGGCCTAAATAGTGTCCTTTTGTTCTCTATCAGGCTGGTATACCTTTTTTTTGAGGATGGAATAGCATAGTAAACTACGCTTTTCCATCTTGAGGGATCCTATAATAAAACGTATACCACATGGCATACATCACAGGTATCCATTTAATGTATACGTTATAGGCTTTTCAATGCTTTTCATGAAGTATACCATTATAGTCTATGGGCAACGTATGCTTTAAATGGATGCCCAACTGTGCCATCCATCACCCATAGACTCTAATGGTATCTGTTAATGGTAAACGTCATGAACAAGGTCATAAGAGTTCATAATGTATACGTTTATCGCATACCATAAAAGACTGTGTACACCTTTGGACTGCAATTTGTTTTATTTATTTATTTTAATAAAAAGGTCCGACAGTGTTATTACTGCAACTTTATAAATAGTTTTTATTAAAAATTATTTTTACCATTTTGAGATACAGCTGCTCTGTATTCTCTTTACAGAGCAGCTGTATATAGCGCTGAGACCTGAATCTGTCAGTCCCGCGGACCAGACGGGTTCAGTGTCAGCAGGTCTTGCGTGTCTCTGACATGCAGAATGCACCTGTAATCTATCACATCTAAGCTATTTCAGAGACACGCAGGACCTGCTGTCACTGGGCCCGTCAGTCTCGCGGACCTGAAGGGAGCAGGATATAGCGCTAGATACAGCTGCTCTGTATAAAGAACACAGAGCAGCTGTATGTCAAAAAGTAAAACAAATTTTTAATAACAACTATTTAGAAAGTTGCACTAATCACACTGACTAACCTTTTTATTTAAAAAAAAATAAATTAAAAAAAATTGCCCTCCAAAAGGTGTACATAGCATTTAAACTCTATGGTGACAGATGCCACTGTTACGGAATCCCACGCAGCCTACATTTAATATATACAGCAGGAGCTTTTTCCATTGTATACGTTAAACATAGACCAAAAACGGGATTTGCACAACGCCTTACCTATACTCTAATATGAAAAAAATATTTGGGAAAAAAGGTGCGACCAGATCCATGACCATGTAAGACTGTGACATGTGACTTTTGTACAACTGGGTATCACACAACCAAAGTCGTTGTATAGCCCTAGCCTTAAGGTAACCCCCTCCCCAAGTGAAAAACATAAATAAAATTAAAAATATTGTAGACATATAGACGCGCATAAGCAGAAATATTAAAGTATTATTAAAAATCAGCAAAAAATCCTACAGTAAAAATGGACAAAAAGGAATAATCTGAGCTCATTCTTCAAAATGTAATGTGACCCTTGTGATTTTAACATACAGTACATCATATTTTACAGTGATATTTAAGGGGATATAACAATTTTAATGTGAACTGATGGCCCTTCACTACGATCAGTCATCACATTAGTGACCATTTGAGACTCATACACTTTTTTGGTCATGATCCCAGAATGCCTGTGGTATATGTTCGTGACCGGACTTTCAACATCGTATCAAGTTTTACCACAGATTAGTTTCATTTGCCTTTTTTCTTCATTACCTTATCAACAACTTGTTCGTAGTGTGTTCAGCACCCGTAAATATCACAAGGACGTGGTACTCAAACAAAAGTTTACGTTTAAGTCTGTTACTTTACCATTACATATATTCTTACAAAAATATTTATACATTGATCTGAGACTTTAATATGGTAAGACAAAATAAAACAAGCACCATAATGAAAGAAACGTACGCTACAACAAAGATAATCCAAACCAGGAGTGTACGTTACATTATTAAATCAGATACATTGACCTAGAAAACACTTTGGCTTGTTTGTTGTGGAGACGTAGACCACTGGAACAAGATGTTATCGGCTCGGACTCTGGGCTGACTGGAGATAACATAAATAGGCAACGATAGGGGAAATATGAAGCGTGTAAAATAGATGATGGACGGACCATGTTTTTAAAAAACTTGGCATTGGGTGTCAAGAGGACCCAATCAAAACCATTGGAGATGTTATCATATCTCCAACTAGAGTAGAACCGTTCAGACCTGTATATCTTCAATTTAGATTGTTTTCTTTCTTTGCATTAGATGACATTGATATTTGTTTTAGAAAATTTAATTCCTTACAATTCCTTCTTGCCTTTCCTATCCAATGTATCGGTTAAGGAGAAGTTAATTCAAAAGTCACAACCAATATGGCTCCACTTTCTGTCACTTTTGCAACTATGGCTGCCATAACTAAACAAAAAGATTCCAGTAAAAAAAACAGAATGAACCAATGTTGAATATTGCTCTAATTTTTGATTCACTTAGGCCCCATGCACACGACCGTATCCGCAAATACTGACCGTAAATACGGTTCCGTATTGCTTTATAGTCATCAGCAAATCATCAGCAACGTACCCATTTCTGCTGAATGGTATCCGCAAATTCGGTCCGTAGTGCATCCGTATTACATCCGTATATACGGACTTGCAAAAAAAGAAGCCTGGTTGATGGGAAATCCCCTTTGTGTCGCTTAGCAACACTTCCGTATTTGCGGACGCACCTCCGTAGCCATCCGCAATTTTGGCTTCCACCATAGACTTCTATGGAAGAGTCCATACCGCAATTGCGGACCAAGAACGGACATGCTCCATAATTCCCGGCATAGTTCTGCAGAACGGACACTCATCCGTAGCAATACGGAAAGGTGTCCGCGTTCAATGGAAGTGAATGGGTCAGTTTTTGCGGACCACAATTGCGGTCCACAAAAACTGAGGTTTTCTACGGTCATGTGCATGGGGCCTTAAAAATATAAATTTTTACATTTCGGGTGAAAGTCCTCTTTAACCCCTTAAGGTCCGACAAAGTTTGACTTTTTCTGTTTTTCTATTTTTTCATCGTTACTTTCCAAGAGCCCAAATTTTTTTTTTTCTTCAATCGAGCTGTGTGGGGGCTTGTTTTTTTGCAAGACGAGTTGTATTTTTCAATAGCACCATTTCGGTGTACATTTATTTATTATCTTTTATTCTGTTTTTTTTTTTTTGAGGAAAAGGGAAAAAAAAAACAGCAATTCCTCCATGGTTTTTTTGTATTTTTTTTCCTCCTGTTTACCATGTGGTAAAAATAACAAGTTAACATGATTCTATGGGTCGGTATGAATATGGAAATACCAAATAAGTATAGTTTTTATTTTACATTTTAGTACTTTTGTTAAATGAAAACATGTTTTATGGAAAAAAAAAGTCATTGTTGTGTCGCTGCATTTGACCCATAATTTTTTTTTATTTTTCTGTGGACGTAGCCGCTTGAGGACTTGTTTTTTGCAAGATGACTTGTAGTTTTTCAGGGTACTATTTTTGAGTACATATAACTTTTTTTTTTAAATTGGGGGATTTTTTTTGGTGCGGGGGATAAGTAAAAATCAAATCTGACATTGTTTATTGTTTTTTATTATTATTATTACGCCATAAACTGTATGGTATAACTAGAACTTACCCTTATTGTATGGGTCTTTGCAATTATGGCAGTGCCTTATATATTTTTTTATTGTTCACTATTTGGAAAATATTTTTTAATAAAAAAAAGTGGTTTATTTATTTATTTTGTGGAGGGGACTTTTTTTTAAACTACTTTTTACTAAAGCTGCGATCATTTGATCGCTTGTATAAAGCAATGGAATACTTAGCATTATTGCCTGTTAGTGTTACACTCATAGGCAATCTATTAGGCCATGAATCTGGTCTGATGGGCAAACAGAGGGACTCCTTGCCCTCTGCCAAGCTCCTTAGATGCCTCGGTTGCTATTAATTGTGCCATCTAAGGGTTTAGACAGCCAGGATCAGAGGTTGCTCTCCTCTTTGACGTTACAGTAAATTCTGGTGTTGATCACACGGGCACAACTTCTGTGCCTGCAGGATCATCATAACGTACCTGTATGTCATAGAACCTTTATGTAAGGCAATCCATGACGTAGAAGTGCGTCATGGTGCCTTAAGGGGTTAAAGGAACTTAAAATACACTCAGCAGTTGATACATGGAGCAGCATATAGAAATAGCTGCTATTATGATTCACACCTATGTAATTTTACATAAATGTTTCTGGAGTTTCTCAGAACTGGAGGTATGTGAGATAAAGAAGCGTTGATGCAAGTGGACATTTATATGAACTCCCGTATCCAGTTGAAAAACATTGCAAGTTTTAGAATTATCATTGTCTTTCGTTAGGGGGGCACTAAATCAGCTAGAATCACATCATATTTTTTTGTGTATACGTCTGGAAATGATAAAGGATCCAGCATAATGTAATGGACCCATTGGCTTCTATGGGGTAGACATATGCCAATAAAGTGTCCCTTTGGCATACATCTGACTGGGTTTATTCAGGTTGGCTTTGTCTAATATTACATTCTGTTTGAAAATATCTTGGTGGAAGTACACAGTCCATTATGTTGTGATGTTTATACTGAATGAACATCGAGTCTTTCTATCGAGTGATACCATAGTATATTACCAGTTCCTATTGATGGACGACCTCATTGTCATGAACATTGGCCTAACCTGCAACTTTCTCGGTTTTTGTTCTCGATAATAATGTCATCCTGAATACAATCCTCAATATTCTCATGAATCACTTTTACAATATTTAACAAGACACATACACAAATAGAGCACTCTGTGACAGTGAAATATGGGGTACATGTTGCTTGATTAGATTAGGCGATCAAACGGAACTATACAATCAGACCCACTCTGTAGAGCGTAGAGCTCCGGATGCAGGTAAGGCTTTATTATTAACATACCGTGACAAATTTAAACATTTGGAACTGTTCTTAGACTTTTTTATGCGTGAACAGAGATTGGAATGGCTCCATATGCCATTGTTGTTTGCTATAGTCCATGGAGAAACACCAAAGACTTTACTTGCATCTTGAGGACATCTGGTTTAACAAATGAAAACAGTGAAAAGGAGATTAGCCAAACTATTGTAAGTGTAGCAAACAAACCAATGATGGAATTTCTAACTAAAGTTTTTCAAACCTTCCAACAATTCATTTAGTAAGGAGAAGATTTGCGTAAGCGCACACAAACTTTTTAGTTGTGGAAAATCACATCTCAGCAGTTTGGCAGAACACAGTATTTGCTCACTACACATAGCCATAAAGACCATATTGTACAAACATTTACAAAATGACATTATTATGTGATATCTAGGTAAGAGGGGAGATGTTTTCAATAATTGACTGTAAAACATAATTGACTTAAGGGGAATTAGCGTATAGACATGGCTAGGTATACAACGTATACATCCTCGTTCAGCCATATAGGGTCTATTGCTGGGGTTCAGAGATTCTTTGTTTCCAATAAGGCTAACATGTAATTTCAGACACATACATGTAAATATATACCCACTAGGGAGGCATAAAGTGGTACAGAAGTCTCAAAAGAAGTCTATGGGTGTCATATTATGGGTCCATATAGCACGGAGGTTGTATGGATCCATATTTCAGCCATGTGCATGAGGCCGAAGGTTAATTTTCCTCAGTATATCTTTGTATTCTCACAGGATGTTGAGTTTGTACTTTATAATCATTCTGCTCCTATTATCATAGAAATCCCCTCTTCCCGGTAAGCCTGTGATAGACAGCAGCCAATCAGAAGAGGGAGTGCTGCAGTGAGGAGGGAGGGAGCAGCAGCCTGAACCAATGATAAGACGGGGGGTGTGTCCCAGACTACCTCTGACTCACTGTAGACACTTTAGCTAAGCTGAAGTCACTGATCACAGCTCTGCCCCAATGGAGCTGATCTAAAAAGCAGCCAAGCAGAAAGCACGGAGGAAAGTATATAGCAGGTAAGCACCTATATGTACTACATAAATACGTTTTAATAACACATCTACTGTATTTTACCGAAGTGCTCATGCACATGGTCAGATTACTGCTCGGTACAAGCTCTGAGCTGTACCGAGCTGTAATAAGGTACTCATAAAAGTCTGTGGCGCCATACTGTGTCACCGTTTGCTCCAGTTTTATATAGAGGTTTTTCCGGTCATGTTCCACTGAATGCTGTGTTATTGACGTATGAGATACTCCTATAGTATGCAGCCATGGGAAGGCCATGTGCCGCCATACAGGCTTTGCTCACATAGTTCTGCTGTATCCCTTATTCTCAGGCGAGTATCTATAGTAGGGATGCACAAAGCATCGAAACTTCAATACTGTTTCGATACTTTGCATCCCCAAACGGTTCGATACCGTTATTTCATGTATTTCGATACTTAGCTGTGCGGCCGCACAGCTCAGTATTGTACCACATGAATGTATGAGAGCGGGGCTGCGGCTGTGTGATACAGTCATTGCCGTGCTCCTGAGTCCTGATAACAAGTGCGCGGGGTCAGGTTGATGCGATGCGGCTGGCGCTGCACTAATGAGAGGCGGCACTGAAAACAGAACATGGCGGACACACTGTAAAACACCCCCGTGTTCTGTCCTCCGTGCCTGAACCGCCGCTCATTAGTGCAGTGCCAGCCGCATCACCTCATGCTGACCGCGCACGCACTTCCTGTCAGGAGCGGGGCAATGTCTGTATTACACAGCCGCATCCCCGCTCTATAACGGCGGAGATCAGAGAAACCTCTCATATCCGCCGTTATTCCCCTGAATGCTACGATCAAAGCTGACTGCAGCATTCAAGAGGAAAGTGGGAAGGGGGATGCCCCTTGGATCGCGTCACAGGGAATTCCTGTGATGCAATTGAGGGACATACCATATATGGGCAGACAGCCCAGGGTCCATTGAAGGACCCCAGGGCTGTCCTACCATATTTCCTGTTGTTCGGGCATACTTAGGTATGTCCTAACAACTGCCTGTGTACTATCAGTACACAGGCTAATGTAATATAGTTATATTGCAGTATATTCAAGTTTAAAAAATAAAGTAAAAACATAAAGTAATGTTAAATTAAAAAAAATACACATACACCTTTTTTTGCAATAAACATTAAAATAAGTCTCAATACATAAAATATACACATTCAGTATTAGCGCGGCCGTAATAATCTGCACAACAATTTTTTTGCATCATTTGTGATGTGTACGCTGTAAAAAAATAAAATAAAAACTGCTTTCTATCACTTATTAATGTGAGGCACGAGGTATGATGAATTTGACCTCCATGTGCCTCACATTAATAGTAATTAACCCCATCATGTACCTTACACATTAACCCATTATGACTGAGAAACATGATGGGGTTAATTACTATTAATGTGAGGCTCATTCAAAATTCATCACACCTCACGCCTCACATCAGAAAATAGAAGAACTTTTTTTTTATTATTACTGTTGGCAAAGTATCGTTTTGATATCAAAATCGCAATACTACACAAAGTATCGGTATCGAAGTCCAAATTCTGGTATTGTGACTTCCCTAATCTATACGGGGTGCAGAGGTAGCAGTCACAACCAGGGTCTGGTGCGTGAGAGAGCCCAAGGGCCCCTCTGCCACATATGAATATACCAGTATTCTTGCACATGGCAGGTGGGGGCCTTGTTACACAGGGACCTTGGAGATTTAAGATACGCCTCTTCTTATTCTGTATTGAATAGTCTTCAAAACAAAAATGTTATAAAAGTTGGATTTGTATTGTCACTATTATAGTAATAAATTAAATATGTGAAAACCTCAGTTTACATAATATATTTTTTATTATATAAAAGCTGCTTTTACAAATGTCAGAAACTTTGCTGGTGCAGTAGAGTTTGTTGTAAACTCAGACAAAGGCATGTGTGACTTGTGTTTAATAAATGTGCCCAGTGTCTGAGAAACTTCACAGTCACCACAGGAACCAACAATCAGGGCAGAACCTCGAACAACCAAACTAATGTTACATTATTCCACATCACTGAGATGTAAAGTGCTTAGGTGTAAAGAATCAAGCAGCCATTAAATGAGCAAACTTCCCATGTCAATCTTTTTCCTGCAAAATGAATCATCAAAGCTTTGCCGACTCCATATCCAGAGGCCATGTTCCTTTAAATACTTATTGATGATGTGAAAGTCTCACTTTACTTCTAAATAGTCATTTATTGTAATTAGCATTTCTGATCGTGGCGCTGGACAGGACGGCATCACTAGAATTCATTATAAATCTTCAACGGGAAAGGGGAATTATTTATATGTAGATGACGCCGAGCTAAATAAACTTAACAAAGGGAAAATGATTGCTAATTAATTTATCAAATATATTATTATAATATTTGTTTCATTTAGTCAATTATTTTAACATCTCACTTTTTACATCACATTAAAACATCTCAATAAAATAAATATATAATAATGGGAAATATAGAAAAATAACAAAAAGCTGGGAGACAACCCACCTAGTAGTTAATTAGAATAGAATATAAATCCCATAAAGGTATTGTCTCACAGGACAACTCATTTCCATTAGCCAGGGAGACGTGCTGCCGACATGATGGAAATACGTGGGGACGAACGATTGTAGTAATGATCGCTCATCCCCATACATTACTGATCATAGTTCCTTGTGAAAGGAACAAATGAGCGCCGATCAACGAGCTGTCTCATTGAGCAGCACTCGTTTCTACGGCCTATATTGACCGGTGTAAAAGGACCCTTAGTCTACAGCCGCAAACAAAGAGCAGCACTAGCTTTGGTGAACCTACCCTGTCCATGTATTACAGTACATGGTTGGCCATTCATTCATTATGTACGGTAGACCACTGCCTCCCCCAACGAGTGGAGCTGATCGTGGGAGGTTTCTGAAGCAGGACCTGCAGCAAACTGCTGATTGTCGGACCAAGTTTAATTTACAAATGGTCTGTTAAAATTGGACAACTGCTCTAAGGACTGCTGTATTTTGACCTTAAAGGTTAAAGTGATAAATGTTTGATTGCTGGGAACCCCACCGCTGCACCCCCAGTGAGCAGATTTTTTTCACCTATCCTGTGGATAGGTGATAAATATTCTTGGTGAGACAACTCCTTTAATGACCAGTCAAAATGTAGCTGTGAAGTTATAGAATACAGATTCTCAATCAATATATTAACCAAACCATCGAAAAAAATTATCAATATAGGTAAAGTCAATGGTCTATATGTTTTAATCTAGGCACAAAATGTATTTTATTCTGAAGTTGTAAATGCTTAATCCCTTAAGCGTTTGCCCATAAGGGACATTTATGGCATATCCACAGGATATGCCATAAATGTCAGATAGATGCGGGTCCCACCTCTGGCAACCGCACCTATTTCTAGAAAGTGGCCCCCTAAACCCTGTTCTACCATTCTTGGCTCCTGCTGTCTCCTGGCCACTTCTTGATTAAATGGTCGAGAGTTACAGAAACAGCGTAGCTCGCTGAGCTACGTTGTTTCTGTAACTCCAATAGAAGTGAATGGCATTTATGGAAGCAGCGTAGCATGCGAGCTGAGCTGTTTTTGTAACTCCCGACCATCCAAATCAGGAAGTGGCCAGGAGGCAGCAGGAGCTGAGACTGGTAGAACGGGGTTTAGGGGGCCCCATTCTAGAGATTCCAGAGGTGGGACCCACATTAATAACATATCCTGTGGATATGCCAAAAATGTCCCTTATGGGCATACAAGGTATAGATGTCCTGCAGTGTTGATCGCAGCATTCAAGGGGTTAACGGAACAGACGAGAGGTTTATTTGATCTCTGCCTTTAGAGAGGGACTGTAGCTGTGTATTACAACCGTTGCCCCACTCCTGATTGTACAGGCATACTTGCTGTGCCCGCACGATCAGTAGAACAAGTATGCTCGTCCTGAAGCGATAACATATTAGTCGTCGACTATTTAATATATCAACACACTTTCACTTTACAAATGTGCCAAAAATTGTCGGCCAGCCGTCAACACACGTGGTAAATTGAATACTTTTGCCATGCCCCAGTAAATCCAGACAGTTCTTAGAAGAAGCTGCAGTACAGATTTACAGCTGTTCTCAATATAGTTGCCACGCAGGTATTTCACATTTCAGTTTTCTAATAATAGTATCAGTTTATTTATGACTAAGAAAATTCCAAAACCTTTAATTCAATATGATTTCTATATTAGTACCAAATACAAGGTCTATAAAAAAAAGTTTCATTTCAATATGGAGACATTCGCAGATGTAAATCTATGGTATATTTACTAAGACATTGCCTGACATGCCAAGTTCAGATTATGGGGAAATTTACACGTAGTGTAAATACTGCGGATTTTCCGCAATAAATTTTATTGTGGAAAATCTGCAGCATATTACAGTAGCAGCGGAGTGGACTAGATTTGTACAAATGTCATCCACGCGCTGCGTAAATGATGAGCGGAAAAAACACTCAGAAATTGATCTGTGGTGCGTTTTTTATTCCGCAGCATGTCAATTGTATTTGCGTAATCGCCGATTTGGGGTTGCGAGTTTTCCCATTGAATTCAATGGGGAGGTAAAACCCACAACAAATAGCAGATGTTGCGTTCATTCCGACGGAAAAGCTGTGTTTCCGCCGCAAAAAACGCAACTCAGAAGAAAAAAAAAAAATCTTATACAGAATTCTGTGCTTCTTCGTCCAGGCCAGCCTCCTGGGATGACATTCTATCCCATGTGACCACGGCAGCCAATCACAGGCTGCAGAAGTCACATGGGATAAAACGTCATCCCAGGAGGTCAGTCTGCAATACGTCAGAGGGCGCAGCCACCAGGGCGGATACACCTTTACGCAGCGTATCCGCCCACTGTAAATGTAGCCTTATTTTCAGCTTATTTTTGGTCAAAGACTGTGACATTTTTGGAAATATGGGATCTTATACATCACATACAATATTTTCAGGATAAATAAGTGAACATCTTACCAAGGGGTATGAAGAAAAAAAGAAACCTATAGATTTAGACTGATAATTGTCCACGTATGAATTCTTCATGCAGCTTGAATTCAGATTGGAAATTTGGTGAAATTTCTGACTTTCGGGATTGGGTCATGGATTCGAGTCCATTACAATCATCAATGGTAATCTATGGTATGAAAAATTCTACAATCCTGTCATTAACATCTTCATTGCCTAACATCTAAATGTACAGTTTTCATGAGACCTAAGGAGGGACCTGGAAACAGTCTACCTATAATAAAGTCATAGAAGAATAGGACTGCAAACTATGTTGGAGCTGGACCAGTAGGCAATATTAGGGAAAATAGGACACCCTTCCATTTGCTTGAAGGAAATCAAATACAGTCCACTATCCAGGTCCAGTTTAGGTGCACTCTATTTCCCCGCATGTCACGGACAGTCCCCCCTACTCAAATTGATCTTCACTATATCATCTAATGTTGCACGATCTTATGCTTTAAAATATTTTGCGGTCGTTACCTTGATATCCAAAAACTATGCTTTGGGGAAAACATTTTATTATGGGTGTAGCTATAGACGATGCTAAGTAAGAAAATGTACCTGGGCTGTGCTGCCTGAGGGGCCACAGGCGAATAAGAAGATACCAGTACCTTTTACAAATTTTGCATTGGGGCCCCTGAGTTCCAAGTTCAGGTCAGGGGCCGCTGGAGTGAGGGCATTTGTATAACATCTATTGGGAAAGTCCTCTTATTCTTCATGCATAAGAAGGCTAGATAGAAAAAACAAAAGCCCAGAAAACCCCGATAACTAATTCTGTCTTGAGGAAACAGAAATAACATGTCCAATATATATTGTAATTGTCTTGTGGTTTCATTTACACCACATTCAGCCTCGATGGTTGACTCCAAACATGTGGTCACGCAGATCACAATGATAAATCTTACATTCTGCTTACAGTAACCTTCCTTTCCTAAAATCATGTTTGGCTCTCGTTTTATTAAACTTTGACACTTAGCCAGTGGTGTTATGTGGGGGAGGGGACTTTGGGCTTCTTTTTAACATTCATTCCCGCCAACTGGACTAGCCGCAAGCACTCACTGCACTTTGGGGGATATTTAGTGAAGGTGATCTAAAATGCATACAAAGTATGTGTTTTTCTGCTTTACTTTATCTGAAGTCTTTCCACCAAATATTAAAATAGACACATTAAAAAAAATATCCGATTTTAAACCAACCAGATGAAGGCAGAGAAAGAGAAATAGTTGATTGTGATATGTACAACCATGTCATTGAGTAAGGGTATGTTCACACCGGCTATTTTCAGCCGTTTTTAGGGCGGTAAATGCCCCGAAAAACGGCTAAAAATGCGGGGGCTGAACGTCTCCAAACATCTGCCCATTGATTTAAAAAACTGCATTCTGTTCACACGGGCCGTTTTTTAGGTGGCCGTTTATTAAAAATGGCCGCATAAAAAAACGCCTCGTAAAAAGAAGTGCATGTCACTTCTTGAGTCGTTTTTGGAGCCGTTTTACATTGACTCAATAGAAAAACAGCTCCAAAAATGGCCGTAAAAAACGCAAGTTGTTTAAAAAAATTACTGAAAATCAATGGCTGTTTTCCCTTGAAAACAGCTCCGTATTTACAGCCGATTTTTGTTAAGAGTTTGAACATAGCCTAACTGTGTGTGTATATAGGATCTCTGCAGGTCAATACTGTGAAGAAGCTTATCCATATCCTAAAAAGCCGTAATTTTCTCCTGATGGTGGTTATATCCTTAGACGTGTTTATAGTCAGTACTTAATCTAGACCAAAATTATCAAGTAGAACTTTAATGAATTGCATAAAGATGTTCACCATCGGGACATCCCTTTTCTAAATGCAGATTATTTCGGTCCGGCTGATCATCTGTTATCACAGGGGAAGCAAAATGGGATATTACATGGCGCTCATTCAAATGAATGGATGTAATACATGATCACGCTGAGTACTCCCAAGCAATAGCCACATATCAGGGGGTCCCGAGCACGGAATTCTTCTCTAGGACATCGATATGGACAGAGTTTGTCTTTATGAGTCAACCCCTTTATGTCATCCCTGCAATAGACGTTATTTTGTTTCCCTGTGTCTTAGTGTTATTTGACTCCCTATTTGACCCTTTTTTTGACTCCCCTTCTGCTATGTCTCGAAGGTACCTCATATTTACCTCTGCCACATCCCTATTACTGAACATCGACATATCTGTCTACTCTTTTGCCTTGTCCCTTCTGGACTGCATACGCGGCTCTGCTACGACTCCAATACTGAGCATTAGCTTGTCTGACTACTCTTCAGAACTACCCACTACTGTACCGCATACCTGACTCTGCTACATTACTGTTATTGCCCCCAGTTATCAGAAACATGTGCTATGCTCCACCCCTGGTACTGTTTCTGTCTCTGTCTCACTTCCATGGACTTCTTCTTCTTGACCACACTGTGGTTTCTATCTTTTGGTTCCCATCCTTTGCAGTACGTTTAAAGTGAGTTTACATTTTTCTTTGCCCATGACAACTGTACGTCCAACTGTCCTGTGTCTGATTCCACCCTGGTAGCTCTGTGGGCCACTGATGATGATGTGCTCTGCGGCCCCCTGCTATCTCTGGTACCCCCATATTTGAGGACTCCTCCCTGTTGTGCATGCCAGAGAGGGAGTGATGAGGTAGAATAACTCCCATAAACTACAGTGAAGAGAACTGTGCCTATGTATGGCCAACTTGACTCCTCCTCACTGGAGTGCCAAACGGGGGACCAGGGGATCCCCATTCTCCCCTTTAGTGACAGTCCCAGAAGTGAAACCCCCACCTATAGGTGAAATTGTGCTGTCCAGTTGGTTCTTTCTCTGGGCATCGCAGGAATCCGATCATTATACCCACCAATCTAACATTTACCATTTATCTATAGATCATAAATGTTATTGAAGAAAAAAGTTCTTCAATAACTACCGGTATGTATAAAAAGAGATGGAGAGGTTACGAAACTCCTTTAGAACATCTTGATTGAGAAACATCTTTAGCGAGAAGTGATTTGTTTTGTTGACTCAACTCTACGCTTTAGTGAAACATTTGTGTTATTTTTTCTTATGCGATCACCATTGCCACATATTCTCAAAAATCTGCGGGTGAGAAAGTTGCCACATAGAGCCCAACAAGAGACCCACATATCCAATCCCATCAAGTCAAATGACATGATTTGTGTTTTTCTTGACGTCAAAGCACCAGCATCATAAAATCGCAGTCTGTGTAGAAAGGTAACCTAGATATTGCTAATTTTGTCTATTCTCTTAATCCACATACCGTCCATCATGCTGCCTGGTAGTAAAGTGATTATGTGATAACCAGAGGCGTAACATGAAGCTCCTGAGACTCAACACAAAATCTATAACAAGCCCCCCCCCACCATTTATAATACTGGTGTCTTCTTACGTCTGCACCCCCTATAACTACACCCCTTGTGATAACATGATGTCATACTAAAGATAAAAATGCTGGTGTATTTTGGCTTTTGCGATTTGCCACCCTTTACAAATGGTACCACCTTTAAAAAGTAACTACATTTTTAAAAAATGTATGACATGTCATAGTGACTTGTCAGAAGTTTTGATCAGTGGGGGTCCATGCACTGAGACCCCCACAGATCAGAAAAAGGAAGCGGCAGAATTACAATAATATGTTAAAAGTCTATATTTTGCTAATAACAGGCGGCTTGTGCTCATTCCTAATCAGGACAAGGAGTCTAAATAACGTTCACTTAGGAATTTTCTTTCATCTCTCTGAAAATCAGTTTATTTCTTAGAATTAGAGTCTTCGTCTCTATCTTTTCGCCTTTGCCAAAACAAAATACTTCTAAGATGTGTATCTCCGAGTGAGTTTAAAAACAGAAAGTATTTTCTTACTTTTAACTAAGGAACTTTCCCTGTTATCAGATTTAGATGAATCTTGTCAAGTTTCCAATTCTAGAATTAAGTTTATCACACCAGAGGTTTGGTAATAGTGATCGACACCAAACTGCAGGGTCTCCTCATATAGTTTGGCTCCTTTATCCTATTGATACTACATTTACAATCCTACTACTGGCCATAAAAACCTGGATGTAAAAAGGAAAAAGAAGATCTTTACAATGATCTTATGGAAATTCAATATGTGTTGATGTGGAATGAAATTGGGCTGTCATTGACTATATATGTGTATATAAACACTACTAAAAATGCAAGGTATATACTTTGTTAAGGGGGTTGTAGGAAACAGAAAAAGTCTGATATTGCTGCTCAGATCAATTCACTTGAATGGGGTTTACTTGCAATAGCAAACATGGCCTATGAACAAGGATGGCGCTATTTATGGAAAAATAAAACAAACTCTTTTTGTATGATATACAATCCCGTTAATAGAATATTATGCATACAAATTTGGTGGCAGAAAAAAAACCTATAAGATGTTATTCTAAGGGTATGTTCGCACACAGAGTTTTCAGTCGTATTTTGGGGAGTAAACACCTCGAAATACGCCTGAAAAAATGGTAGCTGAATGCCTTCAAACATCTACCCATTGAATTCTATGGGAAAAACGGCGTTATGTTTACACAGGGCATTTTTTTTAGCCGCTGTTTTAAAAAACAGCGCGTAATAAAACGCTACATAAAAAAAGGAGCATGTCACTTCTTGAGACGTTTTTGGAGCTGTTTTTCGTTGTCAATGGAAAAACCGCTCCAAAAACGGCTTAAAAAAAAATCCCCAAAAACGTTTTCAGCTACCCTTGAAAACAGCTCCGTAATTTTCAGCTATTTTTTATTCTGTGTGTGAACATACCCTCAGCCCCAGGTAATGATCTCAGCAATGAATCATCAGGGTTGAACTTAATGGACCTGTGTCTTTTTTTTAGCTACAATATGTAACCAAGTAACTATATGTCAGATGCATCTCAGGAAGGTAGATATTATTCTGCTCTCAACCAATCATTTGGTCCTTGCCGTTAACGGGGTTATCCGGTGGCAAAAAAAGAAAACAAGTTAAAAACACAATTAAACTTAATTTACGTGGAAACATGAGTAATCACTGTGTGTAAAAGTTGAATATTTCATTACTCAATGATCCCCGATTGGACGGCCGTGTTGCTGCCTTACTTCTTGGTTGGAGGCGCTCCTCTTTTCCCTGCACCTACACTGCTACACCCCTCATAATCACCCTCTCCTTCCTGCTACACCTGTCCATCTCTACTCCTACCCCAGAATTGTGGGACCTGCCGATGCTACTAGCAAAGGGAGTGTGCACGGCTCAGGGCTGCTGCCTCCCCTCTTCAGCACTAAATTCCCCTAATACTCTCCAGGTGTCCCCTCACAGGCAGCAAGTGTCAGCCACTGTCATGACGCATGTACATTGTGTGAGGTTTCTTACTACTGATTATAGGTATTATGCTTCGCTTGTAGGACACAATGACACGCACGCTTTCCTACCCATCCCGATACTGTCATTCTCCCTTGACTTCCTCTCCTGTTGGTGTCGGGATGTCAGTCTCTGACCGCAGGGGCCTGGCAATCTTACTTTGTTCAAGCCCCTTGATGATCATGTGATCAGTGATGAGACGACACCAACAGGAAAGAAAGGAAGCCCTCAGTCACGTGGCGCTGTGGTGATACGTCACAGCACAAGGAAAAACTACGGAACTTTCTGTGCCACATGGCTGTATTAAGAATAGGGGATTGAATTACTAAGTGCTATTATTTCTTGGTCTAAAATATATGGTAAATAGTTTTGCCTGCCGGATAACCCCTTCAAAGGACTATGTCATCAAAATAAGATTTCCCAACATGTAGAACATTGGAAGCCTCCAATATATGATCTAGAGTAGTGGACTGTGTATGAACGGAGGACAGAATGTACTTTAAAAGAACTGTACAAAGCCATGGCTGTTGGCTTTTACACTGGATAGTTTGGTCTAAAATGTACATGAAACATATTTTTTTAAAAAGCTTTCATTAGGAACCCAAGATTATCCATGGGAAGCCAGAACTCATGAAAGTCATATAGATCTTGGCATTGGTTCCTATTGCTCATGGATATCTAGTGCACACTTTCATCACTTGATCTGCTCTACATAGGCTAAACTCATGGGGCTTGCTACAAGTTCCCACTTGACAATGTAGTAAAATCCGTCAAGTGGTCATCCAAGAGCAACGTAGCTCAAGAGACCTCTCTACAAGACTATATTATTTTTTCAGCCAAAATGAATGCACCTGAGAGTTTTTGGCAAAAGATTTAGAGAACATCAACTGACGGCCTCAGAGCCTGTTGTGCAGAATTATTGGAGGAGCTAGAACTGTTATTGAGTAGTTCAGATTTTGCTTCGTCACCCTTGGTTGCAAAATAATCTGCATGCCTCCTTGGATGGGTCACCCTGTCCCTGTTCTTGGCATCATCCCAGTGTAGATGATCCATCTTACTCGAATGTTACCAGTTACATAAGAAGTCACCAGTCCCTCTAGTATTCTAGTGGTTACATGACTCCAGCCACATTCTGCATATTTACTTGTACAAAAACAACAGATGCAAATATTTTCTTTGGTGACCACAGATCAGTCTTCAACATTTCAACTGAACTAGAGCTAAAAATAATGTACTTCTGCGATATTTGGCAACTATAATATTTCTTCTAACACCAAGGGGCCAAGGCAGGATTATAATATGAATTCTATCACGCAAAATGTGTTTAATTTCAAGAGCAACAATGGTTTGAATGTGTATATACTCTAATTATGGCATGTGGATGTAAAGTGAGCGCAGTTTGTATAGGGAAGAGTTCTACAACTTTCTAAAATACTTTGTGTTTCAATTCTTTCAAGATCTCTACTTGTTGTATATTATCATTAGTAATTTTTTTTATGCCACATTACCTCTTCTTTCTCTAATTTGTAAGGGACAATCCAGTAGTTTGTAAGACCAATTAGAAACAAAATAAAGAAAACATATTACAATTTATCGGATGTCCTCTAAGGCCCCATGCACACAAGCTTGAGAGGCTCTAGAGGAAAGAGCTGAAACATCGCACAGGGAAATAAAGTACCTATCTTTTTTTCACTTGAACCATTGGAGTGCTGCCTAATTTTTGACTACTATATATAGATATAGGTATATATATATGTAAATACTGCAATATGGGATATTTTAGTTTTTTTTTTTCATATTATTATTTATAATCCTGATCCTTTTCCTTGCTTAAGGTAGCATTGGGGTCATAGCACAATTCGACAAATTAACTAATGCGGCCATGTCAATTTTATTCCCATTCTACAACAGTTTCTGCTAACATATTTTCCATTGTGTCTGCTCAAAAGAAGAAAAAATATATATAATAGACATTCAGTTTGATCCAGTGGTACATGGAACGGTCCCAAAGAAGATAAAACGTAATATTTTATTAAAAGTATCAGTGACAAGATCAAATATAAACATAATCCATGAATTGTCTGTTTTATTTCAAAAGATGCAAATGTAATCTATCTATTAAGTTCTCTGAACCACTGGACGTTTTAATATCTTGCTCTGGAGAATCGATGTAAAATTTCTGGATATCAGGCATGATTGTTTCCACAGAAATAGCTTATTTCCTGCTCTTGCTAAGAATATCATTGAGATTCATTAGGGTCATTGGCAGGTTCATTGGCAAGATATTGCTCTATATCTATGGTTCCATCAAATAACTTGGAAAAATAGTTGCTATAAATTTCACAAGGAGAACAGAACTTTATCTACATCGATGTCCAAAAGACAAAATGTTACTATAATTACTGAGAATGAACTGTAAATCTGCTCCCTATAAGATAAACTGTAAAATATATGACAGATGTTACCTGAATGCAATATTTATTATATTATATAGATCAAATCTCTCAGTGTACCCTGAATTAGGAAAACAACAATTCAATAATGTAATGGTCGTGGTCGCAGACCGCCGCCTCCCCTTACCTTTTGACGGCTGTGACCACAGACCTTCCTCCTCTGTCCGATGTCTCCTTCCCAGAAAATGTCAGCGCACCCGTCCGCTCTGTCCTGCAATGTCAACGAGGGGGTGCGCGCGCGCTGGTTCCCGGCCTTAGAGGGCCAGCACGCGCATATGTAATTAATTAATTCATTATATCCAAGATCACCCTGGACTATGAAAAGGCCCCTGCTCTTTCATTCCTTTGCTGAGTGTTGTTATAGTTTTCCCATGTTCGTATTGCAAATGGTCCCTCAGTGTTATACTTCTCCGAGTGTTCCCCTGCCCTGCTACCTGTATCCCATGCTGTGTTTTGTTCCTGAGCCTGTCTAGTGTTGGAGTCGTGTCTTCTGCCACTCCTGGTACCATCTGCCAAGTCTGGCTCATTCTGCCACATCTAGCTCCATCCGTGCCAGAGCCTCTGCCACCGTCTTTTCTATCTCAGGTACCCTAGTGCTACGAACTACTTGTATAGACTGCATAGACGGTGACTTGGCCAGCTGCCTCTCCGCTACGCCAGAGCGGCGTAGTGGGTCCACATACCCCTAGATCATGACAGTTAACCACTAAGGCCCCATGCTTACGACCGTGCATTTTCATTTGAATACTATCCACAATTGTAGTGCAGCAATTGCGGATAGTATAAGGCACATTATATCCTATGGGCCAATGCACACGACTGCGGTTTCCACGGTTCGTGAATTGCCCCGAGCCATGACTGCAAAAAAAATAAGCATGTCATTTTACGGGCAGCATTTGCGGTCTGGGCTCATTAAGCTCGATGCACTCGTGTGTCTGAATGGTTCGTGATTGTAGATGGCCCGCGGATGACTCTCCTCGAGCCATACGTGCTGTAATCACGGACCGTGCACACCACTACTGTCGCATGCATGAGGCCTAAGAAATACAGATAGAGGTTTCTTGTGGCTATTGACTCAATATTGAAAGGGTTTGTTGAAATGAATAAATAAATAAATATATATATATATATACAGTGAAGGAAATAAGTATTTGATCCCTTGCTGATTTTGTACGTTTGCCCACTGTCAAAGACATGAACAGTCTAGAATTTTTAGGCTAGGTTAATTTTACCAGTGAGAGATAGATCATATAAAAAAAAAAAAAGAAAAGCACATAGACAAAATTATATATATTTGTTTGCATTGTGCACAGAGAAATAAGTATTTGATCCCCTACCAACCATTAAGAGTTCAGCCTCCTCCAGACCAGTTACACGCTCCAAATCAACTTGGTGCCTGCATTAAAGACAGCGGTCTTACATGGTCACCTGTATAAAAGACTCCTGTCCACAGACTCATTTAATCAGTCTGACTCTAACCTCTACAACATGGGCAAGACCAAAGAGCTTTCTAAGGATGTCAGGGACAAGATCATAGACCTGCACAAGGCTGGAATGGGCTACAAAACCATAAGTAAGACGCTGGGTGAGAAGGAGACAACTGTTGGTGCAATAGTAAGAAAATGGAAGACATACAAAATGACTGTCAATCGACATCGATCTGGGGCTCCATGCAAAATCTGACCTCGTGGGGTATCCTTGATCCTGAGGAAGGTGAGAGCTCAGGCGAAAACTACACGGGGGGAACTTGTTAATGATCTCAAGGCAGCTGGGACCACAGTCACCAAGAAAACCATTGGTAACACATTACGCTGTAATGGATTAAAATCCTGCACTGCCCGCAAGGTCCCCCTGCTCAAGAAGGCACATGTACAGGCCCGTCTGAAGTTTGCAAATTAACATCTGGATGCAGGGGCGTAGCTAGAGGCTCATGGGCCCCGATGCAAAAATTCTTACTGGGCCCCCCCCCCCCCGCAAACTTCTCATGGCCGACGGTCCGCAGCTTTCAGCTGCATCGCTGGGTCTCCTAAGTGACCCAACAATGCAGCACTAGCAGCCGGGGCGTCACTAAGGCTGGGTTCACACACACACTATTTACGGATGCAATTCGGGCGGTTTAGCATTGAATTACGTCCGAAAATGCGGCTCAAAAGCGTCGGAAAACATCTGCCCATTCATTTGAATGGGTCTTACGATGTTCTGTGCCGACGGTCATTTTTTTTTACGCGCCGCTGTCAAAAGGCGGCGCGTAAAAAAGTGCCTGTCACTTCTTCAGACGTAAATGGAGCCGTTTTCCATGGACTCCATGGAAAACCAGCTTCAATTACTTCCGTAATGGACGCAGCAAAAGACGCCAGTACAAGCCATTACGGCTGAAATTACGGTGCTGTTTTCTCCTGAAAACAGCACCGTAATTTCAGCCGTAACGGACGCTGCCGTGTGAACATACCCTCAGGGCTTAAAATGTCCGGGAAATAGCCCCAATACATGTGTCCGCCCCAAAAAAAAGTGTGTATATGAGACAGCATAGCATATCTATAGCACTACGACCCTATAAACTATGGATAGGATTAGATACAGTGGCTGAGCAGACAGTATCACACATGATAGGATTAGATACAGTGGCTCAGAAGGCAGTATCACACATGATAGGATTAGATACACAGCTCAGCAGACAGTATCACACATGATAGGATTAGATACAGTGGCCCAGCAGACAGTATCACACATGATAGGATTAGATACAGTGGCTCAGCAGACAGTACCACACATGATAGGATTAGATACAGTGGCTCAGCAGACAGTACCACACATGATAGGATTAGATACAGTGGCTCAGCAGACAGTATCACACATGATAGGATTAGCTACAGTGGCTCAGCAGACAGTACCACACATGATAGGATTAGATACAGTGGCTCAGCAGACAGTATCACACATGATAGGATTAGATACAGTGGCTCAGCAGACAGTATCACACATGATCGGATTAGATATAGGGCCCAGCAGACAGTATCATACATGATTGGATTAGATACACAGCTCAGCAGACTGTATCACACATGATAGGATTAGATACAGGGCCCAGCTCGCTGACATTGCGGCTCCAGCGCTGGACCCAGGATAGGTAAGAATAATAATTTTGCTTCTTTATGTGTTACTGATTATTTTTGTGTTTGTGTTTTTTTTACAGGTTCGGTTGTTGGACTTCGGATACGAGGACTTCAATGACGGCGTTTTTTTTATTCTCAATAAAATGGTTAATGAGGGTTGTGTTTTTTTATTTCAATAAAATATTTTTTCTTTGTGCTTGTATCTTTTTAAACTTTATTATCACCGCCTTAGTAATGGCCGCTGGCTGATTGACAATCTCCATCACTAAGGCGAGGCTTAATGTTAGCCGGTGCAGAGGCTACACTAACCCCCATTATTACCCCGATACCATCCGACACCAGGGGTACTGGGAGGAGCCGGGTACGAACCAGTACCCGACCATCTGTAGTGACGGGCAGGCACCGGGGTGGCCGCAGGCTGGTAGTACTAGGCTGGGGAAGGCCAAAAACAGTGGCCCTTCCCACCCTTGTAATGCTGCCTGCTGCTGCTGTGTTGTATCTGGCTGGTTATGAAAATTGGGGGGGACCCGACATCGTTCTTTCCAATTATTTTTTAAATGACGTGGGGTCCCCCCCATTTTCATAACCAGCCAGATACAATAAAGCAGCAGCAGGCAGCATTACCAGGATGGGAAGGGCCACTGTTTTTGGCCTTTCCCCTCCTGATAATACCAGCCTGCGGCCACCCCAGTGGCCGACCATCACTACAGATGGTCAGGTACTGGATCGTACCCGGCTCTTCCCAGCACCCCTGGTGGCGGTGGGTACCGGGGTAATAAAGGGGGTTAGTGTTAGCCTCTGCATCGGCTAACACTAAGCCCCGCCTTAGCAATGGATGCTGTCAGTCAGCCGGCGGCCATTACTAAGGCGGTAGTAATATAGTTTAAAAAAAACCACAAAGACATAGAAAAAATATTTTATTGAAATAAAAAAAAAACCCACACAGCCCTCATTAACCATTTTATTAATAAAAAAAAAAGCTGTCATCGAAGTAGTCCTGGAATCTGCCGTAGTCCAACGACCGAACCTGTAAGAAAACACACAAAAAATGATTAGTAACACATGTGTTAGGGTATGTGCACACACACTAATTACGTCCGTAATTGACGGACGTATTTCGGCCGCAAGTACCGGACCGAACACAGTGCAGGGAGCCGGGCTCCTAGCATTATACTTATGTACAACGCTAGGAGTCCCTGCCTCGCTGCCGGACAACTGTCCCGTACTGAAAACATGTTTACAGTATGGGACAGTTGTCCTGCAGCGAGGCAGGGACTCCTAGCATCGTACATAAGTATAATGCTAGGAGCCCGGCTCCCTGCACTGTGTTCAGTCCGGGACTTGCGGCCGAAATACGTCCGTCAATTACGGACGTAATTAGTGTCTGTGCACATACCCTAAGGCTTAGATACAGGGCCCATGTGTGATACTGTCTGTGGGACCCTGTATCTAAGCCTACCACAAGGTAGGCTTAGATACAGGGTCCAGCAGACAGTAATCTTATACAGTATAAGATCACTGTGTGCTGGGGCCCTGTATCTAAACCTACAGTGTGGTAGGCTTAGATACAGGGCCCAGCAGACAGGATCACACATGGGCCATGTATCTAAGCCTACCATGTGATTGGCTTAGATACAGGGCCCAGCAGACAGGATCACACAATCTGTGATCCTGTCTCATGAGCCCCCTAAGCCTGCTACATCGTAGGCTTAGGGGTTGTGCAGTCCCTAAACATTGATGGCCTATCCACAGGATAGGCCATCAATAGCTGATGTGTCGCCCGGGACCCGCAAATCAGCTGTTTTGAAGGGGCCGAAGCACTCGTACGAGAGCTGCTTCCCCTTCATTTCACTACTTGCTCACACTGTGAATCGCCGACACCGATTCACAGTGTGACCGGAATGAAGTGACAGGAATGAAGGGGAGCAGCTCTCGTACGAGTGCTGCGGCCCCTTCAAAACAGCTGATTGGCGGGTCCCGGGAGTCGGACCCCGCCAGTCAGGGCAAATCTTACCTTCCTCTTCGGCCGCGGCGGGAGTTCTGTAGTCTCGATGCTGTGCGCGGCGCATAGCGCTGTGACGTCATGCGCTGCGCACAGCGCTTGACGTCAGGACCTCCGCTGCGATCCGGAACCAGGAAGGTAAGTAAAGTATGTTACTATAGTAACAGGGGCCCGCGGCCCGAGTTACTATAGTAACTTTTTATTGATGTGGTGCGGAGGGCCGTGGGCCCCCCTGGCTTCGGGGCCCGGTCGCAATTGCGACCGCTGCGACCCCTATAGCTACGCCAGTGTCTGGATGATTCTGAGAGTGATTAGGAGAAGGTTCTGTGGTCAGATGAGACTAAAATTGAGCTCTTTGGCATTAACTCTACTCGCCGTGTTTGGAGGAAGAGAAATGCTGCCTATGACCCAAAGAACACCGTCCCCACTGTCAAGCATGGAGGTGGAAACATTATGTTTTGGGGGTGTTTCTCTGCTAAGGGCACAGGACTACTTCACCGCATCAATGGGAGAATGGATGGAGCCATGTACCGTCAAATCCTGAGTGACAACCTCCTTCCCTCCACCAGGACATTAAAAATGGCTTGTGGCTGGGTCTTCCAGCACGACAATGACCCGAAACATACAGCCAAGGCAACAAAGGAGTGGCTCAAAAAGAAGCACATTAAGGTCATGGAGTGGCCTAGCCAGTCTCCAGACCTTAATCCCATCGAAAACTTATGGAGGGAGCTGAAGATCCGAGTTGCCAAGCGACAGCCTCGAAATCTTAATGATTTACAGATGATCTGCAAAGAGGAGTGGGCCAAAATTCCATCTAACATGTGTGCAAACCTCATCATCAACTACAAAAAATGTCTGACTGCTCTGTGCTTGCCAACAAGGGTTTTGCCACCAAGTATTAAGTCTTGTTTGCCAAAGGGATCAAATACTTATTTCTCTGTGCACAATGCAAATAAATATATATAATTTTGACAATGTGATTTTCAGTTTTTTTTTTTTTATATAATCTATCTCTCACTGGTAAAATTAACCTAGCCTAAAAATTCTAGACTGTTCATGTCTTTGACAGTGGGCAAACTTACAAAATCAGCAAGGCATCAAATACTTATTTCCTTCACTGTATATATATATATATTATAGATAAATGGATGGATAGTTAGATAGATAAATAACTCAATAAGTAAAGATAAAAAGTAAATAAATATGTCTTAGGCCTCGTGCACACTTCAGTCTTTTTCTTCAGGGTGCTAGCCGTTTTTCTGATGGCTAGCACCCAGGCCCATTCATTTTAATGGGGCCATGCACACTTCAGTTTTTTTTGATCCGTTGCTCCGTTCCGACAAAAGTAGAGCATGTCCTACTTTGGTCCGAGATTCTGTGACCGTGAGGCCCATGCAAGTCAATGGGGCCGTCAAAAAAACTGAAGGCACACGGAAGGCATCTGTGTGCCGTCTGTGTGTGACGGAGCCGTTGCCTAGCAACCGCCGGGCGGGCAGAAGTACATTAGTGATATGACACTAATTGGCAGCCACCTGTCTCTATCAATCACTGATAGAGAGAAGAGGCTGCTGATAAAAATAAAATAAAAAGCAGTTCATACGTACCCAGGTCGTTGACTTGGTGACGAGTCCCTCTTCTTCCTCCAGTCCGACCTTTCTGTATGACGCGGCAGTCCATGTGGCCGCTGCAGCCTGTGATTGGCTGCAGAGGCGGTCACATGGGATGAAGCGTCATCCCTGGAGGCCGGCTTTCTGACGTCACCCAGACTTGCGTGACCGCCACTACAGCCTGTGATTGGCTGCAGCGTTGACATGTAATGAAACGTCATCCCAGGAGGCCGGACAGGAGAAAAATGCAGGGAGTTCTGGGTAAGTATGAACTGATTTTTAAAAAATTTTATTTCATAAATTGTATTTTGCGAGCGCCGAGCATGGTCATTCTTTAGCGCTAGTCACTGTCCAGGGTGCTGAAAGAGTTACCGACGATCAGTGCAGCCCATTAACTCTTTCAGCACCCTGTACAGTGACTAGCGCTGAACAACCCTGCTCTTTCAGGACCCTGGACAGCACCATGCTCGGCGCTCGTAAACAGAAACACGGATTGCACAAGGAAATCACACGGCCGCTAAAACAGGCACACGGATCCGTCAAAAAAGGCAGTGAAAACGGTGATGGAAGTGTGCGCGAGGCCTAAGTTAACTCAGCTTTAGACCTGAAATTTCTAACATAGTGTCCTTACGCCTCGGTACGTACCACAGTCGGGGTATATGTCGGGAAATCTCCCAGCATATACACCGAACGTATTTTCCCGGAATATGCAACTGTACTGTATGTCGTTCAATTTCATACATGGCCCATTGGCTTACATTGTAAAAAAAGTGTATACCGCGAGGTATATGTTGTATTACGAGATCGCTCTGAATTGGAAAGCATAGTCTATGCTTTTTCAATACTGTGAAAAAAAGAATACCATTTAAATGTTAGCAGGGTGAGCCTTAGGTTGGTTGGTGCCCTGTACAGTTCTTTTCTCCATTAAGGTCCCTTTCTCCTTATGGGATACCATATAGAGCCCAAATAATACAATCATAGAGTTCCATATAATACTGCCCAATCAATAAACTTGGAATAGTAGTTGCCTTTGTACCAGTACAAGTCCAGTGGGCCACAGTCTACATAAGGCACTGGACATTTTACATTATGACACCGTGACAACTCCTTTAAGAAAATACAAAGTATCACTCACTTTATTAAAATGTATCTGTTGTCGACTAGTCAGCACCTATGTGATTCCATGGCTTTTAATAGACGCCAGAATGTAACATGGCACCATCTTGTTGGCAGAAGGTTGTTTGGTGTAAGTCTTTTTTGATCTCCAGTTTTATCATTATTATTTAGCCAATACATTTAAAAATTAATGAAAAACAGGTTTATCTGTTTCTTATACTTTTATAAATAATGTGCTGATGTTGATGTTTACATCGTGATGCCAAGGCGCAGAAATGTGTGGTTTTGATTGAAAGAGAATCTTATAACCCATATCTACTGGTGACCTTCAGACGAGATCGCTAGTAATGCTTAAAAATTTGGGGTTTACGTTACAACACATGACGTGCTGTGACCTCGACATGACAGCCGCAAAAAATTCACACCTCTTGAAATTTTAGTCGCAGATTGCTAGTCGCGTCTGGCTTTTCCACCATAGACTTCAAAGTAAATCACGTGCGACTCATTTGTAAAATAACAGTGAGTCTTTTGGATGTTGCAAAGCCTCAATCGCATGCAACTCATAACCACATTGCATCCACAAA
Source organism: Rhinoderma darwinii (assembly GCF_050947455.1). Taxonomy (NCBI): domain Eukaryota; kingdom Metazoa; phylum Chordata; class Amphibia; order Anura; family Rhinodermatidae; genus Rhinoderma; species Rhinoderma darwinii. The sequence continues at coordinate 36,953,383 of NC_134691.1, read as the reverse complement.
TCCCATACATTCTTTTGTCATGCGACCAGAGTTGCCATATAGCCCCAGCCTAATACTCTGTGCTGCTCTCCAAAATTCTGGTAACCTAACTACAAGTATATCGTTTATTGTAACCATATGAAAACCAAGGCCACAGAAAGGAACAACCTACTCAAAATAGACTCTGATGTTCAGCTTTTACGTGTTAGTGCTTTTAACTTGGGTATGCGATTACATTTATAATATACTTACAGTTTCAAAATTGGCCCCATTTCCTGATGCTGCCGTGGGGCACATGGCTGGTGACGTCACTCTCTTTGCCCGCTGTGTTTATCATCCGTGTACCAGTTATGTGGTCAAACTGTTCAAAGTTTCTTCCTGGTATATGACACGTCACGTGCCATGTATGGGCTGTTCTGTCATACAGCAGGAACGTGCATGCGCGGTCCCTGCTGTTCTTTCGTTTGTCCGCTTGTTCCTGGCTGTATAACAGAACAGCCCATACACGGCACGTCACTAGTGACGTTTCGTATACTAGGAAGAAAATTTGAATAATTTGACCACGTAACGGCTGATAAACACAGCGGGCAGAGAGTGATGTCACCAGTCATGTGCCCCACGGCAGCATAGAGAAATGGGGCCAATTTTGAAACTGTAAGTACATTACAAATGTAATCACATACCCAAGTTAAAAGCACTAACACATAAAAGTTTTAACTTGGAAAACCCTGTCAAGCCTTGAAAAACATATTAAAAATGTTCACCTTTCCAGTAAATCCCTTTTCACCTCTTGTTACGAAGCTTGTGCAATGCTATAAGTCCTCAGTGAGACTGGTGACAAAATAACCATTGCCCTAATTCCACATTCGGGATAACAATAAGCACTTAGAGGTCAGACTTTGCCACCAAGACCCCCCTCAATGTCCTTCAATGGGCTTCATAACAGTGACTTTCCCTACTATGAGTGAATTGACTTTCTTATCGGAAAATATTTGCAGTGGTAACCAGTGTCGAGGAAAGTTGAAGATGTAGTTTGCATCAGATGCTAGAAATAATGAGTATAAACCAAGTAATTAAAAATAATCTGTCAGCAGGATTTATGTAAGAGCAACTATTACCTTGTCTATAAGAAATACATCAGTGGGTACTATTGCACTCACAAAAAAAAAAAGTTGCCCAAATCCTCCTTTGGGATGCGGATTTAATGTGCACACTACATGTAAGTTAATATGCCTTTTGGCTTGATTATCGAAGATTCACCACATTAATGTGGTGCCTTTCATCCAATTAGTCTCAGACGCACAGTCGTTTATATATGGCACCTCTAATAAGATTCCAGGGTGCCATTTAAGCCCTGAAGCATTTCCTGCAGAGTTTCTAATAAAGCTGTCTGACCTAGCAACAGACTATCCTGAAAGTGATTTTCTGAGATTTCCCAAAAATGACGCCACTCTAACCCACAGGTTGTTCCTGGTATTGCAGCTAAGCCCTATTCAAGTCAAGCCCATGGACTTGAGTGGAGCAGCGGTTTCTGGAAACATCCCCTTTAAACCACGGTAAGTTCCTTCAACCACTGAAATAGATTTTCATTTCTACAAACTTTAGAACATTGGGGAGATGTATCAAAACTGGTGCAAAAGAAAAGTGGAGTAGTTGCCCATGGCAACCAAACAGATTCAGCCTCTCATTATTCAGTGGCCTTTTGGAAAGCAGCAACCTGATTGGTTGCCATCAAAGTTCCCTCTAAGTTGTGCGCTCTGGAAATCATAGAGCTAAAAATTCGAAACCTTGCAGCCAGGTACAACTCTTAATGGACTCACTATGGGAGCACCCTCATTAGAATATTTAAGGGTAGGAACACACTGGGCGTAAACACTGAGAATTTTCTACAACGGATTTCATTTCGGGAAAATCCACAGCGTAATACAGTAACTTTTTTCAAATAAATAAATTGACATGCTGTGGAATCGCTGCTCTTCTGTTGCGGGTTTTCCCCATAAAATTCAATTGGGAGATAAAACCCGCAACAACGAGCTATGTGTTGCAAATTTTGCAGCGGAAATGCTGCGATTATGGTTGCAAAAATGGCAAATGAGAAAAAAAAAAGCTTTGTTTTTTAGTTAAAATGAATATAAAAGTTTATACTTACCCCCAGCGACGCTAATTCCCTGTTCTAACGCAGCCTAGCCTCCTGGGTTGACGTTTCATCACATGTAACCGCTTCAGCCAACCAAAGGCTGCAGCGGTCACATGGACTACAGCATCAACCTAGGAGGCTGGGTTACACTCAGGAGAGAAGGATGCATCGCCATGACAACATGTGGGTGGTAAGTATAAACTTTTTTTTTTATTCCTGCAGTATTTTCTCAGTGCATTCACAATTTAGTGAATTTTTTCGGGCGGAATTCCCTGCGGCTTCTAGAACGGATACACTATGTACTTTAACGCAGCGTATCCATCCTGTATGTTCCTACCCTAAATCTTTCATTTCCAGAGTGCTCAGCTTCGAAGGCCTGGAGCAACTACCCCATATTTCCTTTGCACTCATTTTGATACATCGCCCCCACAGTTTTGTCCCCACCGATACAATGATTATTGGCAGAGGTGTCATTATGGGTCATATTTGCCAAAAGATCAGCGACTCCATCGCAAACGCAACATTGGTTTATGTAACTTCAGTAACACATTATGATTCATAAAACCCTTAAAATATAGAATAAGTTTCATATTGAACTCGTGAGCAAAGATAAAGCCTCAGGTAATAAACTAGGAAACATTTATAAAAGAAAATAATATGTGCATCAATATAAAACTTTCCCTGAAAAACAAAAACTTCCGGTACAGTGAAACGATGGGCCATTTTAGGGTCAGTGCACAGCTATAGAATGCCAGTGTTATTCCCAGGCTGCCGGCATGGAGACGTGCCAATTAGAGAATGTGATGCCTCTGTTGCAATACTAATACAGACATGGATTGCAATCTAGCTATGCCTTAAAGTGAAACGTCTTCAAGCATGACAAATTGTGATTGTTAGATCTAAATGGAACATCTACTTAAACTCTTAAACCCTACTTGATTCCGTCCATCATGACATAGAATACTTTACTGTGAGGATACTTCTCTGGATATTGCACATGTAGCGCATGTAAGAGATGAATATTTAGTTACATTACTCTGAGAACGTTCTGCCACTTGCTTAGTTGAAGACCCCTTGGGTTCTGCTTTAATGCCTGAGCCAGAATATCTCCAGCTTTCTGGAAGCACCAACATGCGGAAACGTTCAATCTTGTGGAATCTGTGTAATAACGCCTTTTCTAAGCAGGTTTATGTCATAAAACATATGTAGCAGAGCTGTGTTGGTTAGCGTTTGGTTCTTCGGCACAACTCATCATGATAAACTATGTATATACAGGGCTTCCCAGTGGACTCATAGGCTACGTTCACACCGAGAAGAAAAATCCGCTGAAAATACTCCTACAAACTTGCCTGCTGATTTCAGAATTAATCCGCGGCAAATACGCAGCAAAATCTGCACGTTATGTAAGTGGATTTTGCTGTGAATTGTGTTGCGGATTTCACCCCTGTCATTGAAAGGAGTGAAATTTTAAAATCTTCACTGCAGGTCAATTTCTGCTGCTACTGTGATATGATGCCGAATTTTCACCCCCAAATTTGAATGGAAAACTGCACCATTTCTGCTACGGCCAAAGGCTCTATTCACACGTGGCAGATTTGTTGTGACTGTCCTGCTCAACTGAATGAGGCTGGCAGAAATCTTGTCCACATGCTGCAGAAACAACACCATTCAGATGTATGGAATGGATTTTTAATTTTTTTACTTCTGCAAAAATCTGTTGCATGTGAACATAGCTTTAGTCAATCAATTCTATTATCTTAAAGGGGTTCTCTGGCTTAGAAGCCCCATTTTTAAAGACCCCTCATCTATTAGCCAAAGTGAAGAGCGGCTACAAAGAACACATCTACCTCTGCAGGAGCCAACACGTCAGTGCATTACATTAACAACCCATCATTTCAATTGGAACTGCAATGCTTAAAGGCGTTTTCCCATAATCAATATTTATCATCTATCCACAGGATAGGTGATACATATCTGATCAGTGGAGGTCCGACCGCTGGGGCCCTTACTGATCACGAGAATGGGCTTACCTTGTCGTTCCTGGGAGCCCCATAGAAATGAATGGAGCGGTGGCCGAGCATGCCCACTACCACTCCATTCCCATGGGGTTCTATGGAATGGCAAGGTTAGCCCGTTATCGTGATAGGTGATAAATATCTGATCCGTGGACACCAATGTACATACAAACATGAGTACTTGTATATTGTACAGTCCCTGTGTTAGGACAATGCACAGTGGAAGAGTAGTATTTCAGAGCCCACTTTTCATACCGTTCTATAGAAACGAACCTGTGAGTCATTATTACAGAAGTCTTTCTGATAGTAATTACACAGTAATGAATTGCCTAATGCATATCATGGAACGATCCATCATATTCCGGACAAGTTTACGTGCTGAGATTGTTCATAGAAACTTTCCTAATCACTAATTCAACGGGGCGTAACAAACTTTTATATAAACTCCAGACACTTACAGTAAGTACAGAACAGTTGAGGGAAACATAATGACTAACACACTATAGTGATGTAAATTAGTTCTGTCATTTCTGTTTTCCAGTGGCCAGTATTCAAAAAGATTAAAAAAAACAGTGAATTGAATGTATGTGATAATGGTTGGGCTATGAATTTTCTTTATTCTTTGAGGGCATTTCTTCCTAAATTAAGAAAAAAACTAAAAATATTACCCCCTTGTGTGAAGTCATTAAATATTTCCTTCCACAGCTTCTAAATATTCATAACAGGGTTCCTCAGGGGCGGAGTAATCTGAGCACCCATCATGGGCCCATTGGCAATCACTATAGCGATGTCACATTTTGTTTGGAGTAATAGATTGTCTTTGGGGAGAACTTATTACTGCATTTTTTTACAGGTCATGCACCTAAACAGTGATGTAACTGACTAAGTGGCTGTGGGCATTGCCCTAATGCCTGAATAGTAAGTCCGCCCCTGATGCCCATAGAGATTTTCCCCCAGCTTGAATGACATATCAATCTCCATTGTTGTAGAAAATAACGTCCTATGCCCTACTCCTTCTGCTCTACTACTCTATAAGTTTTGATGTTTTATTTATGAATCAGGAAGATCCGGGTGAACAAGTGTAAAATTCCCTCCTGTATAGAATAAAAGAAACATGTACAAAGTCAACTTAAATAGTAACATAAACAATTTTATTTTAATAAAAATAATTGACTATAGTACACATTATTACATCTATGACTGATATACACCGGGGTCTCTAGGAAAAACTATTTAAAGGGCACAACATAGATCGTTCTTCCTCATGCATTTCTATCATGTCGGCAGCTCGTCTCCCTGTTTATACAGGGAGATGTGCTGCCAACAGCAATAATATTTTGTGCTGCATAAACTATACAAAAAGCCGATGAACGAATGTTTGCACAGGGCAATGATCGGGAACAAGTGTTCATATGAATGCTCATTTGCCCAATCATTGGCCTGTGTAAAAAGGCCTTAATGCTACTGTAATGGGGGGGGGGGGGGGCAGCAAGTGGCAAACATAGTTAGGTTTATATGGTCACCCAGCCTGTATGCAGTCCTATAGTCACATCCCTATATCCTCTGTGACATCTTAGATGAGTACAACATTAGGTGCTTCTTACACTGTGGTACTGTAGGAACATCCACATGACAACCTACATGCACCATAGGAGCTGCCATGCTTATTTCCCCTTGAACACCCTAATACAAAACAGTTATAAAATATTTAAAAGTAAAATAAAACATGAAGTATTATATAAGATTGTCCTTCGAGGCAAATCTCTCCATTTCAAACACATAATTCTCAGCCAAGGCAGTGACTGGCGTCTTGGGACATGGGACAGAATTTTCAGAAACACTTTAAAAATAAATTAAAGTGAGACTTGTAGTACACGGAGCTCATAGATACAGGTTACCGTTCTACTATTTGCAAATAATTAGTCGTTATCATTAGAAGGAACACTGTGATCGCATTGTCAGGTCATGTTTGTGCTTTGTCAGTTTGTAGACATTTAACCTGCCGTATCATGTAACCCTTTCACTCTTATCTACAATTAAACACATTAATCAAGATAAGTGCCAAATAGATTCTCCCAAAAACTGTTACCAATTATATTGTGGTTTTGGGAACAAAGAATGTATCATTGATTATAGAACTGCATGCACTTAACCAGTGATTATGCTATTGCTTTATCTCTAAACTTACTGAAAACCAAAAAAAACCCTCCCCAATTCCCAAGTCATAATAAACGAATGGGCCAAAAACTTTCCATGGTTTAAATTATGATCATATGTATAATAAGAATCAGTAACCTACTCAACAATCATACATAAAGGGGATCTCTATGCCAGATAGCATCCTCCGATCTTTTTCCCCAGGACTTTCAAAGTTTCAGGAGCCTATAGGTCCAGCACTCCTTGGTTAAGAAAATATGCCTTCTTGCCAAAAACAGTTACTGAATATTTTCCATTGCTCATTGAGGTTGTCAATCTTAGGGCTTGTTCAGTTTCACTCAATACTTTTTTAAACAAATTCACAATGCAAATTAACAAATCAAATACTTTCTATAGGATTTATTATGTGTCATTTATGTCATTCATTTTTCTCAGTTAGCATTCTGGTCTTTGGTTGGGGTAAAAAAAAGTCAACTTTGAAAGTTACAGTTTCGCAAAGGCCATCAGACAAGAGGTGGACTCACTGGACTAAAAACGGTTTAACATAGGCTAGACCTGGGAGCAGAGTCGAAGGGATTATCTGTTCCTCCACCTTAACCCTGGCAAGGAGGTATGGACTTTACCAGAAGGGAATTCCAAAAGTCACTATCCCAGAATAGTCACCGTTAGCAATAGCTGACGTGGAAACAGGCTGGAGAATCGTAGCATAGTATCAGGAAAGTATACAGGGACCTAGTTGTTAATCAGCTGGGGGCTACATGAACCTAGTTGTTCATCAGCCGGGGTCAGGGCAGGTTAAATTCTCCAACATGGGTAGCCAGGATCATGGCAGGTGTAACGTCTATGGCCACGGCCCGCCGTTCTGATGTACCCCTCGACGGCCGTGGCCATGGACATGTGTCTTCTCTGCAGCATCGTCCCCCAGTGAGGTGCCGGCGCTCACTTCCTGGTATTGAGACTGTCTCCCGGAGGGCGCACGCGCCCTCATGGTCTTAAAGGGCCAGTGCGCGCATAATTGCAGGAAGTCTACAATCAAGCCCAGAATGCTACTGGACTATAAAAGGGGCTTTGCCCTCTTGTTCTTTGCCTGAGCATTGGTCGTTACCCAAAGTTTGTCTTGCAAATGGTCTCCTAGTGTCTTCCAGTTCCCAAGTGTTGCCTGTTCCTGTATCCTGTTTCCCGTGCTATCCAGATCAAGTACCGTGCTGGGCTGTTGTCATGTTGTGCTGCATTCCATGCCTGTTCTGCTACGCCACGCCTGACGTCTACCTGCTGCCTGGTCCCAGCCGAGCCTTCCTTGCTACTGTCTGAGTTGCCACACGTACCCTCTCTGGACTATAGACTCTGTACTATACCTGTTTGGTCAGCTGCCGTCTCGCTACGTGGTATGGCCCAGTGGGTCCACACCCCACATCGTGACAGCAGGCAACATACAGAAGCAAAGTCAGGAGTCAAACCGGGTCAAATGAGAGAAACATAAAGGAATCCGCTTTACAGAATTCAGGAACAATTAAACCTAGTGCTCAGACATGGAAAGGAGTCCCAGGCAGCCTTAAATACCCTGAAGTGCTCAGCCATAGGTCATGTAAAAAAAATGGGATGTTGACCATGGGGAGAAAATAAGCAGATGCCATCCTGTTATAGTGAAAGTCCTTGATAGTCCTTATTTATTTTGTTATTCTAATATAGACTAATCAGTGAGTATGGAGATGGGTAAATGCAAAAAATTATATATAAAAAAAGTGGGGACTACATTCAAAACATTTTTCCTGATATTTGGTGCAAAGTGGAAGTACACTTTTTGAAAAATGTGAAGAACATATTTCCAGTTAGGTGGTCTATTGTCAAATGTTATTGCAAAGAATTATGCAATGGTCTAACAGTGCATTAAAAAAAATATCCTACAAATAAGCCATTATTATATGTGTAATAACACATCCAATACAATTCCTATAATTTGTAAGTGTTTTCCAGGCCCTTCAAGGCAATTGTGTGTTTTATATTCCCCGTTGTAGAATCAAATTAAATGTACTTAGCTTGATAGGCAGAACAGATTCTAATTAAACTAATGCATGACCTCTGGATTTATCATCTCTCAATTACTTTCTTTTTTAGTCAGTAACATTAAACATTTCATAGTCTTGTAGATGTTTCTTGGACTCTTCATTCAAAATATCTCCAGTGGTCAGGACGCTAATTGAAAAGGACAAAACCTTTGCCTTCAGAGAAATGTTCCTCCAGACAGCTTTCTTCCCGAATAAATGCAATGTCAAAGCACTTCTATTAACACTTTTCCTTGAGTGTGAGATAAAAGAACGATGCTTCGAATGTTACAGAACATCGAGAGTGAGACAAAAAGCCTCCTGAGCTATATTCATTACAAGTCCCGGGATACTACTGATTATCCTTTCTAAAAATCGAATTACCAGTCCAAAACCTATATTGTCCAGCCCAAACAAAAGTCTAGGTCTTATTTTAAAATCTTAAATCTGTTTTATATGAGATTTGCTACATCCTGTGTCCAACTATAGACCTTAACAAATTCATCAGATGGGCCCTCAGGTCGTCGTCAATAGTCGGGAGACAAGGAAGCGTTTCGATTGAGCTCTTACCATTCATGACAGCAGATACAATGGGAGGTTGATGCGTAAATAGACTCTATTATATAGCCAACATAAAGGAAACCAAAAGCACAGCAGATACAGGCTACTGAAAAGCAGCTGTCTTGGGTGAGGATAGCCATAGATGCAAAGATGTTTTTCCATTCTATGTAACGACTTAATATTTTATTATCTAAATGATCATTTTCAACCATTAGGTCTAAGATTTTGAACTATATTCATAATAATATTTCTACTCTAGGTTGTTATTTTCTTACTACACATCCCATGCACCACATACCACTCCCCTCAAGACTAGTGGGAGTGGCTATTATTATTTAAAGCACCTGCTCACTCGCCTTCATCAGCGTTTCTGACCTGGCTGTGTCCATTTGTAAGTATGGCCTTTTTCGGTGTTTTTGTATAAATGTCCTTGTTTTTATCTGTTTTGTCTGTTATTTTAGGGTCATTGAAGTTGCCAATTTTGTACACCACTGGCCAATCATTACTTAGATCCTAGTACATGACAATTAATGACCATCATATTAGTAAATCCTGAGATACCTGGGGTACCATGGGGCACTGGTGGAGGAGGATGCCCATACAATTGCATGTGGTATTACTTTTGCCCAAAAAATAAGGACACCAGGCAAAATATCCAGGGTATATACCCCTGAAAATATCCAGGGTATGTACCCCTGGTGCCAGGTGCTAGCAACACTACTGATAATCCGTTGGCTCCAAAAATTCAACATTGCATGAATTTTTATCTGGAGAGATTATCATTGTTACCGGCTTTAAATATATGAAGTTGGCTATAGATGTGAAATAACTTTTGGATGAAAGTTGTTTAGGCAAAGTTATTATCCCCAATTCCCCCATTAATATTCCCCGAATTAATTTTTGTAGAGCATCTTCCAGATAAAGCTAACAATAGTTGGCCATTTTGATGAAATTGATCTAATATCAAAGATCTAATGTGTAAGGGTCTTTTTACATTAGCCAATTATGGCCATAAAAATGAGCGCCAATCAACAATATAATATTCAGAGATTCTCTAGTGTCTGGTATAGTGCCAAGGGACTGGCGCAGGGCAAATGTGGTGCCTATTTTCAAAAAGGGCTCTAGGTCTTCCCCAGGTAATTAAAGACCAGTAAGCTTAACATCCATCGTGGGAAAAGGTTTGGAGGGACTAAATACAGGATTATGTGACAAAAAATAGTATTATAAGTGACAGCCAGCACGGTTTTACTAAGGACAGAAGTTGTCAAACTCACCTAATCTGTTTTTATGAAGAGGTGAGCAGAAGCCTAGACAGAGGGGCTGCTGTGGATATAGTGTTTTCGTACTTTGCAAAGGCATTTGACACTGTCCCTCATAGACATCTAATGGGTAAATTAAGGACTATAGGTTTAGAAAATATAGTTTGTAATTGGATTGAGAATTGGCTCAAGGACCGTATCCAGAGAGTTGTGGTCAATGATTCCTACTCTGAATGATCCCTGATCCCCGGTTATAAGTGGTGTACCCCAGGGTTCAGTGCTGGGACCACTATTATTCAACTTATTTATTAATGATATAGAGGATGGGATTAATAGCACTATTTCTATTTTTGCAGATGAAACCAAGCTATGTAATATAGTTCAGACTATGGAAGATGTTCGTGAATTGCAAGGGGATTTAAACAAACTAAGTGTTTGGGCATCCAGTTGGCAAATTAAGTTTAATGTAGATAAATGTAAAGTTATGCATCTGGGTACGGCCAACCTGCATGCATCATATGTCCTAGAGGGAGCTACACTGGCGGATTCACTTGTTGAGAAGGATCTGGGTGTACTTGTAGATCATAAACTAAATAACAGCATGCAGTGTCAATCAGCTGCTTCAAAGGCCAGCAAGATATTGTCGTGTATTAAAAGAGGCATTGACTCGCGGGACAGGGATGTAATATTGCCACTTTACAAAGCATTAGTGAGGCCTCATCCAGAATATGCAGTTCAGTTCTGGGCTCCAGTTCATAGAAAAGATGCCCTGGAGTTAGAAAAAATACAAAGAAGAGCAAGGAAGCTAATAAGGGGCATGGAGAATCTAAGTTATGAGGAAAGATTAAAAGAATGAAACCTATTTAGCCTTGAAAAAAGATGTCTAAGGGGGGACATGTATTAATTTATATAAATATATTAATGGCACATACAAAAAATATGGTGAAATCCTGTTCCATGTAAAACCCCCTCAAAAAAAAAGGGGGCACTCCCTCCGTCCGGAGAAAAAAAGGTTCATCCTGCAGAGGCGACAAGCTTTCTGTAAAGGATCTGCCAGGCACTACGTCTGGGTATACTCCCAGGATTAATCAGTCGACACCTGAGGCCAGACCTCTGAGACTGACACCGGCTCCCACCAATCAGGGTGGCAGGCTCAGGAGTGGGAGAGCCTATCGCGGCCTGGTCAGTCGGAGTTAGCTCCACCCCCTGTCCATTTATACCTGCCGTTTTCTCTTCCTCTTTGCTTGTTATTCTTCTTGGATTCCTGGCCCCACTGCTGCCTTGCTCCAGCCTGCTTCTGCCGTGCTTTTGCCTTGCTTCAGTTCCATTTATCCTGCTTCGCTCTGCCCCTGGCTTGCTTCCTGCTCCGTGCTCGCGTTTGTATACTCCACTACATCCTGATCCTGACTGGCTCATTCACCGCTCCGTTTCCTCGCGGCGTTCCGTGGGCTACTGCCCCTTCCCTTGCTTGTTCCCTGTTTGTATTCCCTTGCACTTAGACAGCGTAGGGACCGCCGCCAAGTTGTACCCCGTCGCCTAGGGCGGGTCGTTGCAAGTAGGCAGGGACAGGGCGGTGGGTAGATTAGGGCTCACTTGTTCCCTTCACCTCCTTCCTGCCATAACATAATAACAAGCCCATACCTAGTCTACCATTTCTTCTACGCTGACGCTATCATGGACCCCCTCGAGACCCTGATGCAGCAGATGCAGGGCCTCTCCCTACAGGTCCAGGCCCTGGCTCAGAGGGTCAACCAGTCTGACGCTGCCTTAGTAGTACCCCTCACCTCACCTCTAGAACCCGACCTCAAGTTACCTGACCGATTCTCAGGGGACCGTAAGACGTTTCTCTCCTTCCGGGAGAGTTGCAGACTTTATTTCCGCCTAAGACCTCACTCCTCAGGTTCCGAGAACCAGCGGGTGGGTATCATTATATCCCGACTCCAGGAAGGGCCCCAAGAGTGGGCCTTCTCCTTGGCTCCTGACGCCCCTGAACTTTCCTCCATTGATCGTTTTTTCTCTGCCCTCGGACTCATTTACGACGAGACTGACAGGACTGCCTTAGCCGAGAGTCAGCTGGTGACCTTACGTCAGGGTAGGAGACCTGTTGAGGAATACTGTTCTGATTTTAGAAAGTGGTGCGTAGCTTCTCGGTGGAACGACCCGGCCCTAAGGTGCCAGTTTAGGTTAGGATTATCTGACGCCCTGAAGGATCTGCTGGTTAGCTACCCCTCTTCTGACTCCCTAGACCAGGTTATGGCCCTAGCAGTACGACTTGACCGACGTCTCAGGGAACGTCAGCTTGAACGTTTCAATGCTTTCCCCTCTGACTTCCCTGCGATTCCCCCCGAGGTCCCGTCTCCTCGCTCTTCCACAGAGGACTCGGAGGTACCTATGCAACTCGGAGCCTCCATGTCCCCTCGACAACGTAGAGAGTTTCGCAGGAAGAATGGTCTCTGCTTCTATTGTGGGGACGACAAGCATCTACTGAACACCTGTCCCATGCGCAAGAATAAGCAGCCGGAAAACTTCCGCGCCTAAGTGATCATCGGGGAGGTCACTTGGGCGCACAGGTATTTCCCGTTAATACGAAACGCAATAAAATTTTGCTTCCCTTTCAGGTCTCGTTTGCTGGCCGGTCTGCCACTGGCAGTGCCTTCGTGGATTCTGGCTCATCTGATAATATCATGTCTGTGGAATTTGCTATGTCTCTAAAAATGCCTTTTATTGATTTACCTTATCCTATCCCGGTAGTGGGTATCGACTCCACTCCTCTTGCTAATGGTTATTTTACTCAGCATACTCCTGTTTTTGAACTCCAGTGCTCTGTACTGGTGATGCAGGGATTATCGTCCGATCTGGTATTAGGTCTTCCCTGGTTGCAGCTGCATAATCCCACGTTTGATTGGAATACTGGGGATCTCACCAAATGGGGTAGTGATTGCCTGATGTCATGTCTTTCGGTTAACTCTATTTCTCCCCGGGAGGAGGTAAACACGCTTCCTGAGTTTGTTCAGGACTTTGCTGATGTGTTTTCTAAGGAGGCCTCCGAGGTGTTGCCCCCTCATAGAGATTACGATTGCGCCATCGATTTGGTGCCTGGTGCCAAGCTTCCTAAGGGGAGGATATTTAATCTTTCATGTCCTGAACGTAAAGCTATGAGGGAGTATATCCAAGAATGCCTGGCCAAGGGTTTCATTCGCCCCTCGACTTCTCCTGTAGGTGCTGGCTTCTTCTTCGTGGGGAAGAAGGATGGTGGTCTTAGGTCGTGCATTGATTATCGGAACTTGAATAAGGTCACAGTAAGGAACCAGTATCCCCTTCCTTTGATTCCGGATCTTTTTAATCAGGTTCAGGGGGCCCAATGGTTCTCTAAGTTCGATCTACGGGGGGCATATAACCTTATCCGCATCAAAGAGGGGGATGAGTGGAAAACTGCGTTCAACACGCCCGAAGGTCATTTCGAATACCTAGTCATGCCCTTTGGGTTGTGTAATGCCCCTGCCGTCTTCCAGAATTTTATTAATGAAATTCTGAGAGATTACCTGGGTAATTTTCTTGTAGTGTACCTTGATGACATACTGGTGTTTTCCAAGGACTGGTCCTCCCACGTGGAGCATGTCAGGAAGGTCCTCCAGGTCCTCCGGGAAAATAATCTGTTTGCGAAGACCGAAAAATGTGTGTTTGGGGTACAGGAGATACCATTTTTAGGTCAAATCCTCACTCCTCATGAATTCCGCATGGACCCTGCCAAGGTTCAGGCTGTGGCGGAATGGGTCCAACCTGCCTCCCTGAAGGCGCTACAGTGTTTTTTGGGGTTCGCTAACTATTACAGGAGATTTATTGCCAACTTCTCGGTCGTCGCTAAGCCTCTTACGGACCTCACTCGCAAGGGTGCTGATGTCCTCCATTGGCCCCCTGAGGCCGTCCAGGCTTTTGAGACCCTCAAGAAGTGCTTTATCTCGGCCCCCGTGCTGGTTCAGCCCAACCAAAGGGAGCCATTTATTGTGGAGGTTGACGCGTCCGAGGTGGGAGTGGGGGCCGTCTTGTCCCAGGGTACCAGCTCCCTCACCCATCTCCGCCCCTGTGCTTACTTCTTTAGGAAGTTTTCGCCCACGGAGAGTAACTATGATATTGGCAACCACGAACTTTTAGCCATTAAATGGGCTTTTGAAGAGTGGCGTCACTTCCTGGAGGGGGCCAGACACCAGGTAACGGTCCTTACTGACCACAAGAATCTGGTTTTCCTAGAATCTGCCCAGAGGCTTAATCCTAGACAAGCTCGTTGGGCACTATTCTTTACCAGATTTAATTTATTGGTTACCTATAGGGCTGGGTCCAAAAATATTAAGGCTGATGCACTGTCACGTAGTTTCATGGCCAATCCTCCTTCTGAGAAGGATCCTGCTTGTATTTTACCCCCTGGTATAATTGTTTCTGCCACTGATTCTGATTTAGCCTCTGACATCGCGGCTGATCAAGGTTCAGTTCCCGGGAACCTCCCTGGGGACAAACTGTTTGTCCCCCTGCAATACCGGCTAAGGGTACTCAGGGAAAACCATGACTCCGCACTATCTGGTCATCCTGGCATCTTGGGTACCAAACTCCTCATTACCAGAAACTATTGGTGGCCTGGGTTGCCTAAAGACGTTAGGGCTTACGTCGCCGCTTGTGAGGTCTGTGCTAGGTCCAAGACCCCTAGGTCCCGACCTGCGGGCTTACTACGTTCCTTGCCCATTCCCCAGAGACCTTGGACCCATATCTCCATGGATTTTATCACCAATTTGCCTCCATCTCAGGGCAAGTCGGTGGTGTGGGTGGTAGTAGACCGCTTCAGCAAGATGTGCCACTTTGTGCCCCTTAAGAAACTACCTAACGCCAAGACGTTAGCTTCTTTGTTTGTTAAACACATTCTGCGTCTCCATGGGGCCCCAGTCAATATCGTTTCTGACAGAGGGGTACAATTTGTTTCCTTATTTTGGAGAGCTTTTTGTAAAAAGTTGGAGATTGATCTGTCCTTCTCCTCCGCCTTCCATCCCGAAACTAATGGCCAAACGGAAAGGACTAACCAATCCCTGGAACAATATTTAAGGTGTTTCATCTCTGACTGTCAATTTGATTGGGTCTCATTCCTTCCCCTCGCCGAATTTTCCCTGAATAACCGGGTCAGTAACTCGTCAGGGGTCTCCCCGTTTTTCTGTAATTTCGGGTTTAATCCAAGGTTCTCCTCCGTTTCCCCTGGTTGTTCCAATAATCCCGAGGTAGAGGACGTTCATCGGGAACTGTGCACAGTCTGGGCCCAGGTTCAGAAGAACCTAGAGGCGTCCCAGAGCGTACAAAAGATTCAGGCTGATTGTAGACGTTCTGCTAACCCCCGGTTTGTCGTCGGGGATCTGGTGTGGTTGTCGTCAAGGAACTTGCGCCTTAAGGTCCCGTCCAGGAAGTTTGCTCCCCGATTTATTGGACCTTATAAGGTCATTGAAGTCCTCAACCCTGTATCCTTCCGTCTGGAGCTGCCCCCGTCCTTTCGCATACATGACGTCTTCCATGCCTCCCTCCTTAAACGCTGCTCCCCGTCCTGGTCCCCCTCGAGGAAACCTCCTGTTCCCGTTCTCACCCCTGAGGGGGTGGAATTCGAGGTGGCCAAGATTGTGGACAGTAGGATGATCCATGGCTCCCGCCAGTACCTGGTCCATTGGAGAGGAAACATGCCGGAGGAGAGGACTTGGGTACCTGCTCGAGATGTTCACGCTGGGGTATTGATCAGGAGGTTCCACCTTCTCTTCCCCACTAAACCGGGTCCTCTTAGTAAGGGTCCGGTGGCCCCTCATAAAAGGGGGAGTACTGTAGATCTGCCAGGCACTACGTCTGGGTATACTCCCAGGATTAATCAGTCGACACCTGAGGCCAGACCTCTGAGACTGACACCGGCTCCCACCAATCAGGGTGGCAGGCTCAGGAGTGGGAGAGCCTATCGCGGCCTGGTCAGTCGGAGTAAGCTCCGCCCCCTGTCCATTTATACCTGCCGTTTTCTCTTCCTCTTTGCTTGTTATTCTTCTTGGATTCCTGGCCCCACTGCTGCCTTGCTCCAGCCTGCTTCTGCCGTGCTTCTGCCTTGCTTCAGTTCCGTTTATCCTGCTTCGCTCTGCCCCTGGCTTGCTTCCTGCTCCGTGCTCCCGTTTGTATACTCCACTACATCCTGATCCTGACTGGCTCATTCACCGCTCCGTTTCCTCGCGGCGTTCCGTGGGCTACTGCCCCTTCCCTTGCTTGTTCCCTGTTTGTATTCCCTTGCACTTAGACAGCGTAGGGACCGCCGCCAAGTTGTACCCCGTCGCCTAGGGCGGGTCGTTGCAAGTAGGCAGGGACAGGGCGGTGGGTAGATTAGGGCTCACTTGTTCCCTTCACCTCCTTCCTGCCATAACACTTTCTTTACTGTGAGAACTGTGAATCTATGGAATAGTCACCGCAGGAGCTGTCACAGCAGGGACAGGAGATGGCTTTAAAAAAGGCTTAGATAATTTCCTAGAACAAAAAAATATTAGCTCCTTTGCGTAGAAATTGTTACCTTCCCTTTTCCCGTCCCTTGGTTGAACTTGATGGACATGTGTCTTTTTTCAGCCGTACTAACTAACTAATTATGTAGGAACCAAAAAATGAGCAGCAACTCCAATAGTAAAGGTGCAAAAAGTGGGTAATTTATTGCCCGTGCAACGTTTCAGCTCCGTTCACTGGAGCCTTTCTCAAGCAAATGACAGGGTGTATGTTCACACAATATAACAGGAAGCCAATCAAGCAATGTTACAACAGTAATCAGTGAAAAAGCACATATATCAAATAGAATAGTCAGTATATGGCAACAGATACATTGATGATATGTGACAGGGAATGCAGACAATAAGTGAAATGGCTGTATTAATACATACAGGCAGATATATGCAGGTAAAACATGTAAACAGGGTGTACAAGCACAGGTGTAGTGTGAAATCAAATAATTACATCACCTCTCATTATGTCACAAGTGTGCACGCCGAAAGCGGCGTCTGTGCATCGCAACTGCGCATGTCCGGAAGTAAGTCTAGTTGCGGGTAATCGGATGTAAACGGCGCATGCGCCGTAGAGAAAATGAAGCCAGGATGGCCATGGAGGTGAAGGGAATATCGTACAGACGCCAGAAGGCGTATAATAATATTTAACATGGATGTTAATAATATCCAAAAAAGAGGCAGCACTCCGCAGAAAATATGATAAAGGGTGTATTTATTGCCCCCTGTGCGTGCAACGTTTCAGCTCTATCCTCTAGAGCCTTTCTCAAGCCTTTGGATGTTAGTCGTAATATACCTCTCGGTCATCCTGATAAGATAAAGTCAAGAAGTAATTATAAAACTAGGAAGCTAGGGAAAGCAATAGTACGGATGTATCCATATAATGTGTACACATAAAGTCGCGTGACATCGGTGTAACGGACCCTGTGCCAGAACGCCAAGGAAACCTCAAGGACACTGATTAAGGGAGAGGGGAGTGAAAACAAAGGCTATCGTCGGATAACCAAAGTACACACCCCAAAAAATAACTAACTATGTAACTATGTGACAAAACAGCTCGTTAATTGGCGCTCGTTTTCTCATTTCACAAGGAGCTATAATCAGTAATGTATAGGGGCGAGTGATTGTTACTACGATCGCTCGTTCCCATGCATTTCCATCTTGTAGGTAGCACATATCCCAGTTTACACAGGGAGATGTGCTGTCGACAACGATAATATTTTCGACTGCATAAACAAAACAATCAGCCAATCAACGAGCGTTTGCCCGTTCATCAGCTGATCGTTGCCATGTTTACACAGGGCAATTATCAGGAACGAGCGTTCATATGAATACTCATTTGCCAAAACATTGGCCCATGTAAAAGGGTCTTAAAGGTAGCCGTACACCTTAGATAGCTGTTAGCCCAACGCTTGTTTGGCCGACAGTAATTCCTTCCAGCCCCCCATACACATGCATGCTCGGCCAAGCGTGCATGTGTTCTGAATGGGGAGAGGGGAATAAGCCGCTGCCAGACAACTATTTGTTCGGAAAACAGCTATTTATGTGTATGGCCGACCACAGCTGATGGAAGCCTGATAGGGTCTGATAATCCAAACATAAATTACATTTTAGGTAGGTGCAGTCAAAAATAGACAGGATGCAGATACATGAATCAAATTTAACCAGTTAAAATCCAAAGAATTATAAAAATTCATGACATTTGAAATTAAAATATCCAGTATGTAAGCTTAGTATTGAACTGCTTTGGACCATGACCAACATTGACGATACAATAATAAAATATATGACTCCATCCAGGCACTAGGGAATTGTGCATAGACATATGGAACTTTAGACAGGATTAGAATACATTGCAGTATATATATGTATTTTGGCTGCTGACTTGACATGTACTTAGACAAAAAGTGAAAGAACAATAGGCCCCCTACTATATAGTTTTTAATACAGAAGGAACCATATAGAAGTCCACCAGTTGCATATCCAACATGCTGATCCTGGTTATTTCAAGTGAATTTATGTTGTTCATTGTCATAAATACTGAATGCTACAAAATGACTTCATCTGTATATAAGTATATACTTCAACTTTATATATGAGATTCAGGATTTATAGCGTGTTTTAATTATTTTTATTATTATTATTATTTTTATTATTATTAATAAAATAAATACTATAATGTGTATTCAATATATAGTACCAAGAAAATAATATAAGATACTTGGTTATATAATACATAATAAATTATACAGAAGAAAAGATTACTAGTAAGCTCAAGAGGGAAACTTGTATTTTTGTCTTTGTCATATTTGGAGATTGCTAAAATAAAATGACTACACATAATAATAGTTTGGACATGTAAAATTCCCATGTGGGCCACATCCAGGCCTCAGACCTACAGCTGGATTATACAGCCGCACAGTGTAAAACAATCCAGCAACAGTCATAGTATTGGCCATAGGTTCTGCAGCACATATTTACTCTCTATTAAATAATGTCTTCTGCCTTTAGATCCACATTATCCGTTTTAAATAACAGCTTGTAAAAAATAAATAAAAAAAATACAATCTTCTGCAACGTGTCTCTGAGGTAAACGAAAATAATCAATTCCATATTGGCCTCCCTTGTGTTTACAGAAGGGCGAGCGATTCCTGTGGCCTATCCAATACAAAGCATTGGCAGATTCACAGCTCATAGGGAAGGTTTATGTTATATTATGGTAGATGAATTACTTTGTAAATATAGTTAAATTCTATCGGAGGGCATTTACTGATATCTTAAAGGGGTTGCTGGCTTAGAAAACTTATTTTCAAATACCCTACTAGCGAATTCTGAGCTAATAGATGACCCACGTCTTGAACCCTCATCAATTAGACAGATTAGAGAGTGGCTACAAAGAGCGTTTATTCCTGTAGGGGACACATCCATACCTTACATGGGTAGCCTATTGATTTTAATGGGTACTGTGTAATGCTTCATTTCTCCTGTGGTGGCACTGCAGGAGAGTTGAACACTTGTTGCCAGATTTACCCACAGATCATAGTTGATCATAGTTGGGCAGCAGGACACCCTAGCAGTTTTTTGTTTTTTTACATTAGTGGACTCTTCGATCAAAATGTAATCTTTAAAGCATGCAAACCTTTTATTAGAGTAGGCTATGTCATCTAGTCTGCAAGACTGTACCATTTTATTTCCCCTTCTCTAATCACATTGGCACTGAAAGCAAAGATTCACCGTTAGTGAACTAATGAAAATGTACCAGAGAACAGATTTAGGGTAGAAATGAAAAAAGTCCTAAGATTGCTTCATGACGTGTTGGATCATTCCGTTTGTTTGCAACTGATTTAAGGACCTGACCATGTTTGTGAAAATTCCTATATGTATCCTAGACATACCTGCAGCAGCATAAAGAATATACTACCCTCTGAACACCATTTTGCAGTATGTATACAAATATAATCTACTTGAAAGCTGATTAATTTACATTACATTACTTTTCTTGTACTTTTCTTTTCTTGAGTTACAGTCTGTATTATACTCCAGAGCTGCATTCACAATCCTGCAGGCTACTAAGTTCAGATCAAGGTCTGCATAGAGTATGGTTTGGTTATTTGCATTCTAATATGTTTCGTCCTTATACCAGGCATTGTAATCTAAGGGTATGTTCACACAACTTATTTTCGGCTGTTTTTCAGGCCGTTTAACGGCCAAAAAATGGCTGAAAAATCGGAAGCAGAATGCCTCCAAACATCTGCCCATTGATTTCAATGGGAAAAACGTCTTTCTGTTCTGACGGGCCGCTTTTTTACGCAGCCATTTTGAAAAACGGCCGCATTAAAAAATGCCTGAGAAAAAGAGGTGCATGTCACTTCTTGGACCGTTTTTCTTTGACTCTATAGGAAAACAGCTCCAAAAATGGACATAAAAAACGCAGTGAAAAACGCGAGTTTGCTTAAAAAACGGCTGAAAATCAGAAGCTGTTTTCCCTTGAAAACAGCTCCGTATTTTCAGAGTTTTTTTTAGTAAGCGTATGAACATACCCCAAGTATATTCTAACTCTCCAACATCATTAAAGGGAAATCAGCTTTTAGTGATGTGTTTCTCGAAAAACGTATTGACTGTTTCCAAAAACAACCTGCAGAATTGGGAATGCAGCTCTGGAGTATAATACAGGCTGTAACTCAGGATCCGTACGAGATAAGTTTGGCCATTTGTTGCCTGAAATGATATGTTTATGGCATAATTGGCAGGTCACAACAAATTCTTAACCACTTTACATGTTTTTTCCTACATTTCTGTGATAAGATGCCCCCTGATCGACTAGTTCAGTCTAGCATGTTGATGGGGGAAATACTCCAATAAGGGATCAACCAGCTGCATTGACGATTATCTTTATCCAACATGTGTGGGATGCTTAAGGACCACTTGAATAATTGTGGCCAACTGTGCCTGATCACTACAAGGAAAAGGAAGGATGGAGCCATTATCAGGATTCAGAAATCTTTCTTAAAGGGGTTTTCTATGACCGGACAACTGATGACCTATCCACAAGATAGGTCATCAGTATATGATCGATGCGGGTCCTCCAGGCGCCGGATGTTTTGAACGTTATGCAGTAGTTGGAGCCGGAAACAGATGGCTCCAGTCACGGAATAGCGGCTGAGATAGAGTATCGCAGTTCTGCTCTTATTCAAGTGAATAGGAGCAGAGCTGCAGTTCTGCAGAACGGCCACTAAGCCATCTGCTTCCGGCTCCAACTACTGCATACCGTTTAAAACATCCGTTGCTCGGAGGCAGACAGAGCGGCGGATCGGTGCGGGGTCCGGGTGTCGGACTTGGGCAGATCATATACTGCTGACCTATCCTGGGGATAGGTCATCAGTTGTCCGGTCGTGGAAAACCCCTTTAACTTATATTATAACTATGATTCTCAGCGGCTGTGTTTTCTTTCTCGCCTCTTTCCTTCTGGCAATGTCGTTTTTGACCCCGGTGGGATTAAGTGTTTACTTCAAAGTCAGCTCTGCTACAATACCTGTTTTGCCTCAGCTATACTCAGGGGCATTACACAACCACACCCTGCAGCAGCTAAATAGTCATTAACCCCTCCTTTGCTGGACTCTTGTGCTTTGCAACTACTTGCTGTTCCATTGGATGCTGCTGATGAACTCTGCTATTTAAACCCTGTCTGTCCCATCAGCCTTGGCTTGAGGATCATGTATTGTTCATGGTTGTGGCTTCAGTCTGGTGGATTGTGCTTCTAGTTCCTGGTCCTGTTACCTGTGCTCACGGTATTGATCCCTGGTTATTGTGTTTGATCTCCTGCTCTGCAGTCGTTTCTGTGTACCAGTCCTGCTTCACGTCAACGTTACCCGTCTGTGCCAGGACCACTATCCTGTGATGTGATACCACCTGCTCCTGGACGCTGCTCCTAATAACTCCTGGTTCCAACTGGCTACTCCTGGACTCTTTTCCTGGCATCTCCTGGTTTTAAGTCTAGTGCCTAAGCCTGGTCGCTACTCTGGGTGCTCCCGGTATCGTCTGAGGTCATCTCTGGCACGCCGGTGTTTGCCACGTCTGGACCTGTTGGCCCTTATGTCTGTTTGTGGACGGTCCGGTTACCCCATTACCTAATTCTGCGTCCCTGTCCTTGTGGTGTTGTCACTGCTGCTTCTAGTTGCCAACTGGTTGCAGTCCAAGGATCCACCACCCAAGATAATAAGTTACGTTGCTTTATCCTGAAATCTGCTTATCTGTTCCTGTATCCGGTCTGTCGATAAAGCAACGTTACGCTGTGCTTGGTATGCCAGGGTTGAATGTTATTCCTACTTTGGCCCTATGCTTGGCATAGTATGGACAATTGTCCATGTGTATCCATTGGTAATCTGTCCTTGTTTTTTTATCTCATGGGACCAGACTTGTTCATCCCTTATTTTTTTATTTAAACATTCTTATTTTAAACCGAAACTGAATCATCTTTCTATCAGACGTTTCCCACCAGCGCAGACCTGGCAGCCAGCACAAATGCTTCTATCTTGGCCAAACTTATAACTAGCTCATCTTTAGTGCATTATGATTGCATGTGCGTTCTGGCACTTGGTAATTCTCAGCATCGACTGGACAATATGCAAATACATCTATATTATTATATGGTCGATCTACAGAGAGTGGTTACAACCTGGCGGCACTGGATTTCTGTCATGTTCCTGTAAACTACAATGAGAAAAGTAAGGGTATGTTCACACGCAAACGCAAAATACGTCTGAAATTACGGAGCTGTTTTCAGGTGAAAACAGCTCCTGAATTTCAGACGTTTTTGCAAGTACTCGCGTTTTTCTCGGCGTCTTTTACGGACGTAATTGGAGCTGTTTCTCATTGGAGTCAATGAAAAACTGCTCCAAAAACGTCCCAAGAAGTGTCCTGCACTTCTTTGACGCGGGCGTATTTTTACGCGCCGTCTTTTGATTACACCTCGTCTGAACAGAACATCGTAAAACCCATTGCAAGCAATGGGCAGATGTTTGCAGATGTAATGGAGCCGTCTTTTCAGGCGTAATTCGAGGCGTAAAACGCCTGAATTTCATCTGAAAATAGGTCGTGTGCACATACCCTAACTGTGTATAACAGTTCATGAAAAGAAGAGTTCAGTGTTAGGACCCATGCACACATCCTTGTCCTTTTATACGGACGCAAAAAAAATGATTCGAAAAAAACGGACCGCATATTATGGCTTTTCTTTAATGGACCATTGACTAGAATTTGCGGAACAGATCTGCAAAAACTGACAGGGATAGGACCTGCTCTGAGTTTTGGAAATTGGGCACAAGAAACAGATGTGTGCATGGCTCCATAGTAATAAATGGGTCAGTTTACTCTCTGTTAAAAAAAAAACGGATAGCACACTGAAGGAATTAACTTATGAGTGCGTGAGCCCTTAATGTAGACTCTTGAAATTGTATTAAAAATGTTTTTATATATTTTATCAATTTAGAAACTTACATTTTAGATTTTATGGTCTTATTGCAAAATAGATTCCTGCACTTAATAAATCTAAATCCAGTTTATTTTGGCTGCCAGCGTTCTCATGAACTCAGCGTTCTGTGGGCTGGATTATAACACAGAAGATGAGGATTAGACTAATCTACAGATGTAGCCGTCTTTATCTTGACTTTTAACGATTTAAATACACAGTGGCAGGAAACTTTAACGTAACTTTTTTCAATGGCTTATGTTGTGTGATATCACGCTGCAGCAAGTTATCAGAATCAAGATAAACTTGGCTACATCTGTATATGCTTCATGATTTACATGATATACGGTGTATATAATCAACAGCAAAAGATGACTCAGTTACAGCTACTTTGCTTTAATGATCTTGTACTGATCCCAAGTTACAGCCTGTTATTTTCTGTATGTGCATTCACAATTCTGTAGACTTCTGAGTTAAAATCTAGTAGGCTTACCTGCTTGTTCACAGTCTTTAAGCACTTCTTTTCTGAGGCCAGCGCTTTCACATTGGCCATATCATCGGGGTCTACCAAGATAAATCTAATGTGTTTGGGCAACTTTAATTCACAAAGGGATATTTCAGCCGTTAACATTTCTAACCTTTACAGAAACAGCTGAGAGCTCTCTCACGACTGTGTCCATCCCTCCCATAGACTTATATGAAGTGTCAGTGCGCATGCTAGGCAACCATTCCATGATTTGTTGGATAGTGTCAAGAGCTGAACCACAATAGTTCTTCTGGTGATATCGGCTGATCATGGAGGCTCTCCAGGGCCGCTTTAGTATCAGTGGCTGCTCATCCACGTGTCTCTCTCCACTAAATTATATGGCAGGTATGGAGTTAGCAAAGTCTGTGACTCTCTAAGGGTATATAAACCTGAATGTTGTATACGTCCGTGTGACGGCCGTTAAAACAACGGCCATCACATGGTTGCATGTATTTCAATGGGGCCGTACGCATCGTGTAAGGGGTCCATTGAAAAGTAGAACATGTCCTATTTTCTTCCGTTTTCACGAAGAACTCAAGTCTATGATGGATTCGTGAAAACGGGTCCTGCACGGGTGCAACTCGGACGTGAAAAACGGATGTTTTTCATGCACGAGTTTGCACTCGATCGTGTGAATAAGCCCTTAGACTTCAAAGAGGGAGCCACATGCATGTGTCTACACCTCTTTTGACTAGATACGATTGCCAGGATGTAACTTTAAAAGATAGATAGATAGATAGATAGATAGATAGATAGATAGATAGATAGATAGATAGATAGATAGATAGATAGATAGATAGATAGAAATCGATAGAACCAACCTGAGCAGAGAAAGAGTGGTGGAGTCCCCCTAGGACCCCAAGGTAGAGACCTAAGGAAATGTTCCCCTTGTGCCCTCCCTTTACTCCGTCCCTGGGGCTCTCAATAATGAGATTCTTCCTAATCATCTTGTTTATAGAGAACCCACAATCTTTACGGGGGTTTAGCAAAAACAGATCATTCAATTCGGACTATGAGAGGCCATAAACATATCTGATGATCGGGAGCTCATGGGGCAGAATGAATAAAAGCTGATATTTATGACAATGGGTATTTGATCTACAGAGATGCAGGAGCAGAACTTATTTTTCTTTCCCTGCATTATCATCATATGCCTACTGCTTATAAAGGGGGAGATTTTGATAATTGAACTATTAGCGAACTGTTTTTATTACTCATCTATAATTGCGGACCAGTGAGATCACTGTTAGTATCTAGACACTGGCCGCACAATCTACCAGATGTAGACTGTTTGTCTTTCCAGTAGTGTACATGCCTCATTGTACAAGCATTACATGCGCTATAATAATCAGTCAACATACTGTATAACCAGAAGACCTTCACAATGTCAATGTATCGGTGGCCAGTACACACACCACTAAGTATCTAGCAGGCATCTTCTAAACCATTGAATGTAGCTGTCCCTGATTAATGGAACACCAGCAGATGAAGTAAACACACTGTGTGGGGCAGCCCCGGACTTCCAGACATACACTTTGTGAATCCCGTTGTACCGTATCTCTTTCCTAATTTGTAGATTGTTCATATATGTCATCACTTTACAGCAGCCTAACATGACCTAGACAAAGCACTTAAAAGCCCTGAACTGAGCATTACAAAAAAAACATTAGAGATTTTTGGTTTCTGGAAAAGACATACATTTCTGTCTACAATAAAAATAAAAAAAGCAAAAAAAAAGGACCCAAAATAAAAAACTGAAAAAAAAAGGGAAGATTACGAGTAAATTCAGTATAGGTCACCAGTATGTGATTGGTGGGGGTCCGACACCTGGACCTCGCACCGATCAGATGTTCAAGTGGACCAGAGCTGCGGTATCCCAGCACGGCTGCTATACAGTGGTTGGTGACATTTGCTTTTGGCACTCGACCCCTGCATGGCTTCCGGTGCCCGGAGGCAGTCGGAACAGCTGATTGGTGCGGGGTCCAGGTATAAGTTAAAGGGGTTTTCCACGACCTGAAAACTGATGACCAATCCCCAGGATAGGTCATCAGTATATGATCGGCCCAAGTCCGACACCTGGACCCCGCACCAGTCAGCCGCTCTGTCTGTCTCCGAGCGACAGATGTAAGCAGTAGATGGAGCCGGAAGCAGTTGGCTCTGACAACTGCATAGCGGCTGTTCTGCAGAACCGCAGCTCTGCTCCTATTCACTTGAATAAGAGCAGAACTGCAGTACTGAAGCTCGGCCGCTATTCCGCAACTGGAGCCATCTGCTTCCGGCTCCAACTACTGAACACCGTTCGAAACATCCGGCTCCGGAGGACCCCCACCGATCATATACTGATGATCTATGCTGTGGATAAGTCATCAGTATAAAAAAACAGCCCCCAATCTGGACAACCCCTTTAATGCCTATGAATTTGGATTGGGATGTCCAACAGACTCACAGGAACAAAGGCTATACAAGTGGCAAAGACGTGGTTCCAACACGATGCCACGCTCTGAATCCCTGTCCTCATTGGATAGTGCAACATCTGGAACATCACAGGGTAGTCATCCTATCAATACTAGGAGATATGAAACTAGACGTGCCACCACAAAAAGAAAATTTAACTCTGTGGACGACAATGTAGGAGGTGAACTTAAGGTAATTAACCTCTCAGATATAGTACTCACCCCTAGTCAAATCTCGGTGCTCTCTTTAGGGCTGTCTTTTTGTCCTGTGACAGGCTTTGATGATTTTCTAGCCATCAAGGATGTGTTTATGTTTGCACGTAAACTCATATATAAAAAGTATTACTCTAAAAATGAACCTCACCATCTCTTTACAGTACAGGAGGAACTGGAAGCGTTCCGGGCGTTAGAGTCTCTACTCCAGGAGCAGGATGTGACTGATGGTAGGTTTCCCGACACCATCCGTCCTAGGTCCACCACATTTCCCCCCTTGTCACTTAATCCATCAGTGGAGATGTTCGTCAGAATGGTGGTGGATGAACTTCGGAAATTGCCACAGGATCGTGGCTATGACAATCTATCTTGGGCTCAGCGCAAAGCTTTGCGTGAGCTTAAGCAGATGAAGGGCATTGTATTCAAACCGGCTGACAAGGGTGGAAATGTGGTGGTATGGCCATCTGAGATGTACGAAGCAGAGGCATATCGGCAACTACGGGATGTGCAATGTTATAGGCGTTTGACACGTGATCCCACTACTGATTTTAAGGGTCAGCTTGATGGGTTGCTAGTAGAGGCTTGTGATAAAAATATTATCACTAAAAAAATCATGGATGGGCTTATGGTGAAGTTTCCTATCACTCCCACACTATACCTCCTACCTAAGGTACACAAAGATCGGAATAAGCCACCTGGTCGGCCTATTGTGTCAGGATGTGGGAGTCTGTGTGAATCCATTTGTCGTTTCTTGGACTTTTATCTCCGCCCTTGTGTCGAGAATTTACAATCGTATGTGAAAGACTCCACGGACGTGTTGAAACGCCTAGATGGGGTGACCATTGAGCAGGATATGTATTTGGTATCCTGTGACGTGGAATCCCTATATACCTGTATTGACCATGAGGTTGGGCTGAGAGCCATTCAATATTTCCTGGACTCATGTGATCATGATCCCGAATTGGTCAAATTTTTGATCCTTCTGATGCGGTTTGTCCTTGAGCATAATTATTTTGTGTTCAGGGACAAACACTATTTACAACTCCGGGGAACGGCTATGGGTGCCACTTGCGCACCTTCATATGCTAATTTCTTTTTGGGATATTGGGAACGCGAAACTGTACAGGAGGCCATGGATATGGTGTCTGGAAATGTTGTTGGGTGGATGCGTTTCATCGATGACATCCTGTTTATTTGGCAGGGCACGCGGGGAGACCTTGATCAATTTATGTCTACTTTGAACATGAATACACAGAATATCAAACTAACAAGTAGGATCAGCCAAACGAACATGGACTTTCTTGACATTAAAATGATGGTACAAGACTCAGGTAAGCTCAGCACTACTATTTTTCGGAAGGAAACTTCTGTTAATTCTCTCTTGCATGCATCGTCATTTCATCCCTCTCATGTCATACGGGCTATTCCTACGGGGCAATTTTTGAGAGCCAGACGGGTATGTGACTCTGACTCCAATTTTGAAAGGGAGTCACAATGTTTGAGGACCCGGTTTATACAACGTGGATATCCCAAGAAAGATATTGAAAGGGGATACCATAGGGCTTGTCATAGCAACAGGGATAACTTGCTTACCCAACAAAAACGTAAGAAGAAGGATGATACAGTAAGACTCATTACCCCATACAACTCACAATGGATTGGGATGAGAAATATTGTGAGTCGTTTTTGGCCAATCTTGCTTACTGATCCTGACCTGAAAAAACATCTACCCTTGAAGCCCCAACTTACAGCTAAAAGAAGCAAAACTTTGGGTGATCATCTAGTCCGGAGCCATTATGGTGTTCCTGGTCCCAAAACCTACCTTTTTGGCTCGAAAGGGCCAGCATGGGGATCTTTCTCTTGTGGTCATTGCTCCATATGCAAATTGATTGTGAAAACAGATATTTTCACAGACTCTGAGAAGATAAAGAGTTTCAAAATCGTACATTTTATCAATTGTAGCACCACTGGTGTGGTATATATGGCCACATGTCCATGTGGGCTGTCTTATGTTGGCATGACCACCAGAGAATTAAAAACGCGAATTCAGGAACATGTGAGGGACATCAAAAAGGCAGGAACAATAGAGGATCATAACTGGGAAGAACTCAATAAGTTGAAAACTATTCCTCGACATTTCCGGGATTTCCATAATAATAGGTGGCAGGATCTGAGGGTTCATGGCATCGACAAAATTATTGTTGGATCACGTGGAGGAGATACTTTCCGTAAATTAGAACGGATTGAATGCAAATGGATCACTAAACTGAAGACCAGCTCGCCTCTGGGGCTTAATGAGAAAATGTCCTTTGCTTCCTTCCTTTAATTATAAAAATAAAAATTCTTTGGTCCTATAGCATCATACATCTTTTAACTTTTTAATCTGCATACATTCTGCTAGGTTGTTTGATCACGTTGTCTGGTGAACATCTGGTCGGTGTTTGGCTCAAACACTTGTTGTTTGACTGCATCTATATCTGGTGGTACTTTATAAATATCATTACTATTACTATATTTTTTTGTCTTCTTATAGGGGCTACATGTATGTTCGTTTTGAGGTGTAATTGATGTGCAGAATTGAACACAGAGGATCACATATAATACTCCTGAATTAAGCTTTTGGTTGACTTCTTTCATCATTATGTTTGGAATTTGTTCAAACTTTTTTGGTCCGGTAGCTTTCTCATGGGGTTCTCACCTGTATATATGTCTCGGGCACATACTGAACTTCATAGTATATATTTATCTAGTATATATATATATATATACTGTGTGCATCTTTATATAGGTGGGTATCGAAGCAAACACTTTAATATTTCTTCAAATTTATTAGCACATTCGGCTTATTAGATTTATTTATTTTCATATTGAGTTTTACTATACACTTTGTTTATATATTCTTATATTTTTATATCTATTTTCTCACAATTAAGCCTACACATTATATTTATTTTTACACATATATTCTTTTTACACTATTTGCCGCTTTCACATTAAACATTAAAACACAATACGGATTCATATATTTTTGTCACTATATTTTGGATACATATTGTATATTTATTTAATTGCTGTATGTATTATAATCCACTAAAATAAATGCCAAAATGTACATTTTTAGATGTGTAATTTGTCACGTTTTTTCATTTATTTATTTATATCTTTATTTATTTATTCACTTCACTTTGCACTTTTTTTGCACATTTATTTTTTCACTTGGTGTTATGTATTATATTATCTTATTTATTTATTATCATTTATAATATTAAAGATTATTTATTGTTTATATTATGTGCTATGTGTATAATGTATGTATAATGTTTAACATGTGGTCCTCATAATATTCTAGATGTATGAACTGTTATTGTGTGTATTATTGTCCATTTATAACTGTGGATCCTATAGTTTTACTATATTCTTATGCTAAATCCGGTCTTGCTCTTTAAATTGGACTTCTAACTGTTATTGTTTATGTTTATAATGGTTACCATGGTACAACACGTCATACATATCTGTTCTGACATCTGCTCTCGGCGTTTGGTGCGTACGCGCAAGCGCACTCCTCATCTCTGTTTGTGCCCATATCTAAGATGGCCACTATCGAATGATTCGTCATCTATATGCGATGACTTTCGGTTTTGGATTGCGCCTTTGATTGACGCGTACGCGCATGCGCGCATCTTACTCCTTGTACGTACTTGTCATCATAAGTGGTTCTGGTTCGCAGCCCACTGATTGGGAGCTTGTGAGAGCTATGTGCCGGCCTCTTTTTTTCTTTGATTCACCAATGCATGACACCTGATATGTTTCAGGTGTTTTGTGTTGGTGATCTGTGCTACCATTCGCTATTTTTGAACACACCTTCCTTGCAACTCAGTATAGATACAACGGTGGTCACCTCATTAGCTAGTACCCCTTGAAAAAGCTACCGCGAAACGCGCGTCGGGGCTCCTGCTGTGGACATTCATTTACACTGATCTGGCATGCAATATATTGGTTGGTATGGCTTCTGGGACTTATTATGACTTTAGGTGATTTTCTGGTTTCTATACCTACATATTCACACTGACTACTCAGTGTTGGCTACTTAGCTTTTTTTTGCATGTCATTTTTTGACCAGGGTCTATACTATACTGTTAAGTCTTTGCATATCTTTCTGGAGATACAGCTCCAGGCTTCTGCTATATATTCATTTGAGTATACACATTTATGGCATGACTGTCAGTATGATTCTTGTTTGGCATTTTTTGATTTATTGTATATATGCCATTTGTCAATAAATCTCATGTTGTCCACTGTGCATATTTTAATTGTTTGTGGTTTTTAGGTCTTGATGGCCAAAATGTTCTTGTATTTATTGTAATAAAGGATTATATATTTTTGCAAATTCTTTGGTTGTACTGGGTTTTATATTTTACCCTTAGGGGTGCATATATCTGTCCTCACATACAGTTATAGGTATTTATCACAGGTGTGATGGCCAGGTTTCCACATATTTTAACCAGATAGGGTGTATACTGCTGATGGTTTATTGTCGTTATTTTCTGAGAAAAATGATAAGAACATGTCCAAAAAGACTTTTCATCCATAATATATGGTCTTGAGAAATATGTCTTTTTAGAGTGATGGTCTTGTATAATCTGTGTAAAAAAATTTAAAGAATGTAAACATCCTACAGGAGTTGGGAAGCTGTGATTTCAAAACAATTACGGTCGCAACGAGAAAACTGTTTTAGATGTGCATGGACAGGGCTGGGGGGTAAAGTATTAAATGTGCAAGCAATTATGAACTTGGCACAGTAGCGCTGTTTATTTTAAGCTCTCTCTGGTTGATTTGTTTGAGGATGTTTACTTAACCAAGCTCTATAAAACATGCTGAGGACTATCACTGGAGCTGGGGACTGTGAGACAGTCTCAATTGGCAAAACACAGGAGCAATCAATTATAGATAGTAGATCTCTGATATGTGGTCTGGAAAGAGGACCTGAAGGTGTCTTATCTCTTCGACTGCCTGAGCTGTTTAAAGTGTTCATGAAAAGCAGTGATAGCAGAGGAGCCTGGACTCCTGTATCTTCTACGGGATGCGCGATTGTGGGAACCAGTCCAGACTGTTTTGCATTTTTATCCATAGTCTGACCTAAACCTCTGAAGAGTTAGACTTTAATATTTGAGGAAAAACTCACACTGAGGCGATCCAAGACCTAATCCCTTTCTTCCCAACTCAAGCATGCAACAAGACTATAATGAACGCACTGTGAATGTGCACTGCTCATTCTGATACAGAAGAAGAGATAAATTAGGTCAAATCATTGTGGTTCATCACGAGGTGGTGTTGGTACTTCGAAGACTGAGGATATTTTTTTTAAAACTGTACAATGTAGAATGTACAACTTATGTAATATTTGCTTAGATACCATAAAGATAGTCCCTCAAGTACAACATAGGTCTTGTGGAAAGAAGTCCTACCTATATAGGTTATCACCAAAAGGACCAATATTGTAATTTGTTTTATGGAAAAAATAATTCCCGACACAGATGATCAATAAGACATCTGCTTGTGCTAAGTCAACACAATTCCACCACATTTGGTATCTCTGATAGCTCTAAATCTATGTAATCCCTGAAAGGGAAATAATAAGTGCGGTGGGCACTGCCGCCGCTGGTGAAGGCTGTCACCGATAAGAAGAACAGCGGCAGCAAAACTACATTTCCTAGCTCTGCTTGGGGCGGTAAGCTGGGGCGGGCAGGAAGTGATGTGGCCATGAGGAAGAAGAGAAAGGAGGAACTTGCTGTCAGAGAAAAGAAGGGATCATGCTGGAATCAAGAGGAAAGAAGGGGATAAGCAGGGCAGGGCTAGTGGTAAGTCATTGGCTCCAAAGTCACTTCCAAATGGGGATTTTTTTAATTTATTTTTTTCATCTTTAGGGTCCATTATTGCATCAGAGCCTGAGCTCACCGGAGGATTCTCTGGTGGTCAATTCTGATCCTGGATACCACCAAGTATTTTAATGTTGATAAACGGCCTTGTTCAATATTTCGCACATCCATTTGCCAGATACAATCTTTATACCCTCTCCTTCCATATCGGTTGTTGATGGTCATTGTTTTTTTTATGGTTGTTATAAGTGTTAGACAGAAAAGACAGGGTCTTCAAGAAACAGAGAAGACAGAGAAGTGAAACCGGATTCTCTGCTCACCTTTGTAAATAAATTAGCAACAACACAATGAAAATCATGTAAGAGAAGTTTCTACCAACTCATAATTTCAGCTGCTGTATCCATCACAAGTCATTGTTCAGTGCTATACCAACTCAGCATGGAAAGGATGCATTTATCAGACACGAAGGATGTTCGCCAAAAACTAAGTGTCAACTTTAACCCGTTTTGAGGTGCACGGATCTCATTATCCAACAAAGTGGTCCTTGCACCCAAAACTGAATATAGTTGAAATGCAATTAAATCACTGAAGAAAATCCTTAATATCTGAGAAATCCATTCTTTCCATGCGAAGTGAAGTTCGAATTCAGTATTAAAATCGAATTACAGAACCCCAAGTACAATTTTTTTTAATCAGATACATTTTAGGCTCCATGCATAAGGCAGTATAGTGTGCACAGAGGCTACACAACTCTCTAGTACGCAGTACAGAGCTTGGGCTTCGAAGGGGAGAATCACTATCTATATACATATTTGATAGTGTGTTGTTTTTTTCTTTCACAATAGTATAGAGTCAGACAAAAAAAAACTCTGTATGTCTTCATAAAAAATGATTGCACGAGGCCTAACCCCCTATATGTTCTTCAAATTTTCCTTTAACATACCATTATTAGTTAATAAAAATAATTTTGTTAACCAACATTTTAATTATAAAAGCAATACCCATTGGGAGATCTAGTAAAATAAAATGTTATTCAAAAATATTATGGAGTTGTTCATACCAACTAATAAAGTTACCACTCAATAGATACCGTAGATAGATAGATAGATAGATAGATAGATAGATAGATAGATAGATAGATAGATAGATAGATAGATAGATAGATAGATAGATAGATAGATAGATAGATAGATAGATAGATAGATAGATAGATAGATAGATAGGAGATAGATAGATAGATAGATAGATAGATAGATAGATAGATAGATAGATAGATAGATAGATAGATAGATAGATAGATAGATAGATAGATAGATTAGATAGATAGATTTTATTCATCCCCAACGGGGAAATTATTGTGTTACAGCAATACATAATCACATAAAAAAATACGAACGTGATATAAAAGGAACCTTAACCCTACAATGAAAACTGTATTCTGATTGGTTGCTATGGGCATCCTCTTGTTTATATTTGTACTTTTTTATAATTTTCCCTTGATATTGTCTATAAAGAGATACAGTATTTCCCATTTTCATGTGAATGTCAGACACTTCTAAGTATACTACTACTAGGACTACCACTTCAAGACATTGCATTTTCAGATGTTTTCTTGGCCCACTTTATTCTACATGAAATGTACTTTCCTTAAACATCTAGGAAGCAAAACGAATACGAGAAAGGACTTGTTTACAATTTGCTAAGACGCCTGCCCAGGGCCAAGAATTATGGTTCCATCTGCTCTAGTAATGAAGTCTAACACATGGCATTCAGTAAAAATATCCCCTGGCTTCCCTAACAAGTAACTTTGGTAATTATTGACAAAGCATCGGTGTCTCTAAAAGCTCATTTATTTGCTTTCTTCAGCATTTTTCATTACTGGAATGACGACAATGTAAATATTTAAGGAATACCGCGGCTGAATACCTGAATGGAGGCATCGGTAAAGCTCTCGGATTTCACAATAAATCTTAAAGATTTCATATAGATAAGGTGTCATAACCGTTCATTCTTTTCTGCAAGTAATGCAACGTGTTCTTACATTACACAAGATCATGAAACGGAGAATTTTTGTGTTCAATTAAAATCACAGTTTGTTTGGTTTTTTTTTTCATTTTTTTTAGTTGCAGTAGCTCAGTTCCTATGAATAATAATCAACGACATTACAAAAAGTGTAACGTAAAATATACTAAGGCAATGCCAAAAATTATTTACTATATACATGTTCGATTTATATTCTTATTGAGTTCATTTTTTGTATTGTTTTTGAGTGGCAGTCAGTTCACAAAATATTTTTAATCAGGCAGACCCGACTGTAGGAAATCTGTCACATAGAGCCTTCTGTCTTCTGTTGTTTAGTCTGCAGATCGTTCTGATCCCGCTACTGCAGTCTGTGGTAAATATTTCTCTATAGTATATATATATATATATAGTAATTCCTCATGCACATGGCCGTATTATTAATATGTTGTCCGGATCTGCAATATGGCACTAATAGTACTCTATGGGTCCATACTGTACCTCTATATGCCTCTGATTTAATATGGAGATTTTTACTGACAAATTTTATACGAAATTCAAGAAAAAAAAAGTTGCATGCTACATTGCATACCATATTAAGGACCCCTGCAAACGTAGCGGAATTCCTGCAAATTTTACATCTGGAAATGTGGGTAGAAATTCCACAGCGTATCATTCGTGGAAAATTTCGATGCAGAAATTGACCCGCGGTGCCGATTTTTTAATCCACAGCATGTCAATTTATACTGTGTAATGGTTGCACATTTGTTGCAGCTTTACTCCAATTTGCCATTAAGTTCAATGGGGTAGTGAAAAAAATGCAATAAATGGCAAATGTTAATTTTTGTATTGCTCTGGAATAGCTCCATTTCTGCCGCAAAAATCGCAACTAGAGAAAAAAATACTTTTTGGACTTTAAAATAAAAGAATCATGCTCATCTCCCGTAGTGATGCGTCCCTGCTCCCATTGACTAGTCTCTGCTGAGCCGGCCTCCTGGGATGACGTTTTGTCCCATGTGACAGTTGCAGCTGCAGCATCTCATGGGCTGAGACGTCATCCCAAGATGCTGGCTCAACAGAGACTAGCCAATGGGAGCAGGGACGCATCGCTACGGGGGAGCTGGGTATGGTCTTTCTTTTTTATCTCCTCTTCTTCTCCGCAGCTACAAATCCAGACAAATATCTGCCCTGAACGAATTTGGGGCTGTATATCACTGTCTGTGGGGGGGGGGGGGCTGTATAGCACTGTCTACAGGGGGGGCTCTATAGCACTTTGTACAGGGGGGCTGTATGGCACTGTCTACAGGGGGGGCTGTAAAGCACTTTCTACAGGGGGCTGTATAGCACTGTCTACAGGGGGACTGTATAGCACTATCTACAGGGGGACTGTATAGCACTATCTACAGGGGGACTGTATAGCACTATCTACAGGGGGACTGTATAGCACTATCTACAGGGGGACTGTATAGCACTATCTACAGGAGGACTGTATAGCATTATCTACAGGGGGACTGTATAGCACTATCTACAGGGGGATTGTATAGCACTATCTACAGGGGGACTGTATAGCACTATCTACAGGGGGACTGTATAGCATTATCTACAGGGGGACTGTATGGCACTGTCTACAGGGGGGCTGTAAAGCACTTTCTACAGGGGGCTGTATAGCACTGTCTGCAGGGGGACTTATAGCACTATCTACAGGGGGACTGTATAGCACTATCTACAGGGGGATTGTATAGCACTATCTACAGGGGGACTGTATAGCACTATCTACAGGGGGACTGTATAGCACTATCTACAGGGGGACTGTATGGCACTGTCTACAGGGGGGGCTGTAAAGCACTTTCTACAGGGGGCTGTATAGCACTGTCTGCAGGGGGACTGTATAGCACTATCTGCAGGGGGACTGTATAGCACTATCTACAGGGGGATTGTATAGCACTATCTACAGGGGGATTGTATAGCACTATCTACAGGAGGACTGTATAGCACTGTCTACAGGGGGACTGTATAGCACTGTCTACAGGGGGACTGTATAGCACTATCTACAGGGGGCTGTATAGCACTGTCTACAGGGGGGCTGTATAGCACTGTCTACAGGGGGACTGTATAGCACTGTCTACAGGGGGGCTGTATAGCACTATCTACAGGGGGACTGTATAGCACTATCTACAGGGGGGCTGTATAGCACTGTCTACAGGGGGACTGTATAGCACTGTATACAGGGGGGCTGTATAGCACTATCTACAGGTGGACTGTATAGCACTGTCTACGGGGTGGGCTGTATGGCACAGTGTGAAGGGGGGGTTGTATGGCACAATCTACAGGGGGGATGTATGGCACAATCTACCATGGGGGGCTATGTGTAGGAGAGAGGGGCCCAGTCAAATGTTTGCTATGGGGCCCAGTGTTTCCTAGTTACGCCCCTGCCTAGAACCACCCTAATTTCCACCAGTCTCTGAGTTCTTCCTCACTGTTCAGTCCTGTTTAGGATAGAGAATTTATTAGCTGGAAGGTCACCCATGCAGAATGGATCATGATAAGTCCAGGGTTACACACGACAGCTTAGATGGTAAATGTTGTACGACTCGTGCATGACTTAAATCAGAGGGTATTTCACCCTATATATTTTTCCTCGATATATTTGTTGCATAAGTCACATGAAGATCTCAAGAAAGACGTACATGTCAGTCAGTGTATTCCTATGGACGGCAACTGTCAAAAAAAGCCAGCGTGTAGTTCTAGCCTTCGGTCTTATTCACACACTACAGAATTATACTTTTTTTCTTAGCTAAAAATTTGGTTGGATTAAAAAAGATACAAGAAGAGATATGTATTTTCCCCTGTTTAGAATCTACTCTTGTACTATAGCTGCACTGTGTGAACAAGGCCTGACATTACAGGATCTGCACTTACCTCTGTGTAACATACAGAGGATGAAATATCTGTGGATAGAATGGAGCTCAGCTATGACATACAATAGAGAGATGTCATAGAGTTAACACCAAAAATTAGATTTTTGTCCAAACATTTGCAGCCCTTTATATACGAGCAGTAATGGATCCTGTACGGCGCCCATGTAATATCCAGGTCTGGTGAGAAGAATATATTTATAATAACTCAAGAAGGTTGTCTGTCCTCCGATAATGATTTGCATATGTCAGCAGTACATGGGTAACGTGGTGACTCTTTACAGCGCTCCTGGTTCTTCAAAACTGAGTGTTGTGTATTATACATGTTATACGGTGCAGTAGGATAAGGGGTTACGGTGGGAATAAGAAATATTCCGGAAGGGATATGAATGATAACATGGAGGACATGAAGTAATCTATCCATTTGTGGTGATTTATGGTTTTACAGAACAGTTTTCTACCAGTACTATTATTAAAGTGGTTATTTGGGGAGCAAAAATTATTAGCAGTTTAGTCACTACAGTATGTGAGTACACTGGCTAATATACTTTCCGGTCCCTCGTCGCGCTGATTATGTGATTTTCATAGATTTGTATAGCGCTGCTGGAGGATTGGAGGTCTAGTTGCACAGTCTTCTTTGATGACGATACGACTCTTCCTCACGTGCCTGACCTCGCTCTACTCTATGTACAATCAGGAGTAGTACAGCAAGTTCATGGAGTACAGAGAGGTCGGTCACATGACGAAGAGTTGTATCGTCATCAAAGAATACTGTGCAACTAGACCTCCGGTCCCCCAGCAGCTCTATAAAAATCTATGAAAATCTCATAATCAGCGCGACGGGGGACCGGAATATATATTAGCCAGTGTACTCGCATACTGCAGTGAGTATACTGCTTAAAATGTTTAGTCTCCACATAACCCCTTTAACCCTATTCCAGCCATGTCATGTTTTATTTAGCTTTAGCTTAATATAAACCTGGTAACTATTTTTGAGTATTAAAGGGGTATTCCTAGAATCAACATTTATCAATTATCCACAGAATAGATAATAAGTGTCTCATTGCTCGGACCCCTACTGATCAGTAGAGCACGGTTCATGAGCCCCCCGTTCCTCCTCACCGCACAACTGCAGTGAGGAGAACTTTATATGAAACAGCTGTAGTGCATGCACGATGCCGCCCCATTTAAAGTCTATGGGACTGATGGAGACAGACGAGTACAGTGCTAGGTTGTATACATCGGTCCCATAGACATTGATTGGAGTGGCAGGCGCTTACTCGACCACCACCCTATTCAAGGTACTAGTAGGTTGTTCAATAACAAGGGGCCATGCACTGTTCCTGCTCACGGGCCCTCTTCTACCCCTACCATTGTATGCCATGTATATAAATTGTAGAGGGATTGAGAGATTATAGTGGTTGGACCCATTCAGCCTGATAATATGATAGTAAATCCTTTCTCCTCAATAATGCTTAAAGTGGTATTCCCAGAACCTATCCTGTGGATAAGTGAAAAGTGTTTGATCACTGGGGGCCCCCGCCGCTGAAAACCCTACCTATTACTATAACAGGGGTCCCAAATACCCTCAGTGAGAAGGAGCTTGAATTGAGTGGTGGTAGAGCATGCGCTTTGCCACTCCGTTCAATGTCTATAGGGCTGATGGAAAATGGGGCTGATGGAAATAGCCAAGAGCTGTACTCAGTTATCTCCATCAGCCCCTTAGACTTTGAATGGCGAGGCACTATGCATGCTCATCCACCAATCCATTTAATGTTCTCCTCACTGTGGTCACACAGTGAGGAGGAACGGGGACTCAGGACCTCAGGACATCTGCGTCAGGGCTCTGTTCCGTCTGAGCTTTCCGTCGGAATGGAGCCCTGACTGACACAAACGGAAACCATAGGCTTACTATTCCATCACCATTGATTTCAATGCTGACGGATTCGGTGCCAATGGTTTCCGTTTGTCTCCGTTGTGCAAGTGTTCCGTCGTTTTGACGGAATCAATAGCGTAGTCGTTTCTGTTTGTGTCAGTCAGGGCTCCGTTCCAACGGAAAGCTCAGATGGAAGGTCGGAACAGAGCCCTGATGCAGATGTGAATGAAGCCTTATATGCCATATTATAGATTAGTGAGGGACGAGGACATTTTGACTGCAGGGTCAGCCCCCGCCCCCCCTCCCCTGGCCGATGCAGCACAAAACTCTTCTATCTTGTACTCCAGACTAAGAACTTCCACGTATACATTGTTAGAGTTTGCTGCACAAAGCTAGGACAGGTTTTTAATAGTGTAAACAATTATTTTTCCAATTGCTCACTGCATGCTAAGATCTCGGCGAGGAATTGAAGTAAAAGTATGTTAGAAAGTTGTATAAGTTGTCATTACACAGTGATTAAAGGGATTGTCCCAGTGATTGGACATCCCACTATCAGCTATGGCTGGGGGAAGCAGTAAGCCCATCCTCATTTCCCCAGCAGGAGACATAATGCATTACATGCAACCCATTGAAATCAATGCATGGAGGAGACTAGTCCTCTAGGGGATATCTGCTCTGGCTAACAGTAGGGAGTGCCAAGCAGAAGTTGCGCTCTATGTCATCCATATGTTTTAATAGGACATATGGACAGCGGTCATATAAACTGTACAACCCCTTTAGGCTATTGACTGTGCAACCCTGCTAAGTCTATACCACAAAAGCTTGAGCTTTAAAAAAGGATCATCCAGGAAACGCGCTACACTTCCTTATCGAACCAGATATGTACAGTACGTTTTATTATTTTACATAAATCTCCACATAGTGCACTAAAACCCTTTGAAGTCACAGCCGTTTCACCTTTTTCGTTATTCACTCTCCGTCTTCTAAGAGCCATAACTTTTTTTTTATTCTTCCATCAATGGAGTAGTGTGAAGGCTTATTTTTTTTCAGGAGGAGTTGTAGTTTTTATTGGCACTATTTAAAGTACTATATAAAGTACTGGGAAACCAAAAAACATTTCATTGTGGGGTGGAATTGGACAAAAAAATTGCATTTCAAAGGCATACATAGGTCAACAGTGCATAATCTGTGGGGGTCCGACACACGGACCCCACACCGTTAAGCTGCTCCGGCTGCCTCCAAGCACCAGACATACATGCCGGAAGCAGATGGTTCTGGCCACTGAATAGGAGTGAATAGGAGCAGAGCTGCAGTTCGGCAGCATGGCCTCTATGCTATGCCAACTGCTTCCAGCTCCGTACATCGCATAATGGGCCATAACATCCAGTGCTCAGAGGCAGCCGGAGAGGCCTAATGGTGCGGGGTCCGGGTGTTGGACCCGCACCGATGACATACTGATGACCTATCCGGTGGATAGGTCATCTGTTGTTCAGTAGTGGACAACCCATTTAACTGCTGTAGTGTTTATCTGGTCAGGGTGAGGTCACATGACCCAACTGAAGAGAAGAATTCAGATAGAAAGGAATAACAAAATAAGGTAATACTCACTGAGTACAGGGGGCTGTATGGCACTATATATATATACATACATATTGGGGGGATAGGTATCTAATGATTGAAAAAAAAAAAACACGGAGTGCTTATTTAAACATTTATACAATGGTTGTATCATAAAAAAATAATAATACATAAAGAAAGATGCCAAAAAAGTAAAATCTGTTTTTTTCAAACCCTGATACATGCGTATCAAAAAAAAATTCTCAAGCAAATGCTCAAACAAACCCCAGTGGAAGAAGAACAAAAGGAAGAAAAGACTACGACGCAAAAGGAATTTTCTATTATAAAACGGTAATGTTTCATTTTTCTTCTCATTCATTTGATAAGGATTTTAAAAGAGCCGTAACCACTAGTACATTACTTAGCACCTCGGACTCCCAACCCACAAAACCACACAGCCTGATCTAATCAAGTCTTAGAAGACGACTCCTCTACTCTGCCAAAGACCCTCCAGAAACTGAGATTTCCTGCTGAGATCTGTGAATGTATCCACAATACTCAATCCTGGTTTAGGCTAAAAGTTTCTCCATTGAGATAATGTTGTTTTTATAGGGATCCAATCAGCCAGAGTTCATATAACTCAACCTCACTAATGAAGAAAATTGTGTGCACTGCGAAAAAATTCTCAAAAAGAGACGCATGAAGAAGATAGGTGATCGGCTTATCCTAAGGCTTCTGTAAATTACTGGGGATTATGTAGCTCATACCGTTAGAGGAGGGAGAGGTATAGAGTCCATGGGGCTTCATAGGAATTCTATGGATTTAGGAACATTAGACCGCTGTCCGCTTGCAATATGGTTTTAATGTGTTATGACATGTTTAGTCAATACAAAAGTTCCTATATGCTCCGAGGCTTGGGGTTGAACAAAAATGATGTGAAAACTGATTGGAAATCTACTCGAAGAAATAAATCGATTTCTGTGATATCTGAATAGGACCTCTAGGCTATTGACACCACTACAAAGGGAATCCTCTACAAGGTGGGATATACTTAAAAAGCACAGCTATAGCTTGTGGCATAGCCATGCAAAGGATGCTGGGAATGTGAGGTAAATTAAATGAAAAACAGCTGAGATTCATCTAATTTCAACCCTTCAATCGAAGGTTCTTCTTTGCCTTGACTTCAGTGGTACAAAAATCGTAGATACCCCCTTTTTTCATGTCACTGTACAGTTTTATTGGCCAAGGCTACAGTCTAAAAATCTCAATACTCCCTACTATATCGTCAACTAACTGACTGACTAACCAACTAACTAACCCAAAACACTCACTCCGAGGGTACTTCAGCCAAAGCCTTTTTCATTGTGCAAATGAGGTGATTAAAATGGTCTGTTTTTATTCCAAAAACAGTGCCACTCTTGTCCATGACTGTGTCTGGTATTGCATCTCAGTTTTATGGACTTGACTAATACCCGCCAAAGCTCTTAGGCTATGTTCACACGGAGTATTTTGGGGGAGGAATATCTGCCTCAAAATTCCGTTTGGAACTTTGAGGCAGATATTCCTCTCCCTGCACGCCGGCTATGTTCACACGGGGTATTTTGCCAAGTTTTTTGACGCGGAAACCGCGTCGCAAAACTCGGCAAAAACGGCCCGAGAACGCCTCCCATTGATTTCAATGGGAGGCGTCGGCGTCTTTTTCCCGCGAGCAGTAAGGCTATGTTCACACGGGGTATTTTGCCGAGTTTTTGGACGCGGAAACCGCGTCGCAAAACTCGGCAGAAACGGACCGAGAACGCCTCCCATTGATTTCAATGGGAGGCGTCGGCGTCTTTTTCCCGCGAGCAGTAAAACTGCCTCGCGGGAAAAAGAAGCGACATGCCCTATCTTCGGCCGTTTACGCCTCCGACCTCCCATTGACTTCAATGGGAGGCAGGAGAAAGTGTATTTCTCGCTGTTTTATGCCCGCGGCGCTCAATGGCCGCGGGCGAAAAACGGCACGATAATTGCCGCGAAAATCGGCGTGCAGGGAGAGGAATATCTGCCTCAAAGTTCAAAACGGAATTTTGAGGCAGATATTCCTCCCCCAAAATACTCCG
The DNA here is from genome assembly GCF_050947455.1 of Rhinoderma darwinii. Lineage (NCBI taxonomy): Eukaryota > Metazoa > Chordata > Amphibia > Anura > Rhinodermatidae > Rhinoderma > Rhinoderma darwinii. Next base: position 36,910,190 of record NC_134691.1, on the reverse strand, counting down.
TGTGAACATAGCCTAAAACAAGAGTGGTGCTGTTTTTAGGAAAAATAGCAGATCCTTTTTTTTTTTTTTTTTTATAACCCCTTTAATCCCTTTACTTGGGGTCCTTTTACATGGGCAGATTTTCTGCCTGCTAGACAAGCGCCGATTGACAATACTGCATGTCGATTGGCACTCGTTCACTCCATTTAAACGCGTTACGATTGTTCATCCCCATACATTTGCCTCTTGTCGCCAGCACATCCCCTGTTTACACACGGAGATGTGATGCTGACAAGCAACCATTTTTTGGGTCGGATAAAACATCCGATCAGATGACAACCGATCGTTTTCTTGTTTGTTGGTTGATAGCTGCTCTGTTTACACAGGGCAATGATCAGGAACGAGCATTTGTACAAGCGCTCATTCGCCCGATTTTTGCCACATTTAAAACGGTCTTTAGATTTTACTCATTCCACAGACTTGTGCTAGAAACCCTCCTGAAAATAAATAATTGCTCTTGCAATGGTCAGGCACAATCTTGCTATTTCCCATCTGTTTTATGAGTGGTCATCTTTTTAACATTTCAGTTATTTTTTCTCATTGAAGCTGATGTGGAAAAATTCCCACAAAAAACCCACTTTAAAGCCTCTGACGTTTAATACACCTAAAACAACAGTTAACAATGCAACAGAAACTTTGTGTGAACATGGTCTAAATAAATGGGAACAATTCTGATAAAAACCTTGCAGGGCTGAAGAATGCTGGTTTGTCAACCTCTGCCCTCTCTGTACTGTCAGAACCATACGGGCACCATATACAGTAGCCTGCACTCTATAAGTACTCCAGTACTCAATTTTTACTACTTTTATAAATTTGGATATACTGTAGTAAAACTTGATCAAATATGATTAATCCAATTTGTGTTAATGAGAATGGATCAAACATTTAAGGGTATGTTCACACGGCCTATTTACGGACGTAAATCGGGCGTTTTTGCCCCGAATTACGCCCGAAAATAGCGCCTCAATAGCGCTGACAAACATATGCCCATTGAAAGCAATGGGCAGACGTTTGTCTGTTCACACGAGGCGTATATTTACGCGCCGCTGTCAAATGACGGCGCGTAAATAGACGCCCGCGTAGAAGAAGTGACCTGTCACTTCTTTGGCCGTAATTGGAGCCGCTATTCATTGACTCCAATGAATAGCAGCGCTAATTACGGCCGTAATTGACGCGGCGTTCAAGCGCCTGCACATGCCGGTACGGCTGAAATTACGGGGATGTTTTCAGGCTGAAACATCCCCGTAATTTCAGCCGTTACGGACCCCCGCCGTGTGAACATACCCTAACAGTATACTGTTCTTATACTTTTAATGTAATTTTTGCCACTTGGTTGTAGCAGACTTAAGGCCCTTTTACTCAGGCCAATGATCATGTAAACAAAGCAATGATCAGCCGATGAACGGAGAAACGCTCGTTCATCGGCTGATCACATCTTGCCACTTTAAATATTATCGTTGTCGGCAGCATATCTCCCTGTGTAAACAGAGAGATGTGCTGCTGACTTGATGGAAATGCATGGGGAGGAACGATCGTAGTAACGATCACTCGTCCTCAGACATAACCAATCATTGCTCCTTGTGAAAGGAGCAAACGAGGGCCGATGGACAAGCTGTCTGGTTGCTCGGCACTCGTTTACACATCCCATATTGGCCGTTTTAAAAGGACCCTTACTGTATAATAACTTTGCATAATGTTGACAAGGAATTAGTGACGAAATTACAACCTACAATCTTGCCTAATACCCTCTGGCCCTCATGTAAACAAACTAGTACAGACAAAACGTATAGAACTTACCCCTAAATCCTATGTATTATGCCACAAAACTTTCCCTAGCATCTAAAGTACCACTGGTAATACCATTGAAAATTAAAGGGGGTGTCTCATTACAACAAATGTTTCAAATTAAGCCAAATCGGTGATCAGCTGATCATGGTGGCCCCAACTTGTGAAATCCCTGTTAAATGTCTGATATCGCTGCAGAAAAATTTAATATTCCAATTGGGCATTGCCGGGAAAACTCGTCCAAAGCAGGAACAGCTCTTTGTTATTGGTGCTCTGGCTAATAGAGGGGGTCCTAAGTGGAGTTTCCTGCCTTTTGTGACATTAATATTTTCTAATAGGGCATAATGTATGTAATTCTTTACAAAACCTGAGTTGTACCATGGTTTGCAGTCTTAAGATTTTATTTAGAAGTTATTTTGGTCTCCTATATGGGTAACATTTGCAAGATGACAACCACTCGAGACAACCTTCGGTCACTAAGCTTTCCACAGATCCTGAATTTTATATAAATCTGCATACTTATATACTTTATAATCCACCATCCCTGTTCCTTCTGTCTTCATGTTCTTCAAGATAAAGGATTTTAAATAAAATATATGATATAGCCACAAGTTGGACAGCCTGAAATTTTACAAGGGTTTTTACGATAATCGTAAAACCCCCTGAAGCTCCCATAAATTAAAAAATTATTAAACTTTTTAATTCTCCTCTGTTCTTCTGTCGCTGGCCTCCACAGATCCTACCTTTCCAGTATTATGATCATAGTGCGATAACGTCTCATCCATAATGACATCACATTACTGCGGCGGTCAGTAACGTGACGTGATAACATTTGCATTTGTAACATACAACAGCGAGGCCATTAATGAATTTTAAGGTCTCGGTATTATTGAAGTCGTTTTTGCAATTTTCTCGTATTTTTGAAAAGGGAGTTTTGTGAAGCGGAAGTGAAAGCTATTTTCTCTGCATACCACCAACGGAAAGCTACTGTATACAGCCGACGTGGGTGAACTCAACAGATGTAGCTGTCGTGCATGGTGTTTTCTAATAAAACTGGGAGCCCTAAACCTATTGTAAATGTTAAGACAACACAAGAAAAAGCACAGGCCCTGCATTCTGTCACTAAGGATTGTGCCATCTCCTAAAGGATTAGGGAATCTGTGATGGAAGGGGGGGCTTATCTATCAATTATATCCAGAGATGTGATAAATTCCGCTCCATGAGAACTAATTTAACTCTTACAGAGTCAAAGACATTTGCTATTTATCAATTTAAGAAGGACTTCAGCAGCAGATTGCAATAAGTCTTTCCCGGTTTAACATAAAAAGGAGTTAAAAAGTTGTAGCAGAGCAGAAGTAGCCATATAACTACATTTGCTAAAACTCATTGAGTTAAGATAATTCTGTAGTTTTACCTGTAGTTCCATGGAAGATCAAATCTAATACATGATATCAAGGTACATCATTTCAAATGATAAACTCAACTCTGAACTGACAAATATAACTCAAAGCATTTTACCTTAACCACAAGGTGCATATAAAAACATGATAGTTATAAAATATAGAAAGATGTCGAGATGCCATGCAGTTCAAGTGCTTTTGTCTAGAGGCAATCTACATGGTGTCATGGCCCCTGCTCCCCGCCATTCTATACTCACCGTTCCCCGGCGTCCTGGTCCACACTGCCATTCTTTTCCTCCTCTTTTAGTGACTGGTGGGCGCTCTGGCCACCAATGCTCTCCACTGGAACCTAGCGCACGCTGACCCTTGCATTCTTAAATGGCCGCCAAAATGGTGCACCAAAATCGAATTTTCCCAGACACCCCAGGTATGAAGGACCTCGTCTTCCAACTAATTTTGCCAGAGCAATTCGGTTCCATTGTGCACCTTGTGTTCCAAAGTCTTCCCTGCTGTTTTGTATTTTGAATTCCTGTCTACCGACCTTAGCCTGTTCTTGACCATCCGTGCCTGCTGCCTGCCCTGACCTATAGCTACGTTTTCGGTAACAAACCTTTACAGCCTGCCCTGACCTTTAGCTCTCCGTATCACTCTGCTTCTAATCTCCAAGTGAGACTACTCTGGCGGTAGCCCACTGGGGTTCTCCTGTAGCGAATTCTACATCCCTGTACAGGGGTTAAAGGTTAATGTCAAGGGGTTCTCTTAGAAAGTGCTCCCCAAAGTAGACCCAAGTCAAAACTCATGGTGACAAGGAGGGTTCACACCGCCCTGTGCTGGCCCAGTTACAGCCCATTCCTCGGGCTTCATGACACATGGTGGTCTATAATTATATATATTATACATTTACATCATATAACAAAGATTGACTTGTGTTCAGTGCTGAGTTACTTGAGCCCTATATGAAAAAACTTTAGAACTCCTGTAAAGGGGTTGTCTTGTCTAGAAACCCGATCTTCAAAAATCCTACTAGGGAATTTTGAGTTAATAAGGAGAGTAATCCATTCAGGACCCTCACCTCTTAGCCAGAACTAAAAGCATCTGATTTCAATGGGCATAATGTAATGCTTAATTTCTCCTGTGGTGGCACTGCAGGGGAATTGAACACTTGTTACTGCCGCTGATCACTGGGGGCTTCAGCAGCGACACACACTGTAATCTGCTAATCATCGGGGACCCTTCTAACAAAAATGGCTTATCTGAAGTGGTCAACCCCTTTAAAGTGTTCACAAACAATCTTTGGTTCGGACAGTCGTGCATGTTGTCATCCTGCTGGAAGGGTGAATGAGACTGCTCTGGGACTATTTATTTTGGTGGAATAATATAGCAATCTATTCCTTTCACACGGTGACAGGCACCCCAAAAACTCTGACAGTCCCAAAGATATGAGAAAATCCTGGGATCTCTCGAGAACAGTCTAATGTCTAGGAGTAGCATAAGGAGGATTTATTTCAGTGTGAAAAAAGTCCATAATCTGTTTCCATTTTTCCTCAGAAGAATTCACTATGTAACATCTTAAAATTTATGGTTTCCCATCCTCATTAATTTATGTAAATGTTTATTTCCTGTTGGATACTGAGTTGAGGTCTGACCGTTCCGATCAGAAAGTTAGTGATAAATTTGGAAACAAAGATCGCTGGTTAAAAGAGGTCACGATAAGTCCCAACCGCAAGGAAAGAAATAAAGGAAACTGAAAGGATGCTGCATTAGTGATATAGTATATCTACCTTTAATAATAACAACAGTTTGGTCATAATGATTGTACAGGCAAAGGAAAACTTTATTCTTAAGTCTTGTGTACACATGTAGCAGAACTCATGTCCTATTCTTTAATGTAATTATCCATCTAATGGCCATGCAGGAATCTACAGTAACTACTAGGCCACCTATGAGCTGCAGGAGCATCTACTGTATATCATGACATCATCATGATGGAACTGACATCCGAATGCGGACATTTCCCCATGCCGCAGGCGGTCTCTAGTAGTTAATGTAGGCCTTTGCATAGGGTCTGAATGGATATATTTTTTAACCACATCAACTTTATTAGGATTATCATTGAAAAGATGACAAGAACAAAAAGTGGCTGAATGGATCACTAGATCTATTCCTCCACTAAATCACCACAGGACCCCCTGCTGTCATGACAATCTGGCATAACATTATTAAAGGGGTTATGTGGGGACCCAAAATTATTAGCAGTGTAATCACTGCAGTATGCGAGTACACTTGCTAAATACATTCCAGTCCCCGTCGCGCTGATTCTGAGATTTTCATATATATTCTTATAGCGCTGCAAGGGGACCGGAAGTCTAATTTCACAGCCTTCTTTGCTGACGATACGATTCGTCATGTGACGGACTCCGCTGTACTCCATGTACACATGACGAAGAGTCGTATCGTCATCAAAGAAGGCTGTGCAACTAGACGGAAGGAAGGAAGTGTAATAAAAATCAGTGAAAATATCAGAATCAGTGTGACGGGGTACCGGAATGTATATTAGTGAGTGCACTCACATACTGCAGTGACTACACTGCTAATAATTTTTGGTTCCTGCATAACCACTTTAATGGACTATTAATGGAATCTTGCAGTAATAATAATGAATAGCGACGAGTGACCAGATTTTACACAAATCTAATTCGGTCTGAATTTTCTAAAAGTTTTGGATTTGGCAAATTCCGAAACTTTTATCGTTTGTGTCGCCGGTCACTATTATACAGATTAGAAAAAGGATCACATGACCTCAGGAGGGCTTCCCTATAATGCCTGGCAGACAGAATTCCCAAATTGCAATGCGTGCATTCCTCACTCTACCGATATATGTTGGCATTAAACTTGGTATTAAAGAACCTGAAAGGGGTTGGATTTACAGTCCTAGAAGACATCAGAACGTCAGACACGTGTTTTAAGGGCAGTCGGGGCACTTTGATATGCAACAAATTTATTTGGACAGAATTGAATCGGACGGCCAATTTGACCGAATCGGACCCGAAAAGAGTTTTGCAAAATTTGCTCATCTCGAATATACGTCAAAGGTCACCTTTCAGTTTTTATTGATCATATTTCACCAAATATGAAGACTTTAGCCATTACTCTTGTACACTTGTCTGACATTTTTTTTTAAGTAGGTGTTTTGTTTTGTTTTTTGTTTTTAAATGCCTTGAATTCATGCAAAGTGTCCCTGTAATCAGTATGCATGGCACCGTAATGCTCAAGACCTCCATCTATGACACACCATTGAGTGGCTCCTTTCTCACTAGTGATCTAGAATGAAGAGAAAGACATAGACAAGGAGAGTTAATGAGTCCCCTCAAGTATATACATAGAACATCTGTAGGATGAATGCCGGAGTATTGTCTTTATGTCACTAAGGGCCAATTCAACTTTAACGACTCCACTGTGATAAACATTTTCTAATTAACTAGGCTTAGATCTCACTAGACAGATGGCGAGCCATGAATAACCTCCAGATAGGTTTAGTAATATTTTCTCAACTAATTACTTGTATGTGTATTATAATGAAGTCTTTTATCACTATTCATAATGATGAAACTGGCGAGAAGCTTCTCCTTACATAGGAACTGAACATTAATGTGGATCTACAGTCACCCAACTTTGTTCTAAACTGTGATCTCTCGAGAACACGCTGTGTCTGCACTGCCAGAAGCTGGGCGTTCTGAAGAGAAGTGGATGATACTTCTCGTCAGAACGCCCAGCTAGTAAAAGTAGTAAACACGCCCCGATGTACGCACATAATACACGCCCAGTTGTACTTTTACTTTTCAACACGCCCAGTTGTACTTTTGCAAGCCTCATTTGCATAAATACAAAAATGGCCATAACTTGGCCAAAAATGCTCGTTTTTTAAAAATAAAAACGTTACTGTAATCTACATTGCAGCGCCTATCTGCTGCAATAGCAGATAGGGGTTGCAAAATCTGGTGACAGAGCCTCTTTAAGACACAATTTTATTTAATTCTATGATTCAATAGACATGCATGGGTACGGTAAGCAATGTTCCCTCTAAGTCTTGGCAGCTCCAGAAGAGCAGTTATGGAGCAGGGCAGGTCTCCATCAATGGTGGGAGATCTGATGACCAAAAGTAATGCCCCCAATAAACGCTAATATAGCGACTAAATAAAATACTACAATATTACAAGTACAGCAGTAAAATAGACAGTTATAAACACCAATTATAGGCATCAATGAATCCCTCTCTTACACCACTGTCCCTATAGATAGCGCCAGATAGCGCCACACAGACCCCTGTAGATAGCATCACACACAGTCTCTGTAGATAGCATCACACATCCCCCTGTAGACAGCATCACACAGAGCCCTACTTACAGATAGTGCCCCCTTTTGAGAGCGCCACAAACATCCCCCTGTGAATAGCGCCACAAAGCCCCCTGTAGATAGCACCAAACAGACCCCCTGTAGATAGCGCCACACATAGCCCCCTGTAGACAGCCTTCCCCCTCTTGTATATAGTGCTACACAGCCCTCTTGTATATAGTGCCACACAGCCCCCCTTGTATATACTGCCATACATCCCCCCTGGTATATAGCGCCACACAGTCCCCCCTTGTGTATACTGGCACACAGACCCCCTCTTGTAAATAGTGCCACACAGCCCCTGTAGACAGCATCACACACACACCCTTTTAAATAGCGCCACACACATCCTCCTATAGACAGCATCACACACAGCCCTATCTACAGATAGTCCCCCTCTGTTGAGACCGCCACAAACACCACCCTGTGGATAGCGCCACACAGCCCCCTGTAGATAGCACCACACAGACCCCCTGTAGATAGCGCCACACACAGCCCCCTGTAGATAGCGCCAGACACAGACCCACAGTATATAGCACCACACACAGCCCTCCCCCTCTTATATATAGTGCCACACAGCCCCCCTTGTATATAGTGAAACACAGCCCCCCCTTGTATATACTGCCACACATCCCCCCTGGTATATAGTGTCTCACAGCCCCCCTCTCTTGTATATAGTGCCACACAGCAATCCCCCTTGTATATTGCCACATTGACCCCCCAAACAAAATATTGTACTTTCTTTGCCCCTTTCCCATGACGGACGGAGACCTGCACAGTCTTGCTGCGGGACGCATGCGCAGACCAGCGTGATGCAGTGACATCATCACACCGGCCTGCACAGGGAGTCTTCCTAGTGCCTTATAGGCCTAACGTGGCGTAGTATTCATTTGTATCTGCATTCTGAAGATGCAGATACAAGTGAATGTGGCTGTCGCACAGCCACTGCATCCGCCTGCCGCTCGCAACAGTGCGCAGGCTTTAAAGTTTAGTGAGCGGGGGACCATGGAAGATGCGTGGCCGCACACCTTATAGAGAAGACTGACGGTAAGTATGTATGGCTATGTAGAAATGATTCAATGTTTCGGTCCTTAAAGAAATTTTTAACACTGTCACAAAGAACAGGACAGGGAGTAGAGGTTTGGTGGACGCATATAGTGCTGGTGTGTGTTCAGTAATACTCTGGTTGACCAGACATTGAGCCCCAAAAGCCTAGTCACCTGAATCCTTTCTTAAAGTCAGTCTATGATGCTCTACTTGGACAAGTTCACCTGAAAAGTGGACTCCCAGCATTTGTTGGTCAACATCAAGAATGCTCAACAAACTGATATCTAACTGGTTTCATCCTTCAGATTGATTATTTGTGTAAAATTTCTCTGCATACAAGGTCAGACTCATTTGTTGTAGTAGACTTTTTCCTAACGTCTACTGGCAGCGTCTTAATTGTGATACATGGTTAAAGGTTTTGAATAAAATGAAGCCCCAAATCCATCACTTAAAAAAAAGAGATAAACTGAAGATTTATTAAAGGTTGGGACTATTCGGCATTTCCTAATGACCATTAATGGGAATTCTAGATAAGGAGTACAACCCTTACTTTTGCAACTTTTGATAAATGGTAGACCGACTCACAGTTCCTTAAACTCAGTCGAAAGTGAAATGAAGCTTGGATTGTACTTGGAATTTAGGGACCACGGTAAAAGAAAAATAGAGTTAACATCAGTGTATATACTGTAGGCTGAAGACAATGTCGGAAATGTCTGGCAAAATAATACGAAAGGAAGTACAATAATATATACAGTATATATATATCCTAGGAAGAAATATGCAGAGGATATTGAGTACTGGGACACACTGTGCTATACATCAAAGTCAAACTCCCTCTCAGCATCTTCCAAGGTTCTGGGTTTCATCGGACTTGGCTCTGACAGATATGTGTCTGTGTAATCTTCTTAAGCCTCTCTTTTTTTTATATATGCATACAGTACAGGTCTATACGAGACGAGCACCCGTATTTAATTCAATTAAAGCTGTGGTGCCTGACATGAAAGGTTGATTAGGGAGAACAATTTATTCATCTATCAGGGTTCTTTTTGTGAAAAACTTTAACCCCTTAAAGATTCAGCCTATTTTTGGCCTTTAGAACCCAGCAATTTTTTTTTATTTTTGCATTGCTGTATTCCGAAGGCCATAATATTTTTGTTTTCCCATCCATGTAGTTGTATGGGAGCTTTTTTTTTTTTTTGGGGGGGGGGGGGGGGGTAAGTTGTACTTTCCAACCACAGCATTTTGGAGTGCATATACTTTTTTTTTTGGGGGGGGTGGTTTGAGGAGCCATCCTGAAAAGATAAGGACTAAAGTAAAACTGAAAAGAATAGCAAAGAAATTAATAAATTGTGCAATATTTAAAGGTCCATGTGCTGTTGGAGTGTCTTGCAGGGCAGAATGGAACAAGTTGGAGGACACCCCTGGGCAACTGCTCCTTTTGCCCTCCCTATAATCTGAAATGTCCACTATTTTATATGCGCTGACCTTTGCTCTTGTGTCTGTCAAGTCCAATGACAGCCATCAGAATTGTGACTGCAGCTCTGAAGTATGATGTGGGCTGTTACTCAAGATCAGTACAAGATAAGTCATACAATATATTGAAAAAGTTATTCAACTTTTTATATTGATTATGGGGGGAGTTTATTAACCTTTCTGAAATAGTAAAGACGCAATTAGAACAAAATTCGCAATATGCACAAAAACTTACGACTTTTCTAAAAAGTGGGCAGAGCTCGGCAGAAGAATGTGGGGCCACCAACGGACCAACAAATATACTATAATTTACACCAGAAGCCGACGTTAAATTATGGCGTAAGTCTACAACAGCTCATAGCTGGCACAGATTTTACTTTCTGACGCATGGACAGTCAGAGATGCGCCTATATTTTTACAGACTTTCATTCGCGTATAAAACGCCAGTCTTAATGAAGCTTCCCCAGTAGCTCTAGGTTGACTGTAGTTTTCACATGTGAGCAACATATTAAGTTTCTAATTTATTATAAATGAATCACATAGCATTGTAAAAATGTACAAAAATAAGGAGCGTACAATTTCTTGACAGAGCCACATCGTACACGGCTTACAAAATCGCAGCTATTTAACACTAATCATGTATGTGTCTATGTCTGTGGCTAAGGAAAGAAATATATTTTCCCAATGCCCCCCCCGCGCTCCCCTTCCCTTTCACTACAATCTAGTAATCCCTGTCTGAGTAGAGGAATTTGTTGTGGATAAAATTTCAGTGCATCTCACCCAGACCTGTAATTTTGGTTTTTATCTACTGAGTGGAATTGCACATTCGTTGTGAAAGGAACATTCAGTCGTTGTCCAAGAATTGTGGAAAAAGCTTCCATTGTAAAGTATATCCAGCCGTTCAGTGCTACATCCAAGAAGATGAGAGCTCGCTTCCTCTATATTTAGGATTAAACACACAATAAATAGTCTGAATGTGATCAGAGTGATTAGGAAAATGATGCAGTCGGGTGATAATCACTAACAGATTGGAATTGCCTATTACATGTTATAGTAAAGTTCCGCACCCCATGGAAAATCTGTTTGAGGTTTTCAATCACAACAATATGCATCGTGGATTCCTCCAGTTACATGTAGAAAGGTAATGGAATATAATTGACGTATAATTTTTTAATGGGGTAAGTGAAATGTCAGTGAAGAATCCAAATAATAGCACATGACTATTACCGCATCTGCTACAGAACCTCTTTTTGAAGGAGAGGGAAAGTCATGTCAGTCACTGTTACCTCCGTGCCAACGTGATATTATGAACCACTGATATTTCGTTTTACTGATTGAAAATATTTATTAATAAAGAAACCAAAAAAAACCCGGGCTCTGATGATAGAATTAGTTAATTTTACATTATTTGCATACACAAATTTTCCATTGACATGTATTGTAAGAATCAATGTCACCAATTTCTCTTGTTACTGTTACTAGTTACTGTTATTTACTTTCCAGATTCAATGTCAGTCACTTGCACATTTAGGATCATTTTCTGAATGTTACCAGATGAGCAGAGTTACTACAGGATCCATTTAATAATGACATTCCTGCGGGAAATGCTGATTTTTGGCCAAACTCTTTTTGTTTTAATCAACCGGGATTTTCATGTTGGAGGTAAGTTAAGTAATTCAAGGTAAAATCTCCTGATTTGGGCCACATATTCTGCAAATAAGATGCTGTCATGAAATAGCTACATGTTATAGGTTTAAGGTACATTGTGTCCAGTTATCCATTGCTGCTGTTACAATTTGGCTAAGAAGGGGAACATTGATCAGTATTAGGGCACAGGTGACCTGTCTACAAGAACTTTATGGAAAATTTAATGCAAAATAGAATGCCTGAATTGCATTTATTTTTCACCTCCCCAAAAAAGAAAATATAATAAAAGTTAATCAATAAGTCCCATGTACTTCAAAATTGTACCAACAAAATCTATATCTCGTCCTGAAAAAAATAATCCCACATATGGCTACATCGATAGAAAAATACAACATTTTTGGCTCTTGGAACACGGCGATGCAATATCAAATAATTTTTGTTTAAAAGTGTATTTTTTGTCAAATTCTAGTAAAACATAAAAAAAACCTCTACATATTTGTAATTGCCATAATCGTACGGACACATAAAATACAGGTTATATGTTATTTATGCCGCATAGTCAATGGCGTAAATTTCAAATGCAAAAAACAATGCTGGAATAGCTGTTACTTTCAATTCCCTCCCCCAAAAAGTTAATAAAAGTTAATCAATCTTTATATATATCAAAAGTGAATTTTTGTTGTTTGTTCTTTATGCACGGCCAAACGACTGGACCAATCTCTCTAGGGCCTTTCATTCTTATCATACTGTATTCATAAAAAAATGCAAGACAGAAGTGAATATGGCACCGCTGGCTTCCACATCAAGTGTCCTCCTCCGTATCACTTCACATGACCCGTATTAGCCAATAGAAGCTCACAGGTTGTTCACTCTTAGACTCATTGTAATACACACAGTTTTACACAGGTTCATTCCACACCAAACAGGCCGAGATGGTTATCAATAAATAAGTTGTTTTTTTGCCACAAACGGTGAGTGCCTCGAATTTCTATCTTTTAAACAAGTCCTCATACGACTATGTCGACGGGAAAAGAAAAGTTATGACCGGTCACTTTTTAAGCATTATCATTAAGGGGTTAATCTGTACATCCAGTAAACCAGAATATTTGATAACCTGGCACATGCACAATCTTGTGTGTGCTGAATTATCAGACTTTTACTGTAGTGGATTTTATGATAACAAAAAAAATTAAGAGAAGTGGAGCCAATGGTGACTGGAGAACATTAGAAGCTTTGGACTGAAACACTAGAACTCTATTCAACAGACTTGTATGTTCCAAAATAACTCCAAGTGGACGTTGTCCAGAGGCTGTGTAAGAACAAGTAAATGGGATACTACTTCTAAGATCAAACTGGCGGATGCGATGTAGAGTCCAACATACTAAAAGCAAACAAGAACATATTGTAATGTTGAGGATTAGTCTTTGTGACTACATGTGCTAAGTAAGCAAATCTTTGTATTACGTTTCTGAAAAGTTAAATACATTTACAGTATCCTGTCTGAACATGAAAGATATTACTTCATATCCTTAGATTGATAATATGGGAAGAAAACCAAAAGTTAAAATTCACTTATCTTTTTAAACTATCTAAAAATTATATTCAGAGCAACATTGGGTCCGTCAAGCACAACACTCAACACGTTCTAGATGACTGTCACAGATAATGATGTCATGTTCAATAACCATATTAGAAATATAAAACCAATACAACAATGCTACTTCTTAAATAATATACAGTAAATTAGGAGAAAAAGAACATCCTATTTTCAGAGCAGAATTATAGGGAGGGAAAACGGTTTTATTGCCTTGGGGTCTCCACCACCTGAAGGTCTGAAGAACCCACCACCATCTCCCATATAAAAGTAATTTAAACAAACATAAACATTATATATCCAAACAGTCAACCTACAATATAATGCTGCCAAAATATTGCATTGGCTTTGTGGAAATGACAATCTGTAGGCCGTAGACAGGAATGAGAGTTTATCCTCAGTTTGGCCACACTCGGTCTCTGTTAGAGACCGGGTGATACTCACACCAACACTACCTTGATCCACTGTAGTTGTCTTCTTCACTGCGGTTGAGTAACAGCTCAGTGGGGTTTGTCGTAAAATTTATACCAAAATTATTGAAATGATTTAGATATGAGTTTCCTTAACTATCGCATGGAGACCAGAGACATAAAAGGTCTTTTCTGATCTGAATTTATTTAGGAATACAACTAATTTTATTAATAACATAGACATACATTGGTATCCAACCACAATAGAGGGTCACACCTCCTTGGAAATCTTGAATAACCAATAATAATTAAGTAGTACAACTTTAAAGAACATCAGCTCATGACTAAAAGACGCCATAGTATCTATCCTATCACATACGTACATCCATTTATAAAAGACAACCATTGTCTAATGAACTGAACCGCATTGCTTATTACATGAGAAACAAAGATGTTTAATACAGCATCATCATCATGGCATGAAAAATAGTTATTTTATATATATATATATATATATATATATATATATACAGTTGTGTCCACCCTTAGTTATGTACGATGCTAGGAGTCCCTGCCTCTCGGTGGAACTACTGTCCCGTATTGAAAACATGATTACAGTAACGGGACAGTTGTCCGGCAGCGAGGCAGGGACTCCTAGCATCGTACATAACTATGATGCTAGGAGCCCGGCTCCCTGCAGTGTGTTCGGTCTGGGACTTGCGGCCGAAATACGTTCCGTCCATTACGGACGTAATGTGCTCGTGTGAATCCAGCCTTACTGTTGCTTGAATTTCACTAAGGACTTCTATTTTTAAGATAGAAGACGTCATCTCGCTCCACTCATGCTGGGAGATGTTAAGCCGGAAGAAAAGTTAAGAGAAGACACATCTGTGTGTGTGTGTGTGTGTGTGTGTGTGTGTGTGTGGGTGAATATATATATATATATATATATATATATATATATATAATGTAAACAAACTAGCCATTACATTAAAACCACCTGTCTAATAATGTGTATGTCTGACTTGTCGAGAAATGGACTCCTCAAGACCTCTGAAAATGTCTTGTCCTATCTGGCACCAAGACGTTAGTCAAATTTTATATTCATCACAATATTTAACACGTACGGGTAGAACATAACATATAGATGAAGTTCTCAATACTTTTACATTTGCATTAAATGAATATGATAGTGTATAGAAGAGATCCATAGGACTTGTTGATTTGGGTGGACCCCCTGCTAGTGGGACAGGTCTGGAGTTCATGCTCCAGAGTACAAGTAGAGATTTCTATAATGCAATAGCCTGGACAATGCATACTGGGTGGTGGAGCATTGTCAGACTCTAAAAAGGCATTTCATTAGTCACTGAGAAGACCACAATGTAACAAAACATAAAGAATTCTAGAATAAATAGCCTGTTGAACTCCAGATACATATTCATAGTTAAAGCTGATGAAATTTGGATGAATAGTGCAGTCCGGGCAGTGATCAATAATAGATAATATTGAGGTGATGATTATCAGTATTGATGATTTACCATTACATACAATTACAGTTACATTAAGTTCTCCCCCTGAAGAAAGAGAAACTTTTACAGGAATCTATTCACTGGAGGGAAGTCCCTTTTGATGGAGATTTTCCCAAAAAATTTCAGAAAAAGTCTATAATTTGAACCACAACCTCTAATGGTCGGCTCTTTTGGGGTACTCTGAACCATCTCTTGACCTACAAAAGAAATCAATGAGAAACTTATTTTAAAAAACAACTTTCTGAATTCGATTAGTCACTGAGACCACAGTGTAACTACATTTAAAGGAAATATATATATATTTTTTTTTACTAAAAGAGATACTGAAAATATTTGATTCTATTTTCTGTACATGATTATGGGGGTGGCATTCTATCTGGAATTGCTGATCTCTTGCGTGAACAGCAGTTCAGATATTTCCTTTATAGCAGCCACATGAACTTAGGAAACAGAAGACTGGAGATGACTCATGGATGTCTATGGAAGAGTGTTGTGGGCATGCTCTGTGACATGTTCAGAGGACAATTGTCACTATGCAGGGATAGGGAGAAGGTGAGCGGTGACTATCACCTATTCACAATGCTGGATCTTATGCTATCTGCCTCCATCTGTATAACAGATGTGTTACCTTTCATTGTAATCCTGAATGTGATAATAATGAGATGACTGCTGAGAAGTGATCTCTACAGAACAGGAAGTGTCAGTCTATTATGAGGCACAGTGGTCAGTGTGAAAACGGCAAGATTTCAGGCTTATGTTTTAATATAGATAGTTAAATTGGTAAAAAAAAAAACACTAATGGTTTAAAAAATATATGTTTAATATAAAAACTTAATTAAGATAATAGGTCATTTTCTGACAATACATTTCCTTTAACCCCTTCCAACATTTTCACGTACATGTATGTGGGGAAATGCGACCTGTTCGCGCATTCCCACGTGCATGCACGTGATGGTGATTGCGTAGGCACAGAAGCCGTGCCCGCATGATCACTACGGGAGTCCGACTGTGACTGACAGCCGGGCTCCCACTGCAACGGCAGAGATTGAAGAAACCTTCAATATCAGCCATTTAACCCATTAAATGCTGCTGTCAATAGCGACCACGGCATTTAAATCTTTTGACAGAGGGAGGGAGCTCCCTCTGTCACCCATCGGCGGCCGCGAACGCTATCGCCGGCCATTGACGGGTTGTCATGGCAGCCGGGAGCCTATCAAAGGCCCCCAGGCCTGCCCTGGCTGTATGCCTATTAATAGATTGCCTGTCAGTTCTACACTGACAGGCAATAATGCTTTGGTAGACTAAGTATACCAAAGCATTATATCTGCGATCAGAAGACCGCATGGTGAAGTCTCCTAGTGAGACTTAAAACATGAACAGTCAGGGTAAAACGGCTGTAAAATATGGAGCTGTTTTCAAGGGAAAACAGCCTCTGATTTACACCCGTTTTTTATGATGCGTTTTTTATTGCCATTTTTGGAGCTCTTTTTCTATTGAGACAATGAAAAATGGCAAAAAAAACAGCTCAAGAAGTGACTTGCACTTCTATTTTACGGGGCGTGGGAACGAAAACACAGTTTTTTCCATTGAAATCAATGGCCAGATGTTTGGAGGCGTTCAGCCCCTGTATTTTCAGCAATTTTTTGGGGCGTTTACGGCCCGAAAAACGGCTCAAAATAGGCTGGGGGAACATACCCTCAAAATAAAATAAAGCCATTTTTTTCCATAAAATGTGGTTTTATTTAATAAAAGTGTAAAAAATATGAAACGTACACATATATAGTATTGCCACGATCATAACAACACGAAGAATAAAGTTACCACATAAATGTTTGTATGTTACAGCCGACACTTCAGAGTAACGAGTGGAATTGTGCTCGAGCGCGATCCCGCTCGTTTAACTTGTTAAATGACGCGGTCAATGGCAACCGCGGCAGTTAAATCGTCAGAAAGAGGGGGGCGACCCCCTCTAACAGCTCATCGCGTCCCCCCGCAATACAATCGCGGAGGGGCGTTGGTTGCTATGGCTGCCAGGGGGCCTAATGAAGGCCCCCAGGTCCGCCATCATTGTGCCTCCGGCAGGGCTTAATAGTTACCTGTCAAAATCACGATATACTGCAATACATTAGTATTGCAGTATATCGTGCAAGCGATCTAGCGATCGCTGGTTGAAGTTCCCTAGGGGGACTAATAAAAAAAGTAAAAATTTGTAAAATAAAGTTGTTTTTTTATGAAAAAAAAAGGAAAAATTAAAAGTTAAAAAAAAAACCTTTTCCCATTTTCCCCCTAGAGCATAGTAAAAAAATAAATAAATAAACATAATTGGTATCGCCGCATCCGTAAAAGTCTGAACTATTACAATGTATAATTATTTAACCCGCACGGTGAACGCCGTAAAAAAAACATGTAAACGCCAGAATCGCTATTTTTTTGTCACCTCATCCCACAAAAAATGAAATAAAAAGTGATAAAAACGTTGCATGTACACCGAAATTGTATCATTAAAAACTACAGCTTATCCCGCAAAAAATAAGCCCTCATACCACTTAATCGACGGAAATATAAAAAATTTATAGCTCTCGGAATTTCGCGACACAAAATAAATTTTATTTTTTACACTTAGGTTTTTACTTGTAAAAGTAGTAAAATATAGAAAAAACTATATATATTTGGTATTGCCGTAATCGTATTGACCCACAGAAGAAAGTTAACAAGTTGTTTTAATTGCACAGTGAATTCCGTAAAAACGAAGCGCAAAAAACAATGGAGGAATCGCTGTTTTTTTTTATTTTCTACCCCACAATTAATTGTTTTCCCGTTTCCTAGTACATTATATGGCAAAATAAATGGTGCTACGAAAAACTACAACTTGTCCCGCAAAAATCAAGCCCTCATATTGACGGAAAAATAAAAAAGTTATGGCATTTGGAAGGTGGTAAGGAAAAAATGAAAATCGAAAAAATGGCTGCGGCTGGAAGGGGTTAAAAGGTTTCTTATTGTGCAAATGTAGTAAAACATAAAAAAACCATACATATGTGGTATCGCCATAATCGTACCGACCCATAGACTAAAGGTAACATATTAATTATGCCGCAAAGTGAATGGCGTAAATTTAAACCGAAAAAACTGTGCAGGAATTTTTCAATTCCCTCCTCCAAAAAAAGATGATAAAAGTTAATCAATATAATATATGCACCAAAAAATGGTGCCATTGAAGAATACAATTCGTCCTGCAAAAAACAAGCCCTCATACGCCTATTTTGGCAGAAAAATAAAAAGTTATAACTCTTGGAATGTGAAGAGGAGAAAAATAAAAAAGAATGCTTGGTCATTAAGGCCAAAATATGCCTGGTCGTTCAGGGGTTAAAGGAGTCTATAAAGTGAACTATAGCCTCTCTTGGTCAGCTGCCCTTGGTAACTATAAACCATCGCATGACCTTCAAAAGAAAGCAATGAGGAACTTATTAAAACAACAACTTTCTCATTATATTGGCATTTGATAATTAAAATTGGCACCAGAAAGTAAAGCTGGATAAAATGGATGTTCAGTCTGGATGTTAAGTGTGTAAACTTCTAAATTCGGGAATAAAATCTACATTTTTTTGGCCTTGAGTCTGTAACCATCTTGTAAGACCCGCGTGTCAACAAATTTAATCTTTTGATTCCCACATGATGAAGATTTTATTTTTAAACCATCATTTTATTTAATCAAAATTAGGGTTAGAACATGATATCAGATCTGTCGCATGTTGCTGGCAGGGACTTTTTCATCCATATGCCAGCGTATGACCTCAGGGGAGTGAATTTGTAAAAAAGGAAAGAAAACAAAGGTCTGAAAACAAGAGGAACTATTAAGGGAGAGGATAAAGAAGAAAGGCTCAATTCTAGAATTCTAAGGAGGACCAATCAGCTAAATAGTCTTCAGTGTGTAGGACGGGCATTGTTATATCTCACAATAGGGCAACAATGGAAACGTAGGATTCTTTAAATGACCAGTTATTCCAGCCTTTGTAGCAGAGATTACTATAGACAATGCAATGTAGAACCCAATGCTCTTAATTTGTGTGGCACGGGTATATCAATAAATGCTGAACATACCTCCGATTATTAAATTATTATTAATATTATAATGAATATTATTATTGTCTGGTTTAGAAAACCCATTTAAAAAAAATACCCTTTGAGGTCATTGTTAATATATGTCAGCCCAGCATTCAAGACCTCTATTCTCTGCAAAGAGCCTCTCTCTCTCTCCTTAGAAGATTCGGCATGTCCATGCATTACATGAGGGGAATGAGAAAGAAAGAAAGAAAGAAAGAAAGAAAGAAAGAAAGAAAGAAAGAAAGAAAGAAAGAAAGAAAGAAAGAAAGAGAGAAAGAAAGAAAGAAAGAAAGAGAGAAAGAGAGAAAGAAAGAAAGAAAGAAAGAAAGAAAGAAAGAAAGAAAGAAAGAAAGAAAGAAAGAAAGAAAGAAAGAGAGAAAGAGAGAAAGAGAGAAAGAGAGAAAGAAAGAAAGAAAGAAAGAAAGAAGGAAAGAAAGAAAGAAAGAAGGAAAGAGAGAGAAAGAAAGAGAGAGAAAGAAAGACAGAAAGAAAGAAAGAAAGAAAGAGAGAGAGAGAGAAACTAAGAAAGAAAGAGAGAAAGAAAGAAAGAAAGACAGAAAGAGATAGAGAGAGAGGAGAGAAAGAAAGTAAGAAAAGAAAGAATGAGAGAAAGAAATGAAAGAATAAAGAAATATGTCCGTTGACTACTATAAATTGGAAGAATACAACTAGTCACTTCATATACAATAATAAATAAAAAAAGTACAATAAACCTAAATATGTTTGATTGAATACTTCATATTTAGCTGACAATGAGGTTTTAGAAGAACCAATAGGCAGTTGGGGGTTGGCTGTGAATGCCCACATTAACTAATGTGACAAGGTGGCACCAAGAAACCACTTTGCCTAAGCCAAGATATTTAGATACAGGGCAAACTGAATATCTGCCCTGGGGGATGGGAATCCACGCTGCGATGTGGCAAACAGGCATTTCTAAATATAACATACTGTATTACTAGACATTTTTTATGGGATTTTTCTTCCCTGTGCTATTTCAGATACAGTAGTAAATATTTTCACAATCTCCTATCACCAATTACTGAATTGCACAGTATATTTAGGGTAGCCGGTATATACAATTTCATGCTATGTAAATATAGACAATGTCTATAACGTCTTAGCCAAAATATGTTGACAAGATTTTAACATAAACCACTGACGTTTGGCTTGAATTCTGAAAATGAACAAAATGGGTTTGAACCTTGAGTTGTGGCTTCTAAATAATTTACATGTTTTACTATAATTTCATTCTGCCAGTGTGAGTCTCCAGCTCTTTTAATATTGAAATATCAGTACTGTAGATTTAAAGAATTTTAGCAAAAAGAAAAAAATGAACAAAAAAAATAAATTTACATTTTTTTTTTTAATACATTTTTTTTTTCAAAATTGCATCCAGGCATGTTCCCGTTTCTTGTGTTATGTCTTGTATATTTTTCTTTAGTATAGCGCCACGTACATTACCACTGCTGTTTGTTATGTCATTCTAGTTCTTTGATTACTTCAATGTCAGCCGACTTTCCAATAACACAGGCTGAGGCTAAGGTAATTATTATGTAATCGGCACATCATGTGACTGAAATTAACGAGCCATGTTTCCTAGTGTTACTATTACATGTAGTGAGTGTAGGAACGTAGCAGATATTTTGGCTATGGAGTATTTCTCCTGGAGCTATTTTAAGCTTACACTAATCTATCAGAATGTTCCCTGCCGGAGTTTATGTCGTCAGCGTGCAACCAAAGCCGTACAATTCATCCGTGCATCTACTGAGAGAACGTTACAATGAGACATAGACAATGTTTCCATGTATTACCTTATTATTGTATATACAGTATATGTAAATAAAGTGCTATCTATCTATCTATCTATCTATCTATCTATCTATCTATCTATCTATCTATCTATCTATCTATCTATCTATCTCATATCTATCTATCTATCTCATATCTATCTATCTATCTCATATCTATCTATCTCATATCTATCTATCTCATATCTATCTATCTCATATCTATCTATCTCATATCTATCTATCTATCTATCTATCTATCTATCTATCTATCTATCTATCTATCTATCTCATATCTATCTATCTATCTATCTATCTATCTATCTATCTATCTATCTATCTATCTATCTATCTATCTATCTCATATCTATCTATCTATCTATCTATCTATCTATCTATCTATCTATCTATCTCATATCTATCTATCTATCTATCTATCTCATATCTATCTATCTATCTATCTATCTATCTATCTATCTATCTATCTATCTATCTATCTATCTATCTATCTATCTATCTATCTATCTATCTATCTATCTATCTATCTATCTATCTCATATCTATCTATCTATCTCATATCTATCTATCTATCTATCTATCTATCTATCTATCTATCTATCTCATATCTATCTATCTATCTATCTATCTATCTATCTATCTATCTATCTATCTATCTATCTATCTATCTATCTATCTATCTATTTATCTATCTATCTATCTATCTATCTATCTCATATCTATCTATCTATCTATCTATCTATCTATCTATCTATCTATCTATCTATCTATCTATCTATCTATCTATCTATCTATCTATCTATCTATCTATCTATCTATCTATCTATCTATCTATCTATCTATCTATCTATCTATCTATCTATCTATCTATCTATCTATCTGTCTCTCTTTCTATCATCTTTCTAAACAGCGGAGTGATTCTGTGTAAGGAATTATGGGAGGCTTGAAAAAATCAATTTAAACGGAAAGATGAATATATCTCGATGTCGTATTCCAGATTACTTCTGAGCGAGTCCCATCGAGGGACTCTACTAACAAAATGGCATTGTCAAATGTGGACTACCCCTTTAAACTGATATTGCTATAGCTGCTGCAGGGAAACAGAAGCATCATTACCAAGTACCAATTGTAACCATTGCGTGTTCATTGATTTCTATGTACATTGGTTGTTCTTCAGAGCAGAGATCGCTTGTCTACACCTATTAGGTTCCATAGTGCCGGAGGCAAAATCTGTAACAGGACCCCCCCAGCTACCAAGTGCCATTTATGATACTGGTGTCTTCTTTTGTGGCACATGGGCCCCCTAAGGCGCCAAGGCCCAAGCCGGCCTGCTATATCTGCACCCCCCTATATCTACGCCCCGCTCTAGTACATAACCCTTTTCTATCCCTTTCTTTCCTGATTGTATCTGCGTTCCCATAGTAGAACATGAAGCAATTCAAGAGACCAGTAATGGAATAGCAAGGGAATGTGCCGCATTTAAGCTTGTACTTCCTCATGACAAAATATTTATGTGTGAATATTATTTTGCTTATTTTAAAGTATTTTGTATTTGTTTTTATAGATTAATTTTACTAACAGGATAATCTAAAGTAAACAGGAGTTCTAACCAGCTGGGCTGGACTGCTCTCCATTGTTCTTACCCTGTTTGATACGATACCAATAAAAATGACCACACCTGGACTAGTATACGGGATAATCTCGTCGCCCCCCCCCCCCCCATTGTAAATGATCAGAATATCAGAAGTCGCCAAGGAGTACCATGACCATATAAAAAGTACAAGGCCGCAGTGCAGTTATACAGTTCATGGACCTGAGAGGTGACAACTAATAGTCTTTATAATACACTCTTTAGCTGCTGCAGAACCTCTTTTTGAAAAGTAAGGGGGGATTCCTACCATTGATTGATATGAAAAGCTCTTATCGTTAAGCTGCAGTCTGGTTTCCATCACACATTTTTCACAGATTAAACTAATCTTTTCTTTAATGTGAATACAGTTAAGAAAAAAAAGAAACAGATTTTATGTTACATTTTTATGTCAAATTAGTAAAATATATCATGAAAATACAAATATTACACAATGATAGTATTATGTCTGACACAATCAAATTTAATTGAATTGCATTGAGATCATTAACGAATCATTCACTTTTTCTGAAGACCTAATACTTCTCACAGCTGAGATTGTGGATACAGTTGTATCATGTGTGGACAGTCAGCTAAATACATCAGCAGCGCAACCCTGCTAGTAGCTGTAATGTCAGTGTCTGTAGGCTAAATTCACACCTGGCCTGAGGTCCGCATTTGCAGAGGTGTCAACCTGGGAAAGCCCTTTACAGGGTGTATTTTAGAAGCAGGTGGCAGAAAAAAATGAGAGTGGCCTTTAAGAGGGGAGTGGTTTACAGTTTATAAAAGGGAATGGCTAAATATATTCTGACCCCCTATATTAATATCAGACCCAAGACCACTAAATTAATTTCAAACCCCAGACTGGCCCCTCTAAATATATTCAGAACCCAGATTAGACCCCAGACCAAACGAAATACTAACCCTCCTCGCTCCCGGCTCTTATTCAGTTTCGGGTGCTGCTCTACTAATGCACACAACGTCCTGACGTTAGATGGCGCCAGGAGCCAGTGCTGCGGCAGCTAAACAAGAGCCGGGAGCGAGCGGGATAAGTATACAGAACGATTATTTTATTTTTTGCTGTGCTTGTACCCTATATTTAGACTCTCTTCCTGGCAACTGGGTAAAAACGATATAGAGGTAGGCTAAAAATAGGATGAGTCTTGATTAAACCGGTAGAGTTAACATGTATTTTATAGTTAAATGAATGCCGAAAAGGTGTCTTGACTACTTCAAATAAGGTCTCTATAGGTTTTCAGTCTCCGGATGTCAACAATAATGCTTGAATTCATTGAAAACAAACTGAGATCTTGAAATGGGGATAAATTGAAACAGGAAGTATATTAGAAAATGGCAAAAAGTTTTTATTATACATTTGAAAGAATTATCAGTAAAAGAGCCTGGCCTGTATACACGGGGCTAGTAGTCCCAAGATGTTGCTGTCTTCAACCATGTTTATAGCATTTCCAATTGACTCAGCACTGGGTCTATATGGCCAGTTCACATAAATTAAATACATGTCAAAATACATACTTTGCCAACATAGAGCCAAACCGTGTTTATACAGTACTATTCTCACCAACGTAGAGCCAAACCGTGTTTATACAGTACTATTCTCACCAACGTAGAGCCAAACCGTGTTTATACAGTACTATTCTCACCAACGTAGAGCCAAACCGTGTTTATACAGTACTATTCTCGCCAACATACAGCCAAACCGTGTTTATACAGTACTATTCTCGTCAACGTAGTGCCAAACCGTGTTTATACAGTACTATTCTCGTCAACATAGTGCCACACCGTGTTTATACAGTACTATTCTCACAAACGTAGAGCCAAACCGTGTTTATACAGTACTATTCTCACCAACGTAGAGCCAAACCGTGTTTATACAGTACTATTCTCACCAACGTAGAGCCAAACCGTGTTTATACAGTACTATTCTTGCCAACGTGGAGCCAAACCGTGTTTATACAGTACTATTCTTGCCAACGTGGAGCCAAACCGTGTTTATACAGTACTATTTTCGCGAACATACAGCCAAACCGTGTTTATACAGTACTATTCTCGCCAACATACAGCCAAACCGTGTTTATACAGTACCATTCTCGCCAACATAGAGCCACACCATGTTTATACAGTACTATTCTCGCCAACGTGGAGCCAAACCGTGTTTATACAGTACTATTCTCGCCAACATAGAGCCAAACCGTGTTTATACAGTACTATTTTCACCAATGTAGAGACAAATCGTGTTTATACAGTACTATTCTTGCCAACGTAGAGCCAATCCGTGTTTATACAGTACTATTCTCGCCAACGTAGAGCCAAACCGTGTTTATACAGTACTATTCTTGCGAACATACAGCCAAACCGTGTTTATACAGTACTATTCTTGCCAACATACAGCCAAACCGTGTTTATTCAGTACCATTCTCGCCAACATAGAGCCACACCATGTTTATACAGTACTATTCTCGCCAACGTGGAGCCAAACCGTGTTTATACAGTACTATTCTCGCCAACATAGAGCCAAACCGTGTTTATACAGTACTATTCTCACCAATGTAGAGACAAATCGTGTTTATACAGTACTATTCTCGTCAACGTAGAGCCAAACCGTGTTTATACAGTACTATTCTCGCCAACGTAGAGCCAAACCATGTTTATACAATACTATTCTCACCAATGTAGAGCCAAACCGTGTTTATACAGTACTATTCTCGCCAACGTGGAGCCAAACCATGTTTATACAGTACTATTCTTGCCAACATAGAGCCAAACTGTGTTTATACAGTACTATTCTCGACAACGTGGAGTCAAACCGTGTTTATACAGTACTATTCTCGCCAACATAGAGCCAAACCGTGTTTATACAGTACTATTCTCGCCAACATACAGCCAAACCGTGTTTATACAGTATTATTCTCGCCAACATACAGCCAAACCGTGTTTATACAGTACTATTCTCACCAACGTAGAGCCAAACCGTGTTTATACAGTACTATTCTCACCAACGTAGAGCCAAACCGTGTTTATACAGTACTATTCTCGCCAACATAAAGCCAAACCGTGCTTATACAGTACTATTCTCGCCAACGTAGAGTCAAACCGTGTTAATACAGTACTATTCTCGCCAATGTAGAGCCAAACTGTGTTTATACAGTACTATTCTCGCCAACATAGAGCCAAACCGTGTTTATACCGTACTATTCTCGCCAATGTGGAGCCAAACCGTGTTAATACAGTACTATTCTCGCCAATGTAGAGCCAAACTGTGTTTATACAGTACTATTCTCGCCAACATAGAGCCAAACCGTGTTTATACCGTACTATTCTCGCCAATGTGGAGCCAAACCGTGTTTATACAGTACTATTCTCGCCAACATAGAGCCAAACTCTGTTTATACAGTACTATTCTCGCCAACATAGAGCCAAACCGTGTTTATACAGTACTATTCTCGCCAACATAGAGCCAAACCGTGTTTATACAGTACTATTCTCGCCAACATACAGCCAAACCGTGTTTATACAGTACTATTCTCGCCAACGTAGTGTCAAACCGTGTTAATACAGTACTATTCTCGCCAATGTAGAGCCAAACCGTGTTTATACAGTACTATTCTCGCCAACATACAGCCAAACTGTGTTTACACAGTACTATTCTCGCCAAGGTAGGGCCAAACCGTGTTTATACAGTACTATTCTCGCCAACATACAGCCAAACCGTCTTTATACAGTACTATTCTCGCCAAGGTAGGGCCAAGCCGTTTTTATACTGTACTATTCTCGCCAACATACAGCCAAACCGTGTTTATACAGTACTATTATCGCCAACATACAGCCAAACCGTGTTTATACAGTACTATTCTCGCCAACGTGGAGCCAAACCGTGTTTATACAGTACTATTCTCGCCAACATACAGCCAAACCGTGTTTATACAGTACTATTCTCGCCAACATACAGCCAAACCGTGTTTATACAGTACTATTCTCGCCAACGTGGAGCCAAACCGTGTTTATACAGTACTATTCTCGCCAACATACAGCCAAACCGTGTTTATACAGTACTATTCTCGCCAACGTGGAGCGAAACCGTGTTTATACAGTACTATTCTCGCCAACATACAGCTAAACCGTGTTTATACAGTACTATTCTCGCCAACGTAGGGCCAAACCGTGTTTATACAGTACTATACCCGCCAACATACAGCCAAACCGTGTTTATACAGTATTATTCTCGCCAGCATACAGCCAAACCATGTTTATACAGTACTATTCTCGCCAACATAGAGCCAAACCATGTTTATACAGTACTATTCTCGCCAACATAGAGCCAAACCATGTTTATACAGTACTATTCTCGCCAACGTAGATCCAAACATTGCCCATATATTGCCCAGTGAATGCTACATATTGCTATATAGTGGCAAGATGTTGTTGTCTTCAACAATGTTTACAGAATTTTCTATTTACTCAGCAGGGGGTCTATAAGGGCATTTCACAGAAAGTAAATACCCAACCAAAGGGGTAGGTTTCTTGTAAACTATAATTTGGTTACATCCTCCGACGTCCAAGAATCAAACACTCAAGTGTTGTACCACCTCTACAATCTAGTTGTAACAATGCGCTGACAGCACATATTAAGATTACTTCAGCTCATTGATTTTTTACATTGTCTGACTATTGCACAGCGTGAAGTCCCATTGTAGCAGAACAGAATATGATCAAATTAGACTTCATCTGCTGCATGCTTGTGCTTATTTATATTGCATTTTAATTGGACCATTACCTCAATCTAGTTTGGTAAGTTAAATTTTCTTCGTATAATTACAGTAAAAACTTTCCAGTTTAAGTAACACAATGTAACATAATAAAAATAAATAACAATAATAATGTAGAATTTGTAGCACTGGTAATAGCAAAAATATTACTATTTTAACTCATGATTTTGCAGAAAAACAAGTGAAATACACTATTTTGCAGGCAATTTACAATGAGGTAAATTCCTTTAAATGCAAAACGATTAAATACGGTACCAATAGCCCCATTAATCACAGGGTGATTGCTAGTACATCTGAATAAACAGCTAGAGCCATGAAAGAAATTAACATAATTCCTCAAAATTAGCTGTGATTTTAAACCACATTAGAGATACGGATAATATAATGGTGGTTTCCCTTAAATTTAGGACGTGCTGTTAATCATTCTATGAAACACCAATTACATTAAAAAAAAAAAACATGTGTAAAGGGTAAGTAGTGCCAGACTAGGATTACTGGTAAAAGTTAATATATGTAGTTCATTTAGAGTAGTTTATGACTTCTAGGAAGACTTCGTATACAGATTCATTTCCTTCTCTATCACTGAAAATTTAGATTTGTCATCCTGCATATGGCCAAGCATTATTATACCTCCCTCGTTTCTTAGAGAGAACTGGAGGGCAGCTTATTATTAAACGTTGTTCTCTTTATATTTGGTGCCCAGGGAATGCCATACTTTGCCAACCGGGATTCATACTTTGCCAACATAATGCCAAATAGTGTCTATACAATACTATATTGTTCCAGTATATACTAATATATTGCCCACATCATGCCAAATGATAACATCATGCAAAAAGGGGCCCACAGAGTCAATTACTATATGCACATTAAGTCAGGGCCCTCATGGTGCTTTATTTTGCCAACACAGAACCAAAAAATCCCACATAGTGCCCAGAGAAAACCATATATTCCCATATAAATAGAGGATTATACTGCCCGCATTGTGCACCCATCACCGAGTAGATACCACTTACCTCCTCTTCCTCGTTCCTGTGTTGTCCGAACTCTGCAGCTGTGCTATTAGGACAGAGCTAGGATAAGTGACTCTAGCTTAGTTCCATTGTTTACCAGGATGCTCAGGTAGTCTGAAGTCCACTTCATATATTATAACAGGCTCAGGAAGCTGCATTTTTAATGGCTCCATTCCCAGATTTGTACTGCAGCTCTGCCTGTTTAGATTGGCTGATGTTTCTAAGCACAAGCTCACCAGGAATTCAGTATATGAAACAATGATTTCCATTAGTGGCAGAATATAATGATTATAAATTAAAGGCAACTAAACCATCAGTGAGAAAAAAGACAATTATGAGGTAACTGTCATGTACACTAAGGTAAATCAGCTTTAGGACCAAGAGATCCTGAAGTTAAACTTTAACATAAGTAATATTTAGAGCGGAGCTTCTCAAATTTTTTTTCCAGAGGCTCACCAGCCAAATCATGGTGACACTAGTGCTTCAACCAAATATCGACATCCATGCTTGAAGAGGGACATTTAGATGAGATGGGGCAAATTTCTTAGGTCTTCATTGCCCATAACATTGGCAGCCACAGTGGGATCCACAATCCCCCAGAGTCATCCATAGTGTCCCCAGCCTTCACAAACACTTAGCTTTCCATAGTCATACCTATTCGGCTTCCACACACTTGATACTTCCTTTTCCGGTGCTGATCTACACAGGATTATTCGAATTGTGATAGACCGCCTCTACCTGGACAGAAGAATCTGGGAGGTGAGCCACATCTCATCAATAACTCTAGGGTGCCTCACTGGTGAGAAGCACAGATTTAGAGAACGCTCTCTGAAAACAACCTGATCTGCTCAGAGTAAATCATGTCACTCCAATGTTTCAACCCTACAAAGGCTTGAGATGCCTTGGACAAAAAGAGGTCTACAATTTGTCACAATAAAGTAGTCAACAGATTATTTAAGAGTTCTAGTTTGTCTTGTCACATTATGACCCCTTATACATCTGCCCTTTATAACTCAAGAAGTTTTTTGGTCTTTATAGAGTCAAGTCTTTCCTAAATAATTTCTTTACAAGAACTTTAATGTGTGAATCCATGCTTAGTATAAGGAGGGGGCTAACGCAATTCTTGAATGAAATAATTATGACTTCAATGTCACTAAATGGCATGTGAAAAGCTTCCCGCGCAGTCATTATGGAATATTTAATCTAATTAAATTTGCATAAAAATGCATCAGAAATGTCTTGACGTCTTTTTCAGCAAAGGTAAATGGATTAGCAGTGTAAGCTTATTGAGGGTTGTATTGGTGGCGAGCCAGTCTCAGCAGGAGCCAAGTCTAACCATCTATAGCAGACATGTTTTTGTTTATCCAATTTTAATGACTTAATATTCAAGTCTTCTGATTAAAATTCTAACCACAACAATTATATTATTATATTTGCCTTGGCTTGACATGTCTGTTAATTGTTCTCAATTGATTGTATATTAGGGAGAGGAGGCAACGGAATAAATGATTCATTGGAGCAAGAGGAGAACAAAAAGTTAGAAGAACGATTTAAAGGGTTTGGGACTGAAATGGTACAAGTATTTGTAAATATCACTGAACATTATATTTTGGTGATCACACACTTCATTCTTCACAAATTCTTACATGCAATGTTAGAACAGCAATATTAAGTCAACTTCTGTTGCAATCAATTAGATTCAAACTCTGATATTTCTTAGGCCCTTTGGCAAATTAAAGGCACAACTCTACTTTTCTCATACTATTGTATAAATAAATGTCTCCAACAGTCTTTACATCAAATGGACTGATAGGATGGATGTCATCCAATGTAATCTTATATGTGATCTTGGTTCTTGTACTTTCCACTTACTGTACGACCAATATTTCAAAAAGATGTCCTTCATTTAGACAGAGAAATGTACAAACTCTTGAGATTTGTCCATATAGACATATATGAAAATCCTACATTAATGTTATTCAGTATAAGCCAACCACAGATAATGGGGGGGAAGTCTACCGGCTCAAAACCCACAAATCTGCTGATTCAGCAGATATCACCAACAACAGATTATCCATTGAACTCAATTCATATCACCCTGAATTTATATGAAAATTGCTCAGGCTCGTTCTTATCTATATAACCTGGGAAGACCAAGAGCAGCCAAATAATTGAGAATTTTAGCCAAAAAAATTCAACGGAGTTGATTCACTATTTTTGGGTTTGGGAAAAAATAATATCCACTGATACTGTGTACAAAAAAAACCTCAACGTCAATAACATTTATGTAAATTCTACATGATTATGATAAACACCAAGCAAGCACTTATGTACCATAGAGGCAGCCAATGCGGCTGCTATGGGGTTTCTTAATGTATCCCCTATATTATTTTTTCCTAATTAAAACCAGATAGTAAAAGATAGTTTTTTTTATCATTTTATTTTATTTTTTTATTGTATTTTTTTTTTATTCTAGTGATGTTAACAGCATTTAGAAATATGCTTTACAGCAGCCACATGGACCATAGGAAACAATAGTCTAGAGCTGACCAATTGACTTATATGGGAGAGTTTTCTAGGCATGTTCTGTGACCCGTGCAGAGATCTTGTGCAAGAATGGTTAGCTGTGTCCATCACCTATTGTCAATGGGGGATCCTGTGTTACACACATATATATATAGTGAAGGAAATAAGTATTTGATCCCTTGCTGATTTTGTAAGTTTGCCCACTGTCAAAGACATGAGCAGTCTAGAATTTTTACCAGTGAGAGATAGATTATATTAAGAAAAAAACTGAAAATCACATTGTCAAAATTATATATATTTATTTGCATTGTGCACTGAGAAATAAATATTTGATCCCCTACCAAGCATTAAGAGTTCAGCCTCCTCCAGACCAGTTACACGTTCCAAATCAACTTGGTGCCTGCATTAAAGACAGCTGTCTTACATGGTCACTTGTATAAAAGACTCCTGTCCACAGACTCAATTAATCAGTCTGACTCTAACCTCTACAGCATGGGCAAGACCAAAGAGCTTTCTAAGGATGTCAGGGACAAGATCATAGACCTGCACAAGGCTGGAATGGGCTACAAAACCATAAGTAAGACGCTGGGTGAGAAGGAGACAACTGTTGGTGCAATAGTAAGAAAATGGAAGACATACAAAATGACTGTCAATCGACATCGATCTGGGGCTCCATGCAAAATCTCACCTCGTAGGGTATCCTTGATCCTGAGGAAGGTGAGAGCTCAGCCGAAAACTACACGGGGGGAACTTGTTAATGATCTCAAGGCAGCTGGGACCACGGTCACCAAGAAAAACATTGGTAACACATTACGCCGTAATGGATTATAATCCTGCAGTTCCCACAAGGTCCCCCTGCTCAAGAAGGCACATGTACAGGCCCGTCTGAAGTTTGCAAATGAACATCTGGATGATTCTGAGGGTGCTGTGGTCAGATGAGACTAAAATTTAGCTCTTTGGCATTAACTCAACTCGCCGTGTTTGGAGGAAGAGAAATGCTGCCTATGACCCAAAGAACACTGTCCCCACTGTCAAGCATGGAGGTGGAAACATTATGTTTTGGGGGTGTTTCTCTGCTAAGGGCACAGGACTACTTCACCGCATCAATGGGAGAATGGATGGAGCCATGTACCGACAAATCCTGAGTGACAACCTCCTTCTCTCCACCAGGACATTAAAAATGGCTCGTGGCTGGGTCTTCCAGCACGACAATGACCCGAAACATACAGCCAAGGCAACAAAGGAGTGGCTCAAAAAGAAGCACATTAAGGTCATGGAGTGGCCTAGCCAGTCTCCAGACCTTAATCCCATCTAAAACTTATGGAGGGAGCTGAACATCCGAGTTGCCAAGCGACAGCCTTGAGTGGGCCAAAATTCCATCTAACATGTGTGCAAACCTCATCATCAACTACAAAAAACGTCTGACTGCTGAGGCTTGCCAACAAGGGTTTTGCCACCAAGTATTAAGTCTTGTTTGCCAAAGGGATCAAATACTTATTTCTCTGTGCAAAATGCAAATAAATATATATAATTTTGACAATGTGATTTTCTTTTTTTTTTTTATATATATATAATCTATCTCTCACTGGTAAAATTAACCTAGCCTAAAAATTCTAGACTGTTCATGTCTTTGACAGTGGGCAAACTTACAAAATCAGCAAGGGATCAAATACTTATTTCCTTCACTGTGTATATATATATGTATATATATATATATATATATATATATATATATATATATATAGTCCAAATACAAATGAACACAGCACTTCAACATACCTATATTTTAGGCCATGTGCTAGTTACCAGGGGATGAATCAGTTCCCCAACTTTGAATGTAGAAAAACCATAGGACAGAGTAACGGCACCAGGACTTCAGAGTAGATGAAACAGGGTGGATTTATTCACCACAAGTGAGCGACGTTTCGGTTTATAACAGAACCTTTCTCAAGCTACAACACACTGCACACAGTGCCAAGTATAAATAGGAAGTACATACAGCAATTATTCAAAATCTAATTAATGTACAATGTGTAAAAAACTGTTGTATAGACATGAATTCCATCATATATAAAAAGACAAATATTAAAAGTGCACCAATTCCATAGTGAATACATATACCCATCTCACAATATATGTGAACATACCTCATAAAAGTGATGTATAGTAACTTAATTAGCAATCTAGGCTAAATCGGAGCAGGGCAGAAGTCAATCAAATTCCATTTATACACATAATTCCTATAGAAAAAAAGATTTGTACAGTACCGGTCCTCTCTTAAAAAAAGGGAGTTGGAATGGATATATAGGCTGGAAACCATGTCTCCTAAGGGGCTAAATGTGGAATATCTATATGGTTCACATATTTAGAGCAGTGGGGGGCAACTTGCCTTGGTCATTGGGGGGTGTCGGTGTTAGATTTCCTCGATGGTATAGTCAGCCTATGTACATGTGTGACTTTTGGTCTAATCTGGACCTTTGTCTTCATGCATTTTTTTCCTATATTTTTCTTTGTCTTTACTGTATTTTTGCTTATAAATACTGTATATTAACCTCTTCCTTTTTGTATTCTTTTAGATACATACTGTTTTTGTGAAGCAATTTGATGGCTGTTGGAGGGCAGCAGAGGGCCATCTTCTTTAGGTCGTAAAGAGCCAAGTAATAATAGATATCTAATGATTGTTCTAAAATATAGAAATAAGTTATAAAATGGGTATGAATTACATAATAGAATTTTTTCTTCATTTTCCATATACATGCTGAATGTAAATTCACCTCTTTCTCTATCAAAATTTTGCTTATTCACAGTACTTTGAGTACGTCTATCTCTTGAGGTTATGGGTGTGGGTCAAGACATCGCAAGTGGCGATGAGATTATTCCCAGTAATTTTGAAAGCCCTTTCAAATTTGATAGTAAATGTATTTATATCCTCTTTGAATAAATGATATCATTCAGTACATATATGGTCCACTTTTTTGGTGATTTAAGTATTAGTTCCCATAGTCCATGTCATCTTGCAGCATCTATTGGATGCAGCAATGGACATGGCCTGTTTGGAGCCTTATTCCCATTATTTCAAAATCTTCTTTTCTATTGAAATACCATATCTATATTAGTTCTGTAGCCCGCGTATGCGCACAATGGATGGAACGCATGCGCAATAGCGACTTCTCCGGCATTTGCGTTCCACTTGACCGAACTTCCGGTTTGTACGCCAAACGAACTTCCGGTTTGATCTTAGATACACGCGGACGCTGGACTGAGAATGAATGCGGGACCGGTACGGTAAAATCTTTTTTTCTATAGGAATTATGTTTATAAATGGAATTTGATTGACCTCTGCCCTGCTCCGATTTAGCCTAGATTGCTAATTAAATCACTATACATCACTTTTATGAGGTATGTTCACATATATTGTGAGACGGGTATATGTATTCACTATGGAATTGGTGCACTTTTAATATTTGTCTTTTTATATATGATGGAATTCATGTCCATACAACAGTTTTTTACACATTGTACATTAATTAGATTTTTAATATTTGCTGTGTGTACTTCCTATTTATACTTAGCACTGTGTGTAGTGTGCAGTAGCTTGAGAAAGGTTCTGTGATGAACCGAAACGTCGCTCACTTGAGGTGAATAAATCCACCCTGTTTCATCAACTCTGAAGTCCTGGTGCCGTTACTCTATGCTATGGTTTATATATATATATATATATATATATATATATATATATATATATTTGTACGTATTCCTTTCATTGTAATTCTACCTGTGATTATAATTAGATGATTGGACTGCTGAGAAGTGATCTCTGCAGAACAGGAAGGGTCAGTCTATTATGAGGCTCAGTGGCCAGAAAGAAAACTGCAAGATTTTAGGAGTATTCTTTAATATAGATATTGACATAGAAAATTAAAAACAAATTACCAAGAAATCGTATGTTTAACATAAAAATTGGATATAAAGAATTGATCCTTTTCTGAGAGCGCATTCCCTTTAAGAGAAAGCCCAGGTTTACTGCATCCCCTATATTAATGGGTGATGAGAACCTATGCAGGGATCACCTGCAAACAAGCGCAAGAGGATCAGGTACAATCAAGCACCAAGTCCACCATTCCCCGGTGATTAGAGATGTGGTCATGTTAACCAACACAAGAAAGCTCCCCCCCACCCCCCCCCCCCCCGGCCATTTTAATCTTATGTATGTGGTCTACTCACCTCTATATATATTCCTGATTAACAGCAAATATTAGTATTCAACAATTTAACTTCATCACTTGTAGCGTTCAGCCCTTCCTATGTTGTAAAATGAAAGTGAAATGATAGATGTGTGCCTGGACTGTAGGATTCAGACTAAATGAGACAGCATGCCTATCAAATTAACTAACCCGCACATGTGCATTCCCTTAAAATATAAGCCACACTTGTAAATATCATTACCAAAGAAAACACAATACAATGGATGTAAGTAAGAAGAACAATCAGCCTTCTAGATTACTGGAACATGTTCATAGACAGCTCACTGTATTGTTGTACCTGTTTATGGAAAGGTCATAGAACATCAATGTAAAATATTCCTTTGGAAAATAGAAATCATTAAAAATGTATTATCAACATCTGTTATGAAAAGAAACATACGTTTCAGCAGGAGGCTTAAGAAACGTCCCGTATAATATTGGAAAAGCCAAATGTATTGACTGCATTGCATGTGTTAGTCAGTAAATGAATCTAAGTATAGAGAAAGCTGAAGATGGTGAAGGGATTTATCATATTCTGGACAAAGTTTACAAACATTATGTGCGAATGTATGATCGAAACAAACTTACAAAATTCCCACACCTCCATGGATTCTTTTAGGCAAGACGTAACTTGGATCTAAGCTAAAGTAAACAAGTTAACAATGAAATAAAAGAAGGACCCCATAACAAATGTCAAAATGGGTCACTCCATTATGGGGCCAGGTTTGGCTTCTTGTGTTCGTTTTCCCCTCTCCTATGTTTGCTACCAATGTGGGTTCTCTGGAGAAGGAAGTCCTGCACAGGTTCCTGCCACACAAAAAGTGGATGGGACAAACCAGTACAGGGCCTCCTCCGTCCAAGGGCCCCATAGCAGCTGCATGGTTTGCCTCTATGGTATGCACCCAATTGCTTGGAATATGCCAATAGTAGTTTATTGAATGGTGGATACCCGTGATTGAAGAAGAGTGGAGGGCATTCTTTTCATTAAACTGTTCTTTCATTGCTCTTGATGGATGGGAAAGCTGGTAAATAAAGAAGACAGAAAGAAACATGGTGTTGGCATTGACTTTTAAAACACTATGGAAAACAAAGTGGATCCTTGCAGCACAAATGAAAAGATTGAACCTTTATTCTATTCTGGGCATATTATAAGCAGACGCGGTCATTGAAAAAAAAAAAAAAAACAGTTATGTGAAGGACATTAGATGGGAAAAGAGGAGGAGGAGGAGGACCAGCAACAAAATGGAAGGCTACAATCACAAGTATTGTGAACAAAGCAATGAGAAGCCTGACAAGAGAGAAGAGGAGACACCTTATATATTGTAGTATCCAACTTAATGGTGCCATATATTAGCTAGACTCTGCAGGGGCTAACTGACGCTGGGCCCTCGGTCCGGAACCCGCCAATAGTCATGTAAGGCTGACACTGGAGAAGTCCATTACTGGAACCTAGTCTCTGTGTGGGGCAGAAGAGGAATTTGTAGTTTCCCCATATGTGGCACCCTTGGTCAATGCCAATGTATTTCTTCTTCTATCAGCTTTCAACAGGGATTCAAATGGGACATCTTCATGTTTGACACCATTCTTTATCTTAAAGGACAAGTAATAGATGGTAATGGAGGTTTTCTATTTCAATTCAGTTTTTAATTTTTCCTTGACTTCAAGATAAAATAATGGAAATTTGGCATGGGGTGGAATAGTGTTGTTGCCATCAGTAAAATCATAGGCTAAAAAACTATTTTAATAGAGCAAGTCTCCTGTTCAAGATCTTCATCTCTGAGTCAGACTGGAGAGCGCCTACAAAGGGCGTCTCTTGCTCTGGAGGACCCGGCACATCTGTGAGCTACATGGACAGATAATTGTTTTCAATGTGCACTTTGTAATGCTTCATTTCTCCAGCATTGGCACTGCAGGGGAATGAAACACTTGCTGCCGGGTTACAGATGAACGCTAGGGCACTAAGCAGCAAGACACCCTTAAATTAATTTAATGTTCGATGATCCTTCTAACAAAAGTTTAAAGTTGACCCTTCTAACAAAATTGTCCAAAGCGGGCAATCCCTTAAAGAAAGATGTTGGGTTACTTAATTTGTTTTTTATATTTTGCTCCTTGTGATAATGTAGCCTGTCTTGTCCCCTTGTTTGAAACCCCTCCTTTCAGCTACTCATGACACCATGATTTCTATGAAGGTCAAGGCCATAGCTATGGGGGCTGGTGGGGCATGTGCTCAAGGTGCTGGGTGCCAAGGAGGTTGCCTAAAAGCTACTCTGGTCTGAGGTATTTATATACAGGACTAGGGCAGCATACTGAATCTATGCCCCAGGTGAAGCATAAACTACCTATGGTTTTGATGGAGGTCCATTCATGGTTAGGCAATATAAACGGGAATCCTTTCTATTCAATACAGTATATCCACAAGAAAAGTAAGAAAAACTCCACGTTTGAAATGGTCGGAGAATGTTTTGCAGTTCCGCTTGTCTGAATGCTAAAGTAATTTACTATGATCTCGTCTTAAGTAATTTCTGTAAAAAATATTGAGTTTCATCTGCACATACTGAAATGCCAAAATATTATCCTAATTCTCCGTTATACACCATACAGAACAAGTCATGAATGCTTTTCAGTACTGCCTCATGATCATATAAGCAGTTTGGTTTACCCTGCTTATTTTTTGAGGTCTGTGTCCCATACATAAAATTAAATTCCATCTGTATTTAACTATGTAAGTAATATACAACATTATCATGTCCATTGTTTGGCAACTTAAATACAACACAAGGAATGCAAAGACATGGAGATGAGACACTTGCAACGTGTACTGTACGTGGAGCATGTCCTATTATGGTTTGTGGTGAGACCATATGATATCTCCAAGGGAATGTTCCTCCAGGCTTGTCGCATGATGACAACCAGATCTAGACATGGAAAATGTCTCTTATCTGTGACAAAAAGTACACAATGACTCTTCTTTATTTTATTTTCTTGTCTCTCTCTCTCTCTCGAATTCATGAAATATCCCCAAGCGAGTTTCCTTTAATCAATAAATAATCATTAGAATTTATTTTCTGCTTACGAGAAAATATAAAAAAAATAGGTCTAATGATTGCCAGATTCCAAAAATAAATTATTATTTTTGCTTATGATCTTCTGTATCCCACAAAAATACCTAATCCCTGTGAAAATATTCAGCCAAACAGAAAATTGAATACAATGAAATTTGTAATAAAACCATTAAAACAGTTACAGGAATGAAGTTGACTTAGGACCAAAAAAAAAATATCTCAAACAAGGGTAAATCTCTGTGGACAGCAGGGTCTTATTTCACCTCTAATCTTACAGTATACTGTAGAATATAAACAACATAAAACTACTGTTCTCATCATCATACAGAAACATCAGAAAACCTACCTAAAGTAATCTAAAAAAAAAACTAAAAAAAAAGGTGGTACCACCCATACTATAACTTGAGCCCACTTTTTACTCACACCAGCTTCTAAGATTCCTTTTGGTGGAAACATTAAGACTGGAAGCCAAAAGTAAAGAAACACTGATTATACTAGAACAGAGAAGAAACAATCCAGACCATTGGCGGTAATAAAATGTGCATTAGAAGTTGGGCATTCCTCTAAGATTAATTGGTTCTGAACTATTGCCATGGGTCATGTCATATGATGACATCACGAGAGAGCAGCTTAATGG
Organism: Rhinoderma darwinii; assembly: GCF_050947455.1. Lineage (NCBI taxonomy): Eukaryota > Metazoa > Chordata > Amphibia > Anura > Rhinodermatidae > Rhinoderma > Rhinoderma darwinii. The sequence goes on along the minus strand of NC_134691.1, from coordinate 36,871,075 downwards.
CTAGCACTACTACCATGCAGAAGTGGGATCCTGAGTTTTATTTTGACTAACAAAATGTGGAGTTTATACAGTATGTTCCACCTATGATTGCGAGGGTTTTTTGGGGGTGGGGTAGGTGGGGCCCGTGCTCTGGTTTCTTCAAAAATTTCTTGAGAAGTCATTTTTTTTTAATGATAACTTTAGGATTGACTCTCTATCATTCCATTAATTGGTCCTGGTCTTTTATGACAAAAAACGATTACCTTCAATCTGTTGAAATTTTGATCAATTACATTGGATTTTCTTTGCCGCCATTTGTTCGTAACATGAAGTTTATGGTATGATGGGCCAATGAGTAGCCCATAATATGTTATAATCAGAGTATTTTTTCTCCTTAATTTTCTCTCTTTTGCATCTACTGATGATTTACTTTGCATCAGTTAAAACTACAGTAACATGACCAACAGGTAGGTCTTGAATCTGAAGAACAGCTTGAGTGTCTTTAGCCATCTTATGTCTCTAGATTACAAAGGCATCAGCATTGGGTCCAATTATTTAATATAAAGCTCATCTCAAACCTGCCGGCACTGAGGAGGAAAGAACAGTGGAATTGTAGAAGAGCAAATCCTGGACATGTCATCTAAGTAGTGCTCTCCAAGTTATGTTAGGGCATATACAATTCTGCACATTGGCATGGACGACCATAGGGAGGTGCAATCTGTGCGATCACATAGAGCGCATTCGTCGTCCCTGCTGAAGCAGGTGCCTCAGGGGCATTTGTAAGCACCAGTGTAGCACAGTTATTAAATTAGACAGGAAAGTAGAGAAAAAGATCCAGCGCTGAGACTTGTATGGCTGTTAAAATAGGAAACTTCTTCCAAGTTTTATTCCAAAAATAATTAAAAATGAACACAAGTGTTTCCAAAATGCAATGGGTGGTTGGCGGAATAGGAGGTGCCTACGCGTTTCAGACGCTGACTGCGTCCTTAGTCATGGCTTATTGTGATGCTCTGACCTGCAGTCCTGGGGTTTATATCCGGTCATTCAAACGTATTTAATTGCGGTCCAGCCGGGAGAACGCTATGGAACGCATGTTAGTTTCTGTACAGTGAGATCATTACATGAGGAGAAAGACAAGAACTAACACCAATTGGTCAGGTGAGTTATTTATATTATCGTCTGTCATTATTTATGTAATTATTTCGGTAATTTAAGATGTACTAATACGTATTTTAGCCGCGATCTTGAAGAAAAGTCGGATTGACAGTCTAACCAGTTTGTAAGGTCTATACAGTAGAGTGTAGATGAAATGATTAAAAACATGAATGTGTGTGTGTAACGCGCTAAAGCTTAAACATTTTTATTGCGGGGGATACACTTGAGGAAGTGATGCTAGTTATTTAATATGGAATGTAAAGAGGTACGGACATCAGTTTGTATATAGTAATGTTAGGACATGAGGTACTGGAGTATATAATTTTTAATTGTTTTTCAATTCATGTATTATGATGCGAATTTGAAAAATAGATGGAGTATACATTTCCTTCCTTCGCTTTGTATGACTTATGAATTAGAGAATGGAAATAATTGTTATAAATGTGGAGACTTATTGATACCATTTTTCAATGGTTGTTGCTATATAGTGAAAAAGAGGAGTAGAACATAATTAGTAGTAGAACATTAGTTCTTTTTTTAAATTAAGGCCTTTCGGTACTCTTGTTTGTAACCTATAAATCCAGTATGCTTCTCTTGTGTGTGTTTTATGCTTAAAGAGGCTCTGTCACCAGATTTTGCAACCCCTATCTCGTATTGCAGCAGATCGGCGCTGCAATGTAGATAAGAGTAAAGTTTGTTTTTTTTCAAAAACGAGCATTTTTGGCCAAGTTATGACCATTTTTACATTTATGCAAATGAGGCTTTCTTAAGTACAACTGGGCGTGTTTAAAGTTATGTACAAGTGGGCGTGTATTGTGTGTGTACATCTGGGCGTGTATTGTGTATGTACATCTGGGCGTTTTTACTTCTTTTACTAGCTGGGCGTTGTGAATAGAAGTGTATGATGCTGACGAATGAGCATCATCCACTTCTCTTCGTTAACACCCAGCTTCTGGCAGTGCACAGACACACCAGCGTGTTCTCGAGAGATCACGCTGTGACGTCACTTCCTGCCCCAGGTCCTGCATCGTGTCGGACGAGCGAGGACACATCGGCACCAGGCGACAGAGGCTACAGTTCATTCTGCAGCAGCATCGGCGTTTGCAGGTAAGTCGATGTAACCTCTGTCGCCTGGTGCCGATGTGTCCTCGCTCGTCCGACACGATGCAGGACCTGGGGCAGGAAGTGACGTCACAGAGTGATCTCTGGAGAACACGCTGTGTGTCTGCACTGCCAGAAGCTGGGTGTTAACGAAGAGAAGTGGATGATGCTGATTCGTCAGCATCATACACTTCTATTCACAACGCCCAGCTAGTAAAATAAGTAAAAACGCCCAGATGTACATACACAATACACGCCCAGTTGTACATAACTTTAAACACGCCCAGTTGTACTTAAGAAAGGCTCATTTGCATAAATATAAAAATGGTCATAACTTGGACAAAAATGCTCGTTTTTGAAAAAAAAAAACTTTACTGTAATCTACATTGCAGCGCCGATCTACTGCAATAGGAGATAGGGGTTGCAAAATCTGGTGACAGAGCCTCTTTAATATCGCCTCCTCTTTTGGGAGTATGAATTTTTTCTATAGCGTAACAGGTAAAATTGTTTCTTGATCTATTATGTTGATGGCTGAAATGTTTGGCAGCATTTGAGATGTTTACAATATTTGGGTTACGAATGTAACTTAAATGTTCCAAGATTCTTGTCTTAAGTTTCCGATTTGTACATTCTATATATTTAAGTTTGCATTGGGTGCATTCAATAGTATATATAACTGATTCTGAGTTACAATTAATATAATTGTTTATTGTGAAAGTGTTATTTGAATCGGAGAAAACTTTTTTTGGGGTCGCGTATGAGCAAACTTTACATGGATTATTACCACAATTAAAAAAAAACTTTTGTTCCAACCATGTGGTTTTAGTCTCTTTAGAACTGAAAAAAGAAGGGGAAAGAGAGTTGCCAATAGAGGGGGCTTTCCGTGCCACGATTCTGCATCCCTCTTTAAGGATGTCCTCCAAAATTTCATCTTCCATCAACATGGGTAGATGTTTAGTGATAATCCTCTTTATATCGTTGAATTGATTGCTTTGCTGAAGGACGAAAGTAGGTTTGTTAGATTCTGATATTGGACATGGATTTTCTTTGAATAATAAGACGTCCCTAGATTTTACGTGCGTTATTTATGCAAGTAAATCTGTCACGCTCGTGTGAATGTAGCCAAAGGCCTCATGCACACGACCGTGCTTGTAATTATGACCCGTAATTACGGGCACGGCCGGCCGCGGGCATCCGGCCGTTATTACGGGCTGTGCTCCCATTATAAAGTATAGTAGCACGGCCCGTAAAATAACAAAATAGGACATGTTCTATATTTTTCAACGGAACAGGCACCTTCCCGTAAGCAAACAGGAAAGTACCCGTGGCCAATAGAAGTCTATGGGCCCGTAATTACGGGCCTTTTTGTCGTGTGCATGGGGCCTTACAGTTCAAGAATTGCCCAGATAAATTTAATTTTAGAATGTGCAATAGGTAATAAACCTTCGTTCCATTTTAAGAATTTTTCATTCCACCTATTTGCTCCTAAATATGATTATGAGATCTGTCAAAACAAATGTAGCAGTGCCAAAAAAAATCAGATGCCGGGTGGTGTCCAGAGAGCTGATGTTTCCAGACACTGCGGGGCTCAGCATGGAGCAGATTTCAACAGAAACAAACATTGCAGATCAGCTTGATGTAAAATGAACTGACAATCTCATCGCCCAGCCAGAGACCTGTTATACTCTAAGTGCCGGAATAGTGGGTATTCCCTTAAAGCGCCCGGCACCATTCGCTGTCAGGATCAAGTAAACACTTTCATTTACTGTGTTGCCAGAAATTCACTTCATGTCATTGCAGAGCGGTGGAACTGTATAAACACCTCTGCGCAGTCGCTTCCTATGGTCCGTTCCTTGAAGTGCCAGTCATACAATGTTGTGGCAGTTTTCATCACGCCGGCTTATAAACACGAGCGGACAGATCAAACAGTATTAACCCTGGTGGATCATTTTCAATTCATAACAAGTCAGATAGAGGTTTTCATTATACGGGGCTTAGACACAACAACACGCCATTAATGCAAATGAAATTTCATGTATCGCGACCATTGATAAAGGTGAATTTCCAGCTGTGGGGTTCAACCCTGTCACTTTGAAGCAATTTTTTTTTATTAAGAAAGCTTAAATTCCTGCAGCGCCTGACATTTGAATTGTCGTGAGAAAATAAATCAAAGCCACTTCCATCAAAGCCCTCATAGGCCTTGTCAACCAACTTTCCTAGAATCCTGAAAAGAAACGTCTATTCATATAATGGTATGAGAGAAGAAGGAGAGGTGTATCACTGTATAACTAGGCAGATTTGTCTGGAAAAGCTGGGTGAAAAAATAGTAGATGATAGGATAGATAGATAGATAGATAGATAGATAGATAGATAGATAGATAGATAGATAGATAGATAGATAGATAGATAGATAGATAGATAGATAGATAGACAGACAGACAGACAGACAGACAGACAGACAGACAGACAGACAGACAGACAGACAGATTAGATGATAGATATGAGATAGACCGATAGACCGATAGACCGATAGACCGATAGACCGATAGACAGATAGACAGATAGATAGATATGAGATAGATAGATAGATAGACAGACAGACAGACAGACAGACAGACAGACAGACAGACAGACAGATAGATAGATAGATAGATAGATAGATAGATAGATAGATAGATAGATAGATAGATAGATAGATATGAGATAGATAGATAGATAGATAGATAGATAGATAGATAGATAGATAGATAGATAGATAGATAGATAGATAGATAGATAGATAGATAGATAGATGTTGGGCCAAATGACAAAGCCTGCTCTGCTACATCTGTAGATAGAAAATATGCAATACAAAACTGATAATAAATAATATATAATTAGCGAAATATCTTCACTTTACTGACAAAATCATGACATTTTATAGACATGAAATAACAGATAACTATAACTTGCAGGCCTAGGTAAAATAACAGATAACACTTTGTGATATTACGATTAGTTGAGTCATGATGTGAAAGAACTCAATAAGACAATCTCAGCTCTGCTACATCTTTTTTTTTTTTTTGCTAGTCAAATTATTTTAAGGGAAATGCTCTTTATTCAATTAAAATCCAATCCATAATGATAAAAATGTCCCTAATATTAATAAATCCTGCTCTGATAAATGTTGTGTAATACAGAGCACTGAATCCACATAAAAGGGATCACTTCCATATTCCGGGTCCCCGGCTGTACACAGTATAATCTGGATACAGTTAATATTATGGGTCAAATGTGTCTTTTAAAAATTCACAGATGCACAGGCGAGAGGGAAACTAATATTGTCTTAACATGTTAGGTCAAGTTGTCATATCACATATGGGGCTGCAATAGTTGCTGTTCTGCTGCATTTGGGAGGCCATTGTCTCTTTATATATGGATTGTAGGCCAAATTTCCTTCCAGGGAGCTCATCAATTCCTACGACAAGTTATTATCTGAGACCGGTAGTATCCTTTAAAGGGTAACTAAACTTTCAGAAAACTTCTGACATGTCATAGTGACATGTCAGAAGTTTTGATCGTTGGGGGTCTGAGCACTGAGACCCTCACCGATCACTAAAACGTAGCGACATAAGCCCTCAGGAGAGCCCTGAGCTGCTTCGTTTCTAAACGGCTTTCTCAGAAAGCCGATGTAGCGGTGTACGGGCCCATAGACCTTCTATTGAGTCCCCACCGATCAAAATTTCTGACATAGCACTATGATAAGTTTTCCGAAAGTTTGGTTACCCTTTAAGTTTGCAGGCGCTATTCCTAGATGTTTAAGTTCCTAACACACAAAACAGAAATCTCAGTACAGTCCCTAGTGGCCACTAGTAGCCATAGATGTGTAATATGCAAACCATACTGTAATACAGGCAGAGGCAATCATCGGTGCTATGACATGCAGGAGGCAGCACAGCTAATAGTATATATTAAGGAACACGACCACATACACGACCACATACACAACCATATATACAACCATATATACAACCACATACACGTGTATATATGCAAACACCCTCTTCCAATACAATGTTGAGATATGTGGATGAGACGTCTTAACAGAGAAGAATGTCACATACAAAGCTCTGATTGTGGGAAACTGTGGCAGAGTTCATTTACATTCTGCTGACCTGACACAGTAGCTCATTTGGAATGTTGTGAAATTATTACACCCCATTCTTTTGATACGACCTGTCACTGTCACATAGTAGGCAAGGTTAAAAATAGAGCCAGGTTTATCAAGTTCATCTATAGATACAGAAGGTACAGTAGATAGATAGATAGATAGATAGATAGATAGATAGATAGATAGATAGATAGATAGATAGATAGATAGATAGATAGATAGATAGATAGATAGATAGATAGATAGATAGATAGATAGATTAATAGACACAGTATATAGATAGAAATAGGATAGATCATATTTAAGTAGATGATAGAAAATATATATTGCATATAGATAGATAGATACTTAGATTAATAGATATGTAGATAGAAATACGACAAATATATACAAATGTAACAGATTCCCAATTACAATAGCATAGTAATGTCACCTCCAAGTCCAATGTAATTCCACAGATAACACATGACATTTTGACCACATGTTGTGCAAAAATGACAAACTCTCTACTGCTACATCTGTAGATATGCGCAATATGAAAGTGATAAGACATAATGCATAGTTAGAGAAATACCTTCAGTTTACTCATTACTATGAAATATCTAAAAAGAGATCACATCTCTGCTACACTGATGACACAAACCTGAACACTGCACACTTTATTTCATGAAAACGTTATAAATATCACATCCACACCCCATTACTGAGTACACAACACTAACACACACACACACAACATATATATATGATTTAGTATATGAATATACGATATGATACTGTATAGTGAATGTTAGGTAGGTCGCTGCTTTTAAAGAGATATTAGAGACTTATGGCAGTGCTATAGCCTCATAACAGGGCTCATTTGGTATAGACGCCCACTTTTTACCCATGTCAGGCTTTTTTCTTTCTGCTGAATCCATTAACCAACAGCGATATCAATGGACACCCTATAATGCTTCATATTTCGAGCAGTTACACTGCGGCACACCTGCTGAACTCTGCTGATCATTGGGGATCCTATTAGTGAGACCTTCACCTGGTGATCTCAGCTGATCATTGGGGATCCTATTAGTGAGACCTTCACCTGGTGATCTCAGCTGATCATTGGGGATCCTATTAGTGAGACTTTCACCTGGTGATATCAGCAGATCACTTGTGGTCCCAGTCATAAGACCTTCACCTGGTGATTTCAGCTGATCATTGGGGTGCCAGTAGTGAGACCTTCACCTGGTCATCTCAGCCGATCAGCTAGGGTCCCAGTAGTGAGACCTTCTCCTGGTGATCTCAGCTGATCACTGGGGTCCTAGTAGTGAGATATTTACCTGATGATCTAAGCTGATCACTGGGGGTCCTAGTAGTGAGACCTTCACCTGGTGATATCAGCTTATCATTGGGGGTCCTAGTAGTGAGACCTTCACCTGGTGATCTCAGCTAATGACTGGGGGTCTTAGTAGTGAGACCTTCACCTGGTGATCTCAGCTAATGACTGGGGGTCCTAGTAGTGAGACCTTCACCTGGTGATATCAGCTGATCACTGGGGGTCCTAGTAGTGAGACCTTCACCAGGCGATATCAGCTGATCACTGGGGGTCCTAGTAGTGAGACCTTGGGTATGATCAGCTTTACTCCAGTGAAGCTGTGACCTGAAAAGGTTTTGTCTCCTTTAATTCATGCTGCTTTATTAGAAGTTACATTAATGAGTGGATTGAGATGGGATTACAATGAGTCCCCTTCATCCAGCTCAATCTCATAAATGAGTTTTGTAAAGGTTAGATCCTGTCCTGATCCTATGTCCCAGGTATGTTCGGTGACATTTGCTCTAAATAGCTGCTCTATATATAGACATTATTTATAATCCCTGCTCTTTCTTGAGTCAATTATATTACATGAATACAAGTGTTATAATAGTAGAAGATGCACAGTAACTGCGAAGTCAAACTTAAGACCAGCAGAAGAAACAAACTTGGAACACTGTTATCTTTTATCCTCATGCAAGTCCCATTCTAGAACACACTATTATTAGAAAAATGAAGCATTCCAGCAGCAAAGCGTCTTAAAGGCACAGCTCATATTAGCACTTACTTTTTGCAGCCATTGAGTGTAATTTTCCATCACATGTTCCAGATGTTGGATTTTCTGGGACGGAAAATCCTGATCCATTTGTGGTGCATCTCTCTGCAGAGCGTTGGCGTTATACTGGTCTGTCGTGGTTGAGCCTTCACGGCAATTCCCATCATGTTCAGGAAGGATAAAAGTGTAAGTGCACTGCCCATGTTGGATGCGATTGTATCTTCTACCATTGCTGTCTGTCCCTTTCCTTTGCACGTTGCACTTTATACTTGCAATCAGAGCAAGGCAAAGAGCGAATAAAATTCCAGATGCCATCCCGTTGCAGAATTCCCCCAAAAATGTGAAGTTTTCCTTGCAGTTCTTCAAGAAACCAAAGCCTGGAAAGAGCCACAAGTCCTGTAGGAGAAGTCTACAGCTGCACAATTTGATTTCACCCCTGTGATATCTTCAGCTCCAATAGATATATTTAGTGCATAGAAGCCAGGGATCTATTGTCTATCCTCATTTGCAGTCTAAAGATTAACCAGTCCGCTGCACACATGGAAAGCCCTGTCCCCTTGCCTGTACTCGGGCTGCAGCAGATCTGTTATTTCCACTCAGACCCTCAGAGTTTTATTAAGGCATTCAAGCTGGAAGCAGCCTGAGAGATGGCTTGACAGGAATTTGAGTGCGCCCCTATGCAAAGCATAGCTGGTGGTTTTAGGAGAAAGATATCAGTTTACAAAGTGGCTGCATGCATGACCGCAATCAGACTTATTCTACACAACAACTAACAGCCTGGGACAAGCTCAAGAAAAGGCAGTTTGTCCTTGTCAGCGGATTAAAACTTAAAGACTTCTTAAATCATGATTGTTCTATGCGAAAAAAAATGTATTATTATTTTTTTTGCAACTAACAAGTTTCTTATGGGGAGAATTGGACACAATGGAAGTGAAGGTGACACCTTTATTGGCTTAATGACTCACAATGAAGAGCGCAGCTTTCTCCCCGTTGACCGCTGAGATTTGTTTTCCACATCAATAAATGACTTTGTATGGATTGGACAATGACGGGGCGCAGCGGAAATCTACTTCTAAGACATAGAGGTCGTGTATGTTGGGAGTTTACAGGCGGGTGCTTTAAAAAATAATTGAGTAGACAATGAAGGTGGTTGGGTGACATTGCTCCGAGGTGTAACTGTGCAGTATCGGCAGGGTTGCCAATCTCCAGTTCAGTAATTTTTTGCCAACTTAGCTAAAAATCACGGACAGACCAAAATTTTTACAGACACATTACAAAATTATTGCCTGTGCAATGTGTTAGGAGTGACTCACCAATAACAGTCCGCTTGTAGCTTTCCCAGGCTAAGTTAGAATGGGAAAGCTGCAAGCGGGCTGTGATTGGTGAGTCCGACTCACTCACCACTAACTCCACACCCCCACCACCGCTACCGACATTGCCTGTTTTAGAAAAAGTGTGGCCCTGGGCAAAGTTAAAAGTGGGGCCCCAAATGCTGAATAATTGTATCCATAATGCAGTCCATTCAGAAGGCGGAATGCAGAGAACACCAGGAGTGTTGCAAGCCCCAAAGCATATGTGCTCCCCCTCTCACACAAAAAATTATCTTTATACATATACAGTTGTTAACCCCTTCACAACTGCCATATGGCTATATACGTTCCAACTGCTGATGCCCCGTGCAGTTGTCACGTATATAAATGTTGGCAGCCCGGAGCGGGGTTTAATGAATGCAGTGCTGCTTCAATGTGGGCAGCGCTGCACTTTCTTGTCGGTCAGGGGTTTGAGAGGCCCGGAATACACCCGTCACTGTAGATAGCACCACATACAACACCCTATAGGTAGCACAAAATCCCCTGTAGATAGCGCAACCTAAGCTCCCTCTAGGAGTGGAATCCCCAGTCCCCAACATCTCTCCATCTCCGCTGTAGATAATGCCACCCCTCTGCAGGTAGCATAACCCCCCCCCCCTGTAGATAGCAACCCACCCCCACTGTAGATTGCATCGCACTCCCCCACTGTAGATAGTGCCACCTAAACTCCCACTAGGAGCGGAATCCCCGATGTAGAATTGCTCTGTGCCAGGGATTCTGCTTCTAGAGAGAGACCCTGATGTCACTGTCCAGTTGACATCAGGAGCTCTCTCTCTAGGAGCGGAATCCCCTGCCGACACTCTGACCGGGGATTCCGCTACTGGGAAAGCCCCTGGCGTCACTATCCATATATGGACAGTGACGCCAGGGGCTACTTCTGGAGTGGAATACCCGGTCAGAGTGTCGGCAGGGGATTCCGCTCCTAGAGAGAGAGCCCCTGATGTCAAATGGACAGTGACATCAGGGGTTCTCTCTAGAAACTGAATCCTCGGCACAGAGCGATCTGACACCGGGGAGTTTAGGTGGCACTATCTACAGTGGGGGGGGGGGGGTGCGATGCTATCTACAGTGTGGGGGGTTGCTATTTACAGGAGGGGTGGTGCTATCTGCAGGTATTCCACTCCTACAGGGAGCTACAGTGGTGCTATCTACAGGAAGGGGGGTACCATTTATGGAGGGCAGGGTGCTGCTATCTACAGGGGGATTGGCACTATCTATAGGGGAAGTAGCGCTATATGCAGGGGGTGGAGCTATCTACAGGGGGGTGGTGCTATCCACAGGGGGGTGGCGCTATCTACATGGGGAATGGTGCACTCTTCAGGGGGTGGCACTATCTGCAGGGGTGTCACTATCTACAGGGGGTGTGGTGCTATCGACAGGGGGTGCTATATACAGGGGGTGTGGCACTATCTAGATGGGCACTGTGGCATTATATGGACACTACCTACAGGGAACACTGTGGCGCTATCTACATGGGCACTGTGTGTGGCACTATGTGGGTACTGTCTACAGTGGCACTGTGTGGGCACTATTTACAGTGGGCACTATCTATGTGGGCACTGGCACTACCTACAGTGGGGAATGTGGCACTATCTACAGTGGAATTGCGTCACTATCTACATGGGCACTGTGGTGTTTTCAGGTGGCTGGGACAAAAAAACACTAACAAATAAACTTCATCCATTTTTTTAACGTCCATGAAAAACGGATGGTAAATGGTGGTTAAAAACGGTTAGACGGTCAGGAAATGGATTCAAATTTTGAGACACATTGATGCAAAACAGCCATGAAAAACTGACAGTTGATCCGTTGTTAACTACCCTTTTTTTACGATGGTAAATATAGCCTTATAGCCGTCCTCTATCTCCCCTTACAGCGATCCATGGTGACGGAGAGAGTTCTCCTGACGAAGGGTGTGAAACGCACGTCGAGGTGTTTTCCATAAGCAGCCATCATGCCAGCGACAGGTAATTGAAGTTATTTATACTTTCTATGTGATTTTGTATTGTCCATTACAGACTTACCACAGTGTAGGTTGTGCTCTTTTCACATGGACATTTAGGATTGCGTTTACCATATGCTTTTCCTGCATTAATGTGAATTTGGTACTTTTCTACTAATACGGCATTGGTGGTGTTTTGCTTATGGCCTCAGAGGGATCATTTTTAATTTTGTTTTAAATGTATTTTTGTATGTATATTTGTTATTTCTGGGGAGGGGGGTCCACAATTGTGGCATAATAAAGGACATTTATGTGTCTGTAATGATTGATGTTTATTTGTAAGTTGAGACATTTTTTGTTTTATTGACAAAGAGAGAAGACTAATTGTTACAGTGCTGTACAGCGTGTATGTATATATATATATATATATATATATATATATATATATATATATATATACTACCGTTCAAAAGTTTGGGGTCACCCAGACAATTTTGTGTTTTCCATGAAAACTCACACTTATATTTATCAGATGAGTTGCAAAATGACTAGAAAATATAGTCAAGACATGGACAAGGTTAGAAATAATGATTTTTATTTAGAATAATAATTTTCTCCTTCAAACTTTGCTTTCGTCAAAGAATGCTCCATTTCCAGCAATTACAGCATTGCAGACCTTTGGCATTCTAGCTGTTAATTTGCTGAGGTAATCGGGAGAAATTTCACCCCATGCTTCCAGAAGCCCCTCCCACAAGTTGGGTTGGCTTGATGGGCACTTCTTGCGTACCATACGGTCAAGCTGCTCCCACAACAGCTCTATGGGGTTGAGATCTGGTGACTGCGCTGGCCACTCCATTACAGATAGAATACCAGCTTCCTGCTTCTTCCCTAAATAGTTCTTGCATAATTTGGAGGTGTGCTTTGGGTCATTGTCCTGTTGTAGGATGAAATTGGCTCCAATCAAACGCTGTCCACAGGGTATGGCATGGCTTTGCAAAATGGAGTGATAGCCTTCCTTATTCAAAATCCCTTTTACCGTGTACAAATCTCCAACTTTACCAGCACCAAAGCAACCCCAGACCATCACATTACCTCCACCATGCTTGACAGATGGTGTCAGGCACTCTTCCAGCATCTTTTCAGTTGTTCTGCGGCTCACAAATGTTCTTCTGTGTGATCCAAACACCTCAAACTTCGATTCGTCTGTCCATAACACTTTTTTCCAATCTTCCTCTGTCCAATGTCTGTGTGCTTTTGCCCATATTAATCTTTTCCTTTTATTAGCCAGTCTCAGATATGGCTTTTTCTTTGCCACTCTGCCCTGAAGGCCAGCATCCCAGAGTCGCCTCTTCACTGTAGACGTTGACACTGGCAATTTGCGGGTACTATTTAATGAAGCTGCCAGTTGAGGACCTGCGAGGCGTCTACTTCTCAAACTAGAGACTCTAATGTACTTGTCTTGTTGCTCAGTTGTGCAGCGGGGCCTCCGACTTCTCTTTCTACTCTGGTTAGAGCCTGTGTGTGCTGTCCTCTGAAGGGAGTAGTTCACACCGTTGTAGGAAATCTTCAGTTTCTTGGCAATTTCTCGCATGGAATAGCCTTCATTTCTAAGAACAAGAATAGACTGTCGAGTTTCACATGAAAGCTCTCTTTTTCTAGCCATTTTGAGAATTTAATCCAACCCACAAATGTAATGCTCCAGATTCTCAACTAGCTCAAAGGAAGGTCAGTTTTATAGCTCCTCTAAACAGCAAAACTGCTTACAGCGGTGCTAACATAATTGCACAAGGGTTTTCAAGTGTTTTCTAATCATCCATTAGCCTTCTAACACAGTTAGCAAACACAATGTACCATTAGAACACTGGAGTGATGGTTGCTGGAAATGGGCCTCTATACACCTATGTAGATATTGCATTAAAAAACAGACGTTTGCAGCTAGAATAGTAATTTAGCACATTAACAATGTATAGAGTGTATTTCCGATGAATTTAATGTTATCTTCATTGAAAAAAACTGTGCTTTTCTTGCAAAAATAAGGAAATTTCTAAGTGACCCTAAACTTTCGAACGGTAGTATATATATATATATATAAAAATGTGTATATATATATATATATATATATATATATATATATATATATATACATACATATACATATAATATAGATAAATCTAAAAAAAATAAAGTGTTTTTATTCACATTTTTAATTAAACTAATCCAGAACATTAAAGCCTCATACATCTCGTAAGAAACAAAGTAAAAATAGTTGTGATATTCAAACCGGTTGCAGGGATATTATCGTTTAAAGAAGTGCATATCAGAAATGGAAAATTTGACCTGGACACAGGGGCATCAATTACCTTTGGTCATGAAAGGATGAATTAATACCACTATACCATATAAAATATTACCTGCATACTGTTACTGAACACAACTCACTATTATAAGACCAATATGACCAATAATAACACAATATAAGGTCCAAATAATACTGCCACACTATCACCACATAGTGACTGAATAATACCACCATACTGTTACTGAATAATACTGCCACATCATAAACAAATAGTGACTGAATAATACCCCCATATTGTTACTGAATAATACTAGCACACCATAACCACATAGTGACTATATAATAACCTATACTGTTACTGAAAAATATCACTACACCATAACCACATAGTGACTGAATAATACCCCCATACTGTTACTGAATAATACCTCCACACCATAACCACATAGTGACTGAATAATACCCCCATACTAATACTGAATAATACCTCCACACCATAACCACACTGTCACTGCATAATTCCCCCATACTGTTACTGAATAATACCTCCACACCATAACCACATAGTAACTGAATAATACCACCATAATGTTACTGAATAATACCTCCAGATCATAACCACATAGAGACTGAATAATACCCCCATACTGTTACTGAATAATACCACCACTCGAGAACCACAGAGTGAATGAATAATAACTTCATACTGTTACTGAAAAATGCCTCCACACTATAACCACATAGTGACTGCATAATTCCCCCATACTGTTACTGAATAATACCTCCACACCGTAACTACATAGTGACTGAATAATACCCCCATACTGTTACTGAATAATACTACCACACCATAACCACATAGTGACTGAATAATACCCCCATACTGTTACTGAATAATACCGCCACACCATAACTACATAGTGACTATATAATAACCTATACTGTTACTGAAAAATATCACTACACCATAACCACATAGTGACTGAATAATACCCCCATACTGTTACTGAATAATACCTCCACACCATAACCACATAGTGACTGAATAATACCCCCATACTAATACTGAATAATACCTCCACACCATAACCACACTGTCACTGCATAATTCCCCCATACTGTTACTGAATAATACCTCCACACCATAACCACATAGTAACTGAATAATACCACCATAATGTTACTGAATAATACCTCCAGATCATAACCACATAGAGACTGAATAATACCCCCATACTGTTACTGAATAATACCACCACTCGAGAACCACAGAGTGAATGAATAATAACTTCATACTGTTACTGAAAAATGCCTCCACACTATAACCACATAGTGACTGCATAATTCCCCCATACTGTTACTGAATAATACCTCCACACCGTAACTACATAGTGACTGAATAATACCCCCATACTGTTACTGAATAATACTACCACACCATAACCACATAGTGACTGAATAATACCCCCATACTGTTACTGAATAATACCGCCACACCATAACTACATAGTGACTGAATTGTACCCCCATATTGTTACTTAATAATACCACCACACCATAACGACATAGTGACTGAATAATACCCACATACTGTTACTGTATAATACCTCCACACCATAACCACATAGTGACTGAATAATACCCCCATACTGTTACTGAATAATACCGCCACACCATAACGGCATAGTGACTGAATAATACCCCATACTGTTACTGAATAATATCTCCACACCATAACCACATAGTGACTGAATAATACCCACATACTGTTACTGAATAATAGCGTCACACCATAACCACATAGTGACTGAATAATACCACCATACTGTTACTGAATCTCATGTCCGTGGCTGCGGGCCGTCAGGTTCACTCTCCCCCTGATGGCCGCAGCTAGAGATGAGCGAACTGGGACAACCGAACCCGGTTTCGGTCCGAACATCGCGAAAAGTTCGGTTCGCAGCGAATCCGAACTTCTCCGGGTTCGGCCGAACTCGTTTTGACCAAACCCGGGCGGGCAGAAAAAACATTACAAAAATATTATGCTAATCGGCAGCCACTTGTCTCTATCAATCACTGATAGAGAAAAGAGGCTGCTGATTAAAAATAAAATAAAAAGCATTTCATACGTACCCGGTCGTTGTCTTGGTGACGAATCCCTCTTCTTCCTCCAGTCCGACCTTCTTTCCTGACGCGGCAGCCTGTGATTGGCTGCAGAGGCCGCGGCAGCCTGTGATTGGCTGCAGAGGCCGCGGAAGCCTGTGATTGGCTGCAGGGGCCGCGGCAGCCTGTGTCTGCTGCCATTAATGTAAAGAAGAAAGAGGGCACAGTTGTGGCAATAATTACAGACATAAATGTGGGCATGGTCTAGACTCACTTGACAGCAGTTCCATATGATATCCCTGCAGTCCGAGCATTGTTTTCATTCTCGCACACTGCCATTTATCTAACGTTTAATATTTGGAGTCCTTAAACTATTTTATATTCGAACAAGGAAATTACAGAAGCCTGGTAGCTAAGAAAAAGGTATTTTTAAAGGATATGTCAACTTCTCCAAACATTATTTACAGCTTCAATCAACCTTGTGTGTCTCCATAGTTACAGACTACATACAAGCCTTGTTTGTAGTCTGATCATTGCAGTCATGTGTTACTCCACTCCCTCTGATCCTCTTCTTTCTAATATGCAGAAAATAGAAGAGGGGGTAAATGGAAGGGAACAACAAATGGCAGCAGGACCAGAGTACACAGGGCTTGTTTGTTATCTGTAACCATGGAGACACATAGGTCTAGGAGCTGTATACACAAACTGGCAAGGTATTTTAATCAATGCTTTTTGAAAAGTTGCTCAATATTCTATTTTAGTTGTAATGGAGCAATATGAATGGTTGCAAGGGGCATACATATCCTGCACACGACCGTAAAAACTCCCGTTATTACGGGTCGTAATTACGACCCGTAATAACGGGCTCATGGACTTCTACTGGCCACGGGTACCTTCCCGTTTTCTTACGGGAAGGTGTTCGTGCCGTTGAAAAAGATAGAACATGTCCTATTTCAGGACGTAATAACGGCACGGGCAGCCCATAGAAGTCTATGGAGCTCCCGTTATGACGGGTGGCTACATGTGTGCACCCGCCATTATGGCAGCGTTGCTAGGCGACGTCAGTAAATAGTCACTGTCCAGGGTGCTGAAAGAGTTAACTGATCGGCAGTAACTCTTTCAGCACCCTGGATAGTGAATTCCGATCACAGGCTGCCGCGGCCTCTGCAGCCAGTCACAGGCTGCAGCGGTCACATGGACTGCAGAGGCCGCGGCAGCCTGTGATTGGCTGCAGAGGCCGCGGCAGCCTGTGATTGGCTGCAGATTCGTTTGGTCCAGCCTCCTCTTCCTCGGTCATTGGCAGGATTGCCTGGTCATTATGCTGCATTTTCGGACGTCTTCAGCAAAAGGGAGGCGGAGACACTTCCCCCACACCAGGCGTATGACTGTCCTATCGAGCTGATCCCTGGTGCATCTCTTCCCCGTGGTAGAATATATCCTCTCTCCTTGCCAGAGACTCTGTTCATGTCCACATATGTTAAAGAGAACTTGGAGAGGGGCTTCATACGGAGGTATTCCTCCCTGGCAGGAGTCGGGTTCTTCTTCATCCAAAAAAAAGATGGCTCCCTGCATCCTTGTATTGACTACCGGGGTCTCAACCAAATCCGGGTGAAAAATAAGTATCCGTTGCCATTGATCTCTGAATTGTTTGATCGTATGCGTGGTGCCAAGATTTTTTCCAAACTAGACCTACGTGGGGATTACAACCTAATCCGGATTCGCCGAGGTGACGAATGGAAGACTGCATTTGATGGACACTATGAGTATCTAGTAATGCCCTTTGGCCTGTGTAATGCTCCCGCGGTCTTCCAGGATGACATTTCCGTGACCTCCTCTATGTTTGTGTTGTGGTCTATCTTGATGACATCTTGATTTTTTTCTCCACATCATATGACTCATCAGAGACATGTCTGTCAAGTTTTGTTGTGGTTAAGAGAGAATCGTCTGTACGCCAAGTTGGAGAAGTGCGTGTTTGAAAAAGATGCTCTACCCTTCCTGGGCTACATCGTCTCGAATTGAGATCTCAAGATGGATCCTGAAAAGGTAAAGTATGTCCTGGAATGGCCACGCCCTCAAGGCTTGAGGGCCATACAGCGCTTTCTGGGATTCGCTAATTTTTACAGACTGTTTATTCCAAACTTCTCCTCACTGATATCTCCTATCTCTAACCTCACCAAGAAGGGCATGAATGCCAAGGTGTGGACTCCTGAGGCAGACTCCGCATTTAATAGCCTGAAGAGTGCTTTCACGTCAGCCTCTATCCTCCATCATCCAGACGTTTCTCTACAGTTCTCGTCGGTGCTGGGGCACTCCCGTTCCAGAGAGGTTCCAAGGGCAAGTCTATGGTATGTGGATATTTCTCTAAGCTCTACTCTTCCGCAGAATGCAACTACTCGATTGGGGATTGGGAGTTACTCGCCATCAAATTGGCCCTGGAGGAGTGGAGACATCTACTGGAGGGCGCCGCTCATCCCAAACTGATTTTTACGGACCACAAGAACCTCACCTATCTCCAGACGGCCCAACGGCTGAATCCTCGTCAGGCCAGGTGGTCGCTGTTCTTTACCAGGTTCCAGTTTGAGCTCCATTATCGCCTTGCCGACAAGAGTGTGAGGGCCGATGCCATGTCCAGGTCTTTCGAGACAGAATACACCATGGAGATTCCACAGAATATTATTGATCTGTCTTGCATTGTCTCTGTCAATCCCCTGCAAGTTGGGGACATTCCTCCAGGGAGGACTTTTGTGCGCCTGGCTGACCGAGGGAGAATCCTCCGCTGGGGACACTCCTCTAGACTGGCAGGTCACGCGGGGACCCGTAAGACCCGAGATCTGATTGCCCGTCATTTCTGGTGGCCCACGCTGCCCAAGGACATTTTGGACTTTGTTTTTTCCTGCTCAGTGTGTGCAGCTAACAAGGTCACTGACTTCAGACCTGCTGGCCTGCTCCAGCCATTGCCTGTGCCCGATGCTCCCTGGCAGCATATAGCTATGGACTTTATCACTCACCTGCCTCCCTCTGCTGGATGCAGTACTGTCTTGGGGGTGGTGGATCGATTTTCGAAGATGGCCCACTTCGTTCCTCTGATCGGTCTTCCTTCTGCTCCTCTTCTGGCCAAGCTGTTCATCCAACACATCTTCCGCCTGCACGGCTTGCCGCAGCATATTGTGTCTGATCGGGGGGGTTCAGTTCACCTCGAAGTTCTGGAGAGCCCTCTGTGGACTCCTAGGTGTAAAGTTGGACTTTTCCTCGCCCTACCATCCTCAGCCCAATGGTCAGGTCGAGAGGATCAATTAGATCTTGGTGAACTACTTACGCCACTTCATCTCCAAGCAGCATGATGACTGGGTGCAGTTGCTCCCATAGGCTAAGTTCTCTTACAATAATCACACCAGCGAGTCCACACAGAAGACACCATTCTTCATTGTCTACGGCCAACACCCACAAATTCCTCTCCAGGTGCCTGTTACGTCCGAGGTACCAGCTGCTGACACGGCTTTTAGGGACTTTCTGCAGATCTGGCAGCAGACTCGATCCTCCATCCTGCTGGCGGTCGACCGCATGAATCGGAAGGCGGACACAAGGAGAAGAGAACCTCCTCAGTTTCTTCCTGGCATGAAGGTCTGGCTGTCCTTCAGGAATATTCGACTGAGGGTGCCGTCGTACAAATTTGCTCCCAGGTTCCTCGGACCCGTCGAGATCCTGCAGCAGATCAACTCTGTCGCCTACAAGCTTCGGCTGCCTTCTACCCTCAGTATCACCAACTCCTTCCACGTCTTTCTCCTGAAAACAGTGGTTCTGAACCGCTTTACCAAGACTCCTAGGCCTGCGGTTGCCCCCACCGGCCCTTCAGACTCCTTCGAAGTTAAGGAGATCTTGGACACTAAGAGAGTGAGAGGAAAGACTTTTTTATTTGGTGGATTGGAGGGGGTTTAGTCCTGAAGAGAGGTCCTGGGAGCCAAAGGAGAACCTCAATGCTCCTACCCTTCTGAAGAATTGCCCGCTCTTAAAGGGGCAGCGCGCATACCGGATTTTAATGCTTCGATGCCTGAGCGTTGTTTGTCGTATCCTAGTTTGTCTATGCAAATGGTCTCCCAGTGTTTTCGAGTTCCCAGTGTTTCCTGTATCCTGTATCCCGTGCTATCCTGGTCAAGTGCCGTGCTGTGCTGTAGTCATGCTGTGCTGTATTCCATGCCTGTCCTGCTACTCCACGCCTGACGTCTACCCGCTGCCTAGTCCCAGCCAAGCCTTCGAAGTTAAGGAGATCTTGGACACCAAGAGAGTGAGAGGAAAGACTTTTTATTTGGTGGATTGGAGGGGGTTTGGTCCTGAAGAGAGGTCCTGGGAGCCAGAGGAAAACCTCAATGCTCCTACCCTTCTGAAGAAGTTTCTATCTCGCTTTGGCCCCAAGAAGAGGGGGCGTAAGAGGGGGGATACTGTCATGTCCGTGGCTGTAGGCCGTCAGGTTCCCTCTCCCCCTAACGGCCGCAGCCATAGTTCTGCGAGCGCTGGCCCCAGTCTCCTCCTCAGGAGACGCCAGCGCTCACTTCCACTCAGCTCGGCCGGGTCCCATAGTGTGCACGCACACGCTCGTGCTCGCTCTTAAATGGGCAGCGTGCGTACCGGACTTTAATGTTTTATCAGCCCATGAGTGCCCTGGACTATAAGAGTGGCCCAGCCCCTTGCTTCGATGTCTGAGCGTTGTTTGTCGTATCCTAGTTTGTCTATGCAAATGGTCTCCCAGTGTTTTCCAGTTCCCAGTATTTCCTGTATCCTGTATCCCGTGCTATCCTGGTCAAGTGCCCTGCTGTGCTGTGCTGTAGTCATGCTGTGCTGTATTCCATGCCTGTCCTGCTACTCCACGCCTGACGTCTACCCGCTGCCTAGTCCCAGCCAAGCCTGCCTTGCTACTGTCTGAGCTGTCACAGGTACCCTATACGAACTATAGACTGTTACTTGCGCCCTGTTGGCCAGCTGCCATACCGCCAAGGCGGTACGGTCTAGTGGGTCCACAAACCCTATGTGACACTGAATAATAGCGCCACACCATAACCACATAGCGGCTGAATAATACCCCCATACTTTTACTGAATAATACCACCACACCATAACCACATAGTGACTGAATAATACCCCCATACTGTTACTGAATAATACCCCCACACCATAACCACATAGTGACTGAATAATACCCCTATACTTTTACCGAATAAAAAACATTATACAAAGACCAATATTACCACCATGTCGTGACGATATAGTGGAAGATTTCAGTTATACACATGCGCTCTGCAGACGATATAAGTGATCACAGCACATTTACATCCAGTGACTCAAAGGTGATGTTTTTCTGAATCGAGTCGTTCAATTTCCCTTTTTTTCTCTCCATCCAGCCCAGGCCACTGTGACGACTTATTCCAGCCACGACTAGTCTCTGAAGGATTTGACACACAGACATGTTGGTTTCTTGCTTTTCCAGCATCCTCCCCACCTATACCTCATTCTCTAAACAAACTCGTAATCCACATTGCCCCTGATGGTAATAGCGATCCCTCAGTGCTTGACACAGTAAAAGTGCCACATTGGTAATCGTGCCCCCACACAGTAATAATGCTCCATTTGTGCCCCCTGTATATAGCGCCACACACAGCCCCCTGTAGATAGTCCCACACAACACCTCTTGTACTTAGTGCCACACAGCCCCCTTGTTGAGAGTGCTATGCATAGCCCCCCCTCTAGATTGTGCCCCACATAGCCCCATGTAGACATAGCCACACAGACCACCCCTTGTAGAGAGTGCCACACAGCCCCCCTTGTAGATAGTACCACAAAGCCCAATTTGTGGAGTGCCACACAGTCCCCCTCTTGTAGGGAGTGCCACACAGACCAACGTTTTCAAACTTATATTTCGATATAGGCAGACAATTTTGGATCTAGAGGGCTACAGTATCTATACCCAATTCCAAGATGGTGCCTGGTGGATCATTGATTTCGTTGTGCATGCGCTAGTGACATCAGAATGACTCACGACAACATTATACAGATAGTTTTTCTGTTTGTCGGGCACGCATGCGCTCTGTGATCCAATAGCGCCCTCTAGTGGTGGTCTGTCTAAATGTTTTGATGGACATGCGCAATGGTGATTTGGAGATGCCGAGATGGAGGAATAGGAAGTCCACATGTGTGAGTGTATGTAATAATACATTTTAATGTTTCACTTATTTGCAGCTGGGTACAATTAGGCACTTAAGCTATTCCTGGACATTATCCGGTAGCCTTATATTTATTATACAGCACAAAGTAAATAGACTGCACGGCACTCACCTTTTCCAAAAATGCTTTAATTCAATGAACAGAGGCAGGCATAACACGGGAAACAAGACAGTTGGCCTACGACCGTTTCACGTCTTCCAGATGCTTTCTCAAGGCCTGTTGGAATCAGGTGCACATGCACTTAAATACCCTAACCATGCATCAGCAACAACTTCCGCTCCTCGTAACAATGTATGCAAATACAAATACAAACATTTAAACTTACATATTGCTACCACCAAGTATAGGGACTACTAATCAGAGTGGAGACAAACGAAATTGTAAATCTATTTTAAGAAAGCAGATCATTTCTATCATTCAAACCCAGAGGTCCTAGCGCCTCCGTTTTGATTATCCAATTAGCCTCACAGTGTAGCAGTTTTACGTGTCGATCACTACCATCAAATGGGGTGAACACACGCTGTACCCCCGTAATGGAAATTAATTTGTGGTCACCCTCATGTACTTCTCGTATATGATTTCCTGTACCAATGGAATATATATGCTCACAAAACCGTTTAAATACTGGCCGTATTGTTTTGCCTATATAAAAGCATTGGCATGGACAAAATATAACATAGACTAAAAAGGTAGATCTGCACGTAATAAGATGTTTGATATGTTTTATCTCACCCATTCTAACTATTTTCCCCGTACTCATCTGTCCACAAAATGAGCAATTGCCACATTTGTGATTGCCTACTGGGGCTATATCTTGTAACCAATTGCTTTTTTTAACCAGAAAACCACATGATTTTGTTGGGTACATCAACACGAATGACCTTAATATGGAGTTCACTGCTAATTTTGGCAGTGTTAATATAGAGTTTCTTGATGTCGAAATGACAGTAGACGAGAGAGGTTTGCATACAAGTGGATTCCGTAAACCTACAGCTACTAATGCACTCTTGCACCATAACAGCTTCCACCGACCACATGTCAAAAGGTCACTAAATCCTGTGATGCCAAAAGTGAAGGTAATGCCAATCATTTATTCTCTTACTTTTTGTATTTATATTTATTATATGCACATTTGATATGCTTACCCTGTGTATTTTCTGATATTCACTATGTGATTCATTTTATTATATATATTATAATGTTTTTGATAATTGTTTGTATTGATTGTATTATTGGCACTTATGACTCTATGAGTCCTTATATACTGTGGTTTTTTGTATATTCACATGCTTGAGAAAGGTCCTGTTGGACTGAAACGTCGCACTGGTGGGTGAATAAATTCCCTTATTTTGGAAGTGCTGCCTCGTCTCTCTTTTTGCTGTGGATTCCATCAGTGGGACTTTGGATCAGGTTCCTTTGAGGCTTGCACCCATTATTTTGAATATATCTCCGGTGCTGTGATAACCTTCCATTTTTTACTTGACTTGAGTCAGTCACCTGACCTCACGTCACTGACACGAGGTCAGGTGACTCAGGTCAGGTGACTGGACTGGTCCACTCCCGGCACCGACCTCACTCAGACTGCTTATTCACTTGGCCGCGGCCTGCATATTTTCAGATTTCGCAGAAGTCAAGCAGAATCTGAAAATATGCCCATGGCCTACTCTTCTCTTGGCACTGCGCATGTACATTTTGCCACATGCGCAGTGCAACGTTCCGGAAGAATTTGACTAAATCCCGGGCAATGCTTTTTTTCTGCTAGACACTGTGGACGGCAGAAAAAAAACACCTACAAGGGTAACACCTGCATGGAGTTTGTATGTTCTCCCTGTGTTTGTGTGGATTGTCTCTGGGTTCTCTAGTTTCCATCCACACTCCAACAAAATACTGATAGATTAATTGGTTTCCTAAAAAATTGGTCCCTAGTGTCTTGGATACGAAAATTCGATTATGAGCCCCATTGCGGACAGGGGCTGATGTGAATGGGGACAATCTCTGTACAGCGCTGCAGAATGTGTTGCTGCTATATAATCAAAGGGGCGGTCAGAAGAAGGTCTCCCATCTCAGTCTTCCGCCTCAGGTCAACATTATATTGCAGATCTGAGCATGAAACAGGTGCCGGACTATAAGACTTTCTGGATTTTTGCCCTGCAAATATGTCAGCAGACAACATGGTGCTGTTTATGGAAGTCTGTATTCTGCCTATGGAGCTGTGGGTACAGACTGTTATCAAGTAACTTCTGGTATTTGTTGCAGGGAAGCTACTGAATTTAATTCCCCTAAATCTACATTGCTGTATGACTGGAAAAGGATTGATCAATGTTGGGTGTATATATAATTTTCGTTCATGCAATTCCCTGAAATCCCTTTCCTGTACGTTCTTGTAAATTTCTACCATTATTTTCACGGCACATATCAGGAACAGCCAGTGAGATCCCATATATAGACTGCATAGACTATGCTGTAACTCAGGGCATTAGAAATAACAATTCTGGTTAATGTTGTCAACACAAGGTTGAAAAGCACAGAGTAAATTTTTTTGTAGGCTTAGTAATTGAGCCTGTAAATATAAGTTCTAGAGGGAAAGGGGTTCTGGTGCCTTTCACACTTTTGCTTTACATTCATTATGTACATGAATTCCCATGTACATAATGCTTTTTTTGTGCGTTTTTTTGTGAATAGTGTTTTTGTTTTATAATTTTTGTGTATGACAATTTTTGGAATTGCAGCATGCTGAAGGTGTGACTTTTAAAGTCAATGGAGAAATACCACAATGTACGAAAACCACATGTAAAAACATTTACACACAGTATCACAGACGCTTTTATCTATAGAAACAATTATTGAAATTAAAACGCAGCAAAAACATTGACTTGCCGTTTTCCCAGGGTTTTTTTTTTTTTGCTGTATGATCTTCCTGGCTTCCCTTTGCGTGAGCCTGACTTTATAACTTTATTACCATATTCTTCGTGCAGTTCTTAAAGGGGGCTTCCAGTTTTTACAAGTAGGGTTTAATAGACGTAAAATTATAAGAAAATAAAATTATAAATATCCACGGTGACGCCGAAGCTTCTTTCCTTCTTCATTTAATATTTATTTCTGTTGCTTATAAAGCGCCAAGTTCGGCAGCGCTTTTCAAAAACTTGTCATTACTCACTGTCCCTAGTGGGGCTCACAACATAAATACTTTATCTGTATATTTTTGGAGTGTGGGAGTACTCGTAGGAAACCAACACAAACTCCATGCAGATGTTGCCCTTGGTCGGATTCGAACTCACTCCAGCTTCATGTTCACAATGCTACATGATGACATGTAGTCCATATTACCCTTATCCTACATTGCAGCAGACAACGATTAGCCGACACAGCCAGGTGATGTGCCATTTCTGTGGCGCCATGTCATCACATAGGATTGCCGACATGGAACAGCAAGGGATGCAGGAAACCAGTGAAAAGGGTGGACAATTGGCAAGATGAAGGGGGAAATTATAAACCTTATCGTTGAAAATTGTGACCTTTTTGGCACTTTACGCCAGCCTTTTGAAAAAGGACGTGGCTTACCAAAAGGTGGCAGGGCTACTACGGCCTGATAGAATTACTATAATTTACGCCAGAACCCCAGCTGGTGTTGAGCTAACTCAGTGGGGATTAATAAGGTAGAAGCCCTTGACAATCTCCATGTCGTGCCAGATCAGACTACCCCTCCCTCGTCTCCATCACACAATTAAAAAAATAAAAAAATGTATGCTCACCTCACTCCTCCTCTTTGCCTCTCCCCTCCAGGTCCCCTCAGTCCTCCTCAACATGTTGCGTCTTATACATTTCATGTCCAATGGGGGAAGGGAATGGTTGGCGCATGGCTGCAGTTGTTACACCACAATAGTGCCGCACGGCCAGTAGAAAGATGCGACAGCGGCGTGTGCCTCTTATTAAATCTGTCGCATCTTACTCCAGCGGAGGAGAAAGGTAAGACTGGTATATGTAACGCGAACATAGTAAATCTGCCCTGGGGCTAATGCCCACTATGCTGAGTGGGCGGCAAAGTCGGCATCAGCCACAGGAAAACATGGCTAGATGTCAGGGCCCATTGGGCTTGTGTGGGCCCATGCCATTGCAACTGTGGAAGACTGAATAGCCCGCATACACCTGGAGTCGGATTTGTCCCAGTGTGAACGATGCCTTAAACCGCCTTGTTAAAGGTTAAAAAGGTTGTGAATTTCCCCAAGCAAATTTAGTTGTCAACGTTTACAAAGCTCTTAACCAGTTCCAATATTATCCAAAAAAAAGTGATTTACTAACTGCCTGAAATAACTCAGCAGAGAGTCATTTTTCACCCTGGGGAAGCCATTAATCTCCTGTGACTGAAATGACACCTTTTAGCAAATATATGTCACTGTGTCTGCACATTTCTATGCCGAACATATAAAAGCTGTTATTGTTTATTGCTTAATGAGTGAATATGTAGAAATGTGATTTCCGAGAGTTCCCCTCTAATCCTCAGAGTTGTGTTTGTTTAGCGCAGGATATTTGGTTTATGTTCTCCGAGGACTGACAATCCCTTTTTATTGTCTAAACCTCCAGCAATCAGTCCAGCGACAGATGATGAATGAGACGGCTGCAGCGTATGGAGTAATTGTGAGGAAAGCGATTAGAGGAGACCCCCTTGTGGTGTTTCACAGGAAAACACTTGAGCTCTTCGCCATAGTTTTTCTATTTTAGACCTGACACAGGACATTGCTTGTTTGTCTTTTCCGGGAAATGCAGGATTGCTTTTACTTTGGGACCTTCAGCTCCTTCGCTCATTTATCACTGGTCAAGAAAACTCCAAATACATTACCTAAATAATCAGCCTTCAATGGAAAGAAAGTCATGTCATCGGAGTTAAAGCTTTACCATCATCAACTTGAAACTAGAATCGACTGACCCTAATGTAAATAATGGCGACCTCCTATTTGAGGGATTTGCAAAACTACTTTGTCCAAAATATCGACCTTGTTATAAATGTGTTCAGCAAATGAGAGAAAATACCGCTGGAACTATTATACTCTACATTGTTTTCTTAGGCAAAGTAAACTGTATTCTATTATAGTTTTAACCCGGAGGGTATAACCTCCATCATCTATAGGTAAATAGTGTTACTGTCAGAGTAACAGCTTTCTAGATTGTTCATCCATCCATAATACTTCATTAAAATCCCATTAACAAACCTTTAATATGAAGCCATACACCCGGCGTGCACTGCCATACAAGCTCTGTTGGACTCCGTGTGTAAGGATCAATACTTCTAGGTGGAAATACTTCCATACGTACAGAGTCCGGTGATTTTTTTGTATGGAATCTAACATTAAAAAAACTTTTTATGCCTCTGTTCGAAATCATGGGCATACAGGAGGTACAGTAGAGGGCTCATGCACCTTTTTGGCAGCCCTTATACAACGCTGTATTAGTGTGGAAGAAAACCAGAAAACTCCACACAAACACGGAGAGAACATACAAGCTCCATGAAGATGTTGCTCTTCGTCAGATTTAAACCCAGTCCTATAACGCAACAATGCTAATAACCGAGCCACCGTGCTGCCAGTTCGGTGTTAATATTTTCTTCCATATTAGCCAAGGACAATTAGGTTCTGAGCCTGAGATTGCCATGGCTCTGTCCACCCGAAATAATCAAAGATTATTAAATAATCTTCTTAAAATAGGCTGGTTATTAATGGGATTAATTATCCCGCCCGTGTTTACCACTTTTAAAATGAGCGCCAATTGATGATACAGCTTGTCGATCGGCGCTCGTTGCTCCCTTTAAACAGAGCAATGATCGTTTAGTATAGGGACGAACGATGGTTACTATGATTGCTTGTTCCCATGCATTTGCATCATGTCGGCAGCACGTGTCCCTGTTTACACCGACAATGGTAAGATTTTTAGCTGCATAAAAGATGCAATCAGACGATAAACAAGTGTTTCCTCGTTCATCGGCTGTTCGTCGCTTTGTTTACACAGGGCAATGACCGGGACCGAGCGTTCATATGAATGCTAGTTTGCCTGATCATTGGCCCGTGTAAAAGGGCCTTAGCATATGAGCGGCATCTTACTAGCTGCTCGCAGGCAACTTCCTGCTAGTCCTATTCAAGGACAAACCAGTGTGGAATCGGTGATGCATGGGATATTGTAGTTGGCTTGGTTATAGGGGTACAGTGACTAGCATTGCTTTATGGGAGTGTTGCAGTGTTTGTAATTGTTATGGGCAATTTGGGTGGCTCAATAGAGGAAAAGGGGTGAGAAAACACCTAAATAAGTTCTGTTCAAACCAATTAACTTCAGAAGTCACATAATTAGTTGAATAAAGTCCCCCTTTGAGTCTGCAACACCACTAAGCAACATGAAGACCAAGGAGATTTCCAAACAGGTCAGAGGCAAAGATGTGAAGTATAAAAAAAATATCCCCAAATTTGAACTTCCCACAAAGCACCATTAAATCCATCCAGCTTCAGTCTGCCAGAGATTTGAGGCTGGGACAGGGGTTCACCTCCCAGCAGGAAAATTACCCTTAACCTACTGCTAAAGCTACGCGGGATTGGTTTAACCACTTCCTGACCAGAAGCAATACCCCCCTTCCTGACCAGGCCCAGGTTTTAGCCATGTGCCAATTAAAAAGCAAAATGTTGTACTATGAGGGTATGTTCACACGCACTATTTACGGAAGTAATTCAGGCGTTTTACGCCTGGAATTACGGCCTAAAATACTGCTTGAAAGCCTCGGCAAACATCTGCCCATTCATTTGAATGGGTTTTACGATGTACTGTGCAGACGGTCACTTTTTTTACGCGCCGCTGTCAAAAGATGGCGCGTAAAAAGACGCCCGCGTCAAAGAAGTGCATGTCACTTCTTGAGACGTAATTGGAGCCGTTTTTCATTGACTGCATTGAAAAACAGCTCCAATTACGTCCGTAATTGACGCCGCGAAAAACACGAGTATGAGCAATTACGTTTGAAATTCAGGAACTGTTTTCGCCTGAAAACAGCTCTGTAATTTCAGCCGTAACGGACGTGCACGTGTGAACATACCCTTACTCTTCCAGCCTACATGTATTTGGTCTTTTTTTTCCCTATTGTGTAAAAAAAATAATAGATATATTTAACTTTTTGAAAAATATGGATGGAAAAAAAAGTTAACAAATAACTGAATATGTGATTTTAGGTGATGTTTTTTTACATCTGGTGCATGCTACTGGGTACAAATATTTGAATACATATTTGGCAATTTCTGCCGGCTTCAGCGATACAAAATATGTGCGCATTTCTTACACAAGCTGGTTTGCTGACACCATACAACCACATGTTGAGAAGTGCTATAACACCGTTAAAGCGGTTTTCCAATCCCAAAAAATTGATGGGCTATTCTCAGGACAGGCCATGAATATCTCATTGGTTGGGGTTCGACTCCCGGCACGCCCGCCAATCAGCTGTTTTGAAGGGGCTGCAGCGCTCATACAAGCGCTGCTTCATCTTCATTTCTTCTACTGCTCACACTGTTAATCACCGACAGACTGGTAGTGATAGTTCACAGTATTACAGCCTTCTTCCACTGAAGTGAACAGACTGTAATACTGTGAACCGTCGCTACCAGTGCGTCGGCGATTAACAGTGTGAACAGTAAAGGAAATGAAGAGGAAGCAGCGCTTGTATGAGCGCTGCAGCCCCTTCAAAACAGCTGATCGGCAGGGGGGGGGGGAAAGAAGTCAGATCCCGACCGATCAGATATTGATGGTTTATTCAGAGGATAGGCCATACATTTTTGGGGACAGTAAAACCTCTTTAAAACCCCAAAATCTGGCGTGTGAAATGTCTACAGCATGTGGATGAGATTGGTGAAATCTCATCTACTTGACTTGTACTGTAATCCGCTGCAGACTTTACCTGCGCAAATCCACAGGTAAAATCTGCAACAAATCCGTCATATGTAAAGTCACCTTAAAGAGGCTCTGTCACCACATTATAAGTGCCCTATCTCCTACATAAGGAGATGGGCGCTGTAATGTAGGTGACAGCAGTGCTTTTTATTTAAAAAAACTATCTATTTTGCCCAAGTGGGCGTGTTTTTACTTTAGACCAAGTGGGCGTTGTACAGAGGAGTGTATGACGCTGACCAATCAGTGACCAATCAGTGACCAATCAGCCTCATGCACTCCTCTCCATTCATTTACTCAGCACATAGGGATCCTTTCAGATCACTATGTGCTGTTTTATACTAACACATTAACGATACTGAAGTGTTTAGACAGTGAATAGACATTCCACAGGATGTCTATTCACAATCTCTGCACTTCGTTACTGTTTCTATGGTAGTTAACCTGTCATTTACTGCGTCATTTCGCGAGATTACGCTTCCTCTGCTGTAAGTACCACAGAAAGAGTAACAAAGTGCAGAGATTGTGAATAGAAATCCCGTGGAATGTCTATTCACTGTCTAAACACTTCAGTATTGTTAATGTGTAAGTATAAGACAGCGCATACTGATCTAAAAGGATCCCTATGTGCTGAGGAAATGAATGGAGAGAAGTGTATGACGCTGATTGGTCAGCGTCATACACTCCCCTGTACAACGCCCACTTGCCCTGAAGAGGGGATAGAAGCAGGAGTGATTTCCCCTGCTGTGCAGCTCCAGTTACAGTGGAAAAGATAGTGTCAAAGAAAGAAAATATATATATAAAGTTCTCCAAAAGTCTTTTTGTTACCTTTGAGGGAAAGACCATAGTAATAAAAAAATAAAAGTAAAGTAAAGTGCAAAATTTTTTTAGAACAAATACAAATAAAATACCCAGCCCAAAAAAAACGGACCCAATTACTCAAATATAGACATGTAATATATTAAAATTTACGGTAGACAATGATGATCACAAATAAAAGGTCTATTTTAGGGAAAAACGAAGTTATTATCAAAATAAAATAGCTGATATGTAAAAAAAAAATTTACTATTATTTTCAAACTTTAAGAATAAAAATTCTAAAATAGGAAAAAGGATGTGTAGAAAAATGATAAAAAAAAAGAAACCTGCATTGTCTACGGAAAAAAACATCGCAAAAATCACGTCGCTAGCCCAACATATAAAAAAGTTATAGCCGCTTAACTAACGCGTGCTAAAAATGGCTAAACGGTGTCTGGTCCTGAAGGCTCAAAATAGCCCCGTCCTGAACTGGTTAATGTAGATAAATGTAAAGTTATGCCACCTGGGTACGAACAACCTGCATGCATCATATGTCCTAGGGGGCGCTACACTGGGGGAGCCACTTGATGAGAAGGATCTGGGTGTACTTGTAAATCATAAACTTAATAACAGCAGTAGATGGCTTTAAAAAAAAGCCGTACAAACTATATAACTATGTAACTATGTAATAAACAGGAAAAACAATTTTTTGCTGAAATGGACAAATTAAATCTGTACCTGGCTGCTGTGTTCCACCATAGTCTCCAGGTCCACAGTGGAGGTTCTTCTAATTCTTACTTATTGGTTATTCTTCCACCAAATCCAGAGGTTTAAAGCAACATAGACTCTAAACTAGTGAACGGTCCAGAGTCACTGTACTCACTGTGCATCCCCCGGCTCTCCATCTCTGTTGTGTACAGTACACAGCTTCATGTGCGCCCGGAGCTATGCACTCAGTATAGTAAATGATATAATCCTCTTGATCTGTTTTTTGTCACTATCGCTATAAAAGAGGTTTTAAGACTAGACAATTAATTTTTATCAGTCCCCCAGTTGTAGCAGAGAGACGGCCGTACATGCGCAGTCACTCCGCATTATGGTGAATGGGAGATACGTAAACGACTGAGCATGTTCACTGGGCTTTTTCCATATCTCCTATAGACTGTAGACTGATTGCGCATGTCTGTCCACCTCTTTGTGGCAAGTGGGACATTGAATGAAAAGTTCTGCCCTCAGATAGAGTTGAGCAGGGTTGGTGCTGGGTGCCAGGGGGGTGCCAACAAGCTACATTGTATTGGCCGGGATAATTAGATAGGGGCATGAGAACAGCAAACCTAACCTTTGCCCGGGTGTAGGAAAGCCTAGCTACGACTGGAGTTGAGGGCTACATTTGTGGCACATATTATGGGGTAGGTTGACCACAGCTGCTCCTAACACTTCTCTGGCTAGTGGTTACCTAATTTTCATTTGATCAGATGTTGCATATTCCATGAAGCACTGTTAAAATTCAGACTTTTCCACAATTGGTGAGCATCTTGTCTGCATTTTTAATATAGATTTGAAATAATCTGATCCTACTGGGTCTCCTAATATATCTTCCTTGACATTAATAATTTCCAAATGACCATCTGTGGAATGTAACAACAAAACTTTCTTTATTTCTGACAGCGCAGATCTCTTGCTGGCAATCTATACATTAATTTTTCATATGCAGTTCCCATAAACATCCTTGTATGACCTTCTGTGCTGTATTTTCATCCATTGTTACCATTGTATTACAGCAGGACGTCTGCATTGCATGATACATTAATTAGTAGTTACATATTGTAATGATGTTGTACATTAGTTTTGTTTTATTACCTACTTTAATACTTAATTTTCCTCAACGTGGGACAAGCCGTTGCAACAAAAAATGAGATGTAGATCTGTGCAGCATGTGACCCGGACAGGGGATGTCCCACGACAACTGCTTTTTACTGTTATAACCTGTCAATCAGACCGAAGTGTCGGGATTGTGAATAGACATCGCGTCCTGGCTGGATGTGATGTCTATTCACTGTCAGGATACTTGAGTAACATTAGTGTGTATGTATGTGACTGCACATAGTGTTCTAGGCAGATCACGATGTCTGAGTACATGAATGGAGAGAAGTGTATGACGCTGATTGGTCATTGATTGGTCAGCATCATACACTCCTCTTTACAACGCCCACTTGGTCAAAAAGTAAAAACACGCCCAGTTGGTCATTAAGAAAGTCATTAGCATAAATCTAAAATAGGTCATAACTTGGTGAAAATAGATCGTTTTTCTAAATAAAAAACACTGCTGTAATCTACATTACAGCGCCGATCTCATTATGTAGGAGATAGGCCATTTATAATGTGGTGACAGAGCCTCTTTAAGGCTATATGCACACGGTGCGGAATTTGGTGCAGAAAACCTGCATCACAACTGCAGGTAAACGCAGGTAATTCCACGGATAAAATCCGCACCTAATAGTGCATTTTTTTTAATGCGTTCTCACATTTTGATGCGGAAATAGGTGCGTTTTTATGCTGCAGACTTTGTTGCCTTTTTCTATAAACTAGTCAGATGAAATGCACAAGCGGAAACGCAAGATAAATTGACATGCCGCGGATTTTAAAATATTCATCGCAGGTCAATTTATGTGTGGAAAAATTCTGCACCGTGTAGATGTTATTACTTTGGACCTCATTTACTTTGCTGGTACTGTATTACGATACTGTAAATTCGCACGTAATATCCATCATGTGCATTTGGCCTTCTTTCTTCCCTTTGCCTTTTTTATATCTGACTAAATATTACATGTACCTAACCCTAAGCAATTTTTTTGCCTCTGCTCATGTTATCCTTGAAAGTATGATTTATTTTCCCTCCGTTGGAACCAGCCAATTATTTCCATATTCTCAACTACACAGACTAACTAGTAAGGTATTGACATTATTTGCGCTGTACCCCAGTGGATCTGTTCGCATAGTAAGCCATAGGGGCAAAAATAAATGATTTGCACTGCTCTGCCTACTATCCTGGCCTACAAGGGGTAGGCGTGAGAGCCAATTATCCATAGTAGCCTTGCCATACCCATCGACTTGATCAGCAGTGGTGCACACAGAGCGCTACTGGCAATCATACTGAGACATGCATGTGCCAAAAACAGCTGTATGCTTCCTTCCTGCAGTGCAGTAAATTACATGTGAGCGCCCTCTGGCAGTACAGAAGTGGGAAGTTCACAAGTACACATTGAGGTTTTGTGGCTGCTATTCATGGGGGCATTTTGGCTAGCACTATTGAGATCATTGTGGCTTTTTTAATGGGGCTCAGTGGTTGTGACTGATAAAAGCACTCTGGGGAGAATTCTTACTGGTATTTATAGGGGGCAATATAGATGCCACTCATGAAGGACATTATATCTGACACTCACGGGTGCATTGTGGCTGTCATTATTATGGGGCAATGTTTCTGGCACTAAAATGGGGATTACTGTGGCTGCCTTTGTAATGTGGGCAATGTAGAGGAAATTGGGGCTTGTACCTTTATGGGCTAACTGCAGCCGATAGTAAGGGGACACTGAGGGGCTCCAATTTGCCAGCTTTGGCACCCAAGGCACTCCTTAAAAAGAGGAATAAACTTTTTGCTTTGGGTTTTGGGTTGGGAGCGATGACATGGAGGTACATTCTGTATTAAACACAAAGCTATATCACACAGTCACAGCTAGAAGTTGATTATTATACATAAACTGGTGCAAATACTTTAAGCATTGAGATCAAAGGGGCTTATTAACAAACCACAATTTAATGTCAAATCCAATGTGTCTTTGGTGACTATAAATTGTTCCACCGCAGATCTTTGTGATAATTATATTAGATTTTCTGCCAGTCTAAAGCTGTAAAGCAAAAAATGTCAATTTTAATAGCACAAAACAGATCTCTCATTACTAAGTGTTTGAAATATT
Organism: Rhinoderma darwinii; assembly: GCF_050947455.1. NCBI lineage: Eukaryota > Metazoa > Chordata > Amphibia > Anura > Rhinodermatidae > Rhinoderma > Rhinoderma darwinii. Next base: position 36,836,017 of record NC_134691.1, on the reverse strand, counting down.
TGGTCGTAAAATATAATTCAGCTGTATTGCTTTGATCATCATAGGGGGCATGCAAAATAAATGTCGTTTTGGCAGCAAATTCTTGCAATATAGTTTTCATCTTTCCATGACCAATAATGGTCAGACCACATTAGGCAAAACTTATGTGTGAAACCGAGAAATTCTTTACCCATTGTTTTACATGATGTTGCATAATCACATTGCAAAATCTACTTATAATGAATTACTTACATTTTCCATTGACTCAACAGTTCTAGTTTTAACCTATGCATAAGAGGTAAATAGGTTCAATGTTTCTTAGACTTATTTGGTCCAGGGTAAAGCAAAATCCCATGAGAGATTGTGGCCAGTTTTACCTCACATGGGAAAAAACCTTTCTGAAGCCACGAGACCGATGAGATACATTCCCCGCACTCTCAATAACATTAGCCATAAAATAAATGTCTATGCCCCCCTAGTCTTTTGCACAGGTATAGAAATGAATGGTTAATTTGCCAAACCTTTATATAGGCATATTAATAAGATCTCTCTCTCAGGCTTCACTTTTTTTAAGTCCAATATGTCCAGTCTTGTGTTCTAAAGATTAGTAACAACCAAGGGCATAGACAAGGGGGAACTTATGTGTTTAAAACATCCCCCTTGTCAGGGGCGTAGCTAAAGGCTCATGGGCCCCGATGCAAAAGTTCTAATTGGGCCCCCCCCCCCGCAAACTTCTCATGGCCGACGGTCCGCAGCTTTCAGCTGCATCGCTGGGTCTCCTAAGTGACCCAACAATGCAGCACTAGCAGCCGGGGCGTCACTAAGGCTGGGTTCACACACCCTATTTACGGACGTAATTCGGGTATTTTAGCATTGAATTACGTCCGAAAATGCGGCTCAAAAGCGTTGGCAAACATCTGCCCATTCATTTGAATGGGTCTTACGATGTTCTGTGCCGACGGTCATTTTTTTTACGCGCCGCTGTCAAAAGGCGGCGCATAAAAAAGACGCCCGCGTCAAAGAAGTGCCTGTCACTTCTTCAGACGTAAATGGAGCCGTTTTCCATGGACTCCATGGAAAAACAGCTCCAATTACGTCCGTAATGGACGCAGCGAAAGACGCCTGCACATGCCATTACGGCTGAAATTACGGTGCTGTATTCTCCTGAAAACAGCACCATAATTTCAGCCGTAACGGACGCTGCCGTGTGAACATACCCTCAGGGCTTAAAATGTCAGGGGAAATAGCCCCAATAAAATATGTGTGTAATGTCCGTGGCTGCGGGCTGTCAGCTCCAGCCTCCCGCTGACAGCCGCAGCCACGAGTCGGCAAGCGCTGGCCCCAGCCTCCTCCTCAGGAGACGCCAGCGCTTGCATCCACTCACCTCTGCCGGAGCCCGCAGGGTGCGCGCCCACGCTCGTCCCCGCTCTTAAAGGGGCAGCGCGCGCACCGGACATCTTGAACGACCTTTGACCCGTGAGTACCCTGGGCTATAAGAGGGGTCCAGCCCCCTAGTTCGATGCCTGAGCGTTGTTAGTTTCCCAGTCTGTCTTGCAAATGGTCCCTTAGTGTTTCCCGTTCCTGTTGTTACCCGTACCTTGTTCCCCGTTCCTGTTTCCTGTGCTTTGCCCTAGTATCAAGTCGTGCCACGTCCTGTGTTATCTACCATGTCCAGAGGAATCCGCCACGTCCTGTGTCATCTGCCACGTCCAGAGGAATCCGCCACGTCCTGTGTTATCTGTCACGTCCGGAGGAATCCGCCACGTCTGGCGTAACTTGCGGCTCCTGTGTCATCTTCCACGTTTGGCGCCATCTGCTGCACCCATCTCATCTGTGCCAGAGCTGCGGCCACCATCTGGACTATTCAGGTACCCTTGTGCGGGACATTGTATTTCTTCCTCCCCGGCTGGGGCTGGATTCTTCTTCATTAAAAAGAAGGATGGATCCCTTCGTCCCTGCATTGACTACAGGGGCCTCAACCTGATCACAGTCAAGAACAAATACCCGTTGCCACTCATCTCTGAGCTATTTGATCGCATACGAGGGGCCAAAATTTTTTCTAAGCTAGACCTGCGTGGGGCTTACAATCTAGTCCGGATTCGCCGGGGTGACGAATGGAAGACGGCATTTAACACCCGGGACGGGCACTACGAATACCTGGTGATGCCCTTCGGACTGTGTAATGCTCCAGCAGTGTTTCAGGAGTTCGTTAACGACATCTTCCGAGATCTACTCTATGTCTGTGTTGTTGTTTATCTCGATGATATTTTGATTTTCTCCCCAGATCAGGCGACTCATCGGAGGCATGTTTGTCAGGTTCTACTACGATTGAGGGAGAATCATTTATACGCCAAGCTGGAGAAGTGCGTCTTTGAGAAGAGTTCTCTGCCCTTCCTGGGCTACATCATCTCGGATCAAGGTCTCAAGATGGATCCTGAGAAAGTGAAGGCTGTCCTGGAGTGGCCACGTCCCCAAGGCTTAAGGGCCATACAGCGGTTCCTGGGATTCGCCAATTTCTACCGGCAGTTTATTCCTAACTTCTCTTCTCTGACGTCTCCCATCTCGACCCTTACCAAGAAGCGTGTGAACGCCAAAGTGTGGACTCCAGAGGCAGAGTCTGCATTTAATAGCCTGAAGAGTGCCTTCACTTCAGCCTCGATCCTCCATCATCCTGACGTATCTCGGCAGTTCTCACTGGAAGTGGACGCTTCCTCTGTCGGTGCAGGTGCACTTCTGTTCCAGAGGAGCTCCAAAGGAAAGGCAGTAGTATGTGGCTACTACTCTAGACTGTTTTCTTCTGCTGAGCGCAATTACTCCATTGGAGATCGGGAGCTGCTGGCCATCAAATTGGCTCTGCAGGAGTGGAGACATCTTCTGGAGGGCGCTGCTCACCCCATCCTGATCTTCACCGACCACAAGAACCTCACTTACCTTCAGTCAGCTCAAAGACTTAATCCTCGTCAAGCCAGGTGGTCACTGTTCTTCACCCGTTTTCTGTTTGCGCTCCACTACCGTCCCACGGACAAGAATGTGAGGGCCGATGCCCTGTCCAGATCGTTTGAGACGGAAGACACGGTGGAGTCCCTCCAGACCATCATAGACCCGTCCTGCATCGTCACTGCTAATCCTCTGCAGGTTAGAGACATCCCTCCTGGGAGGACTTTTGTTCGGTTGGCGGACAGGAGAAGAATTCTCCGCTGGGGACATAGTTCTAAACTTGCTGGGCACGCCGGTGTCCGTAAAACCCGAGACCTGATTGCTCGTCACTTTTGGTGGTCCACGCTACCTAAGGATGTTCTGGACTTTGTCTCTTCTTGCACGGTGTGTGCCTCTAACAAAGTGACTCACTCCAAGCCTGCCGGCCTGCTTCAACCTCTGCCTGTACCCAATACCCCCTGGCAGCACATTGCGATGGACTTCGTCACAGACCTTCCCCCCTCAGCAGGATGTAACACTGTCTGGGTGGTGGTGGACCGGTTCTCTAAGATGGCTCATTTTATCCCGCTGACCGGCCTACCTTCTGCTCCTCGTCTGGCAAGTCTCTTCATTCAGCACATCTTCCACTTGCATGGCTTGCCTCTTCACATTGTCTCCGACCGGGGGGTTCAGTTTACCTCTAAGTTCTGGAGAGCCCTCTGTAAACTCCTGGATGTGAGATTGGACTTTTCCTCTGCCTATCACCCCCAGTCCAATGGGCAAGTTGAGATCATCAACCAGATCATAGAAAATTATCTCCGCCACTTCATCTCTTCACAGCACGATAACTGGGTACAGCTTCTACCATGGGCCGAATTTTCTTACAACAACCACACAAGTGAGTCCACCACTTCCACTCCGTTTCACATCATGTACAGTCAACATCCCAGAGTCCCTCTTCCTGTGTCGACTTCATCTCAGGTTCCCGCTGCTGACTCTGCATATGGGGACTTCCTGCAAATCTGGCAACAGACCCGGTCCTCTATTTTGCGGGCAGTAGATCGCATGAAGCGAAAGGCAGATACTAAGAGAAGAGAGCCGTCTCAGTATCTTCCGGGGACTAAAGTCTGGCTGTCCTCTCGGAACATTCGCTTGAAGGTGCCCTCATACAAGTTCGCTCCCAGGTTCCTTGGACCATTCGAGGTCCTGCAGCAGATCAACCCTGTCGCCTACAAGCTTCGGCTGCCTCCTACCCTCAGGATTCCCAACTCCTTCCACGCCTCCCTCCTGAAGCCTGTGATCCTAAACCGCTATTCCAAGACTCCCAGCCCTGCGGTTGCTCCCAGCGGCTCCACGGACATCTTTGAAGTAAAGGAGATCTTGGACACCAAGAGAGTGAGAGGAAAGACCTTTTATTTGGTGGATTGGAGGGGGTTTGGTCCCGAAGAGAGGTCCTGGGAGCCAGAGGAGAACCTCAATGCCCCTACTCTTCTAAAGAAGTTTCTCTCTCGCTCCGGTCCCAAGAAGAGGGGGCATAAGAGGGGGGATACTGTAATGTCAGCGGGAGGCTGGAGCTGACAGCCCGCAGCCACGAGTCGGCAAGCGCTGGCCCCAGCCTCCTCCTCAGGAGACGCCAGCGCTTGCATCCACTCACCTCCGCCGGAGCCCGCAGCGGGGACGAGCGTGCGCGCCGGACATCTTGAACGACATTTGACCCGTGAGTACCCTGGGCTATAAGAGGGGTCCAGCCCCCTAGTTCGATGCCTGAGCATTGTTAGTTTCCCAGTCTGTCTTGCAAATGGTCCCTTAGTGTTTCCCGTTCCTGTTGTTACCCGTACCTTGTTCCCCGTTCCTGTTTCCCGTGCTTTGCCCTAGTATCAAGTCGTGCCACGTCCTGTGTCATCTGCCACGTCCGGAGGAATCCGCCACGTCCTGTGTCATCTGCCACGTCCGGAGGAATCCGCCACGTCCTGTGTTATCTGTCACGTCCGGAGGAATCCGCCACGTCTGGCGCAACTTGCGGCTCCTGTGTCATCCGCCACGTTTGGCGCCATCTGCTGCACCCATCTCATCTGTGCCAGAGCTGTGGCCACCATCTGGACTATTCAGGTACCCTTGTGCGGGACATTGTATTTCTGGGGTGTCCTGTTGTTTGGCCAGCTGCCTCCCCGCTGCGGCGGTATGGCCTAGTGGGTCCACTAACCCGCTTCGTGACAGTGTGTATAGGAGACAGCATAGCATATCTATAGCACTACGACCCTTTAAACTATGGATAGGATTAGATACATTGGCTCAGCAGACAGTATCACACATGATAGGATTAGATACAGTGGCTGAGCAGACAGTATCACACATTATAGGATTAGATGCAGTGGCTGAGCAGACAGTATCACACATGATAGGATTAGATACAGTGGCTGGGCAGACAGTTTCACACATGATAGGATTAGATACAGTGGCTGAGCAGACAGTATCACACATGATAGGATTAGATGCAGTGGCCCAGCAGACAGTATCACACATGATAGGATTAGATACAATGACTCAGCAGACAGTATCACACATGATAGGATTAGATACAGTGGCTGAGCAGACAGTATCACACATGATAGGATTAGATGCAGTGGCCCAGCAGACAGTATCACACATGGTAGGATTAGATACAATGACTCAGCAGACAGTATCACACATGATAGGATTAGATACAGTGGCTCAGCAGACAGTACCACACATGATAGGATTAGATACAGTGGCTGAGCAGACAGTATCACACATGATAGGATTAGATACAATGACTCAGCAGACAGTATCACACATGATCGGATTAGATACAGTGGCTCGGAAGGCAGTATCACACATGATAGGATTATATACAGGGCTCAGCTCGCTGACATTGCGGCTCCAGCGCTGGACCCAGGAAAGGTAAGAATAATAATTTTGTGTTACTGATTATTTTTGTGTGTTTGTGTTTTTTTTACAGGTTCGGTTGTTGGACTACTTCGGATTCGAGGACTTCAATGACGGCGTTTTTTTTATTCTCAATAAAATGGTTAATGAGGGTTGTGTTTTTTTATTTCAATAAAATATTTTTTCTATGTGCTTGTATCTTTTTAAACTTTATTATCACCGCCTTAGTAATGGCCGCTAGCTGATTGACAACCTCCATTACTAAGGCGGGGCTTAATGTTAGCAGGTGCAGAGGCCAACACTAATCCCCATTATTACCCCGCTACCCACTGCCTCCAGGGGTACTGGGAAGAGCCGGGTACGAACCAGTACCCGACCATCTGTAGTGACGGTCAGGTACCAGGGCGGCTGCAGGCTGGTAGTATTAGGCTGGGGAAGGCCAAAAACAGTGGCCCTTCCCACCCTGGTAATGCTGCCTGCTGCTGCTGTGTTGTATCTGGCTAGTTATGAAAATTGGGGGGGACCCCACATCGTTCTTTCCAATAATTTTTTTATTTTTTTTTAAATGACGTGGGGTCCCCCCCATTTTTCATAACCAGCCAGATACAATAAAGCAGCAGCAGGCAGCATTACCAGGGTGGGAAGGGCCACTGTATCTGGCCTTTCCCCTCCTGATACTACCAACCTGCAGCCGCCCCACTGGCCGACCATCACTACAGATGGTCAAGTACTGGATGGTACCCGGCTCTTCCCAGCACCCCTGGTGGCGGTGGGTACCGGGGTAATATTGGGGGTTAGTGTTAGCCTCTGCACCGGCTAACACTAAGCCCCGCCTTAGCAATGGATGCTGTCAATCAGCCGGCGGCCATTACTAAGGCGGTAGTAATATACTTTAAAAAAAACACAAAGACATAGAAAAAATATTTTATTGAAATAAAAAAAAAACCCACACAACCCTCGTTAACCATTTTATTGATAATAAAAAAAAAGGCGTCATCGAAGTAGTCCTGGAATCCGACGTAGTCCAACGACCGAACCTGTAAGAAAACACACAAAAAACCGATTAGTAACAAATGTGTTAGGCTTAGATACAGGGCCGATGTGTGATACTGTCTGTGGGACCCTGTATCTAAGCCTACCACAACGTAGGCTTCGATACAGGGTCCAGCAGACAGTAATCTTATACAGTATAAGATTACTGTGTGCTGGGGTCCTGTATCTAAACCTACAGTGTGGTAGGCTTATATACAGGGCCCATCAGACAGGATCACACATGGGCCATGTATCTAAGCCTACCATGTGATTGGCTTAGATACAGCAGACAAAAAATGGCGACAGCACCCTGCGACACTAATGCCACCTAAACCACTAAATATAAATAAATATGCACTAAAGCTAAATCTACTTACAAATAGGGAGGTTCTTAGTGCACATTTTGATCAAAAAGTGTTAGCCCACCTGCCACGACAAGGCGACCTCTGTAAGGTGGGAACCTACGCTGCACATACACCCAGAACTGGGACTAAGCCTACATATATATATATACCTGGGGATGGTAGGATCCAGCATTGAACTGATTAAAATCACCCAGGGCAGAATGGGAGGAGTGCAAGAACAACAAGTGGAGGCAGTCACTAACCCCACATATATGGATACCATCAACACAACAAAAATTTGAACAGCACATTCCAACTAAATGATACAAAATGTATGCAGGTGCAAGAACACCTGTGACTGCAGATATACAGCAGACAAAAAATGGCGACAGCACCCTGCGACACTAATGCCACCTAAACCACTAAATATAAATAAATATGCACTAAAGCTAAATCTACTTACAAATAGGGAGGTTCTTAGTGCACATTTTGATCAAAAAGTGTTAGCCCACCTGCCACGACAAGGCGACCTCTGTAAGGTGGGAACCTACGCTGCACATACACCCAGAACTGGGACTAAGTCGCCATTTTTTGTCTGCTGTATATCTGCAGTCACAGGTGTTCTTGCACCTGCATACATTTTGTATCATTTAGTTGGAATGTGCTGTTCAAATTTTTGTTGTGTTGATGGTATCCATATATGTGGGGTTAGTGACTGCCTCCACTTGTTGTTCTTGCACTCCTCCCATTCTGCCCTGGGTGATTTTAATCAGTTCAATGCTGGATCCTACCATCCCCAGGTATATATATATATGTAGGCTTAGTCCCAGTTCTGGGTGTATGTGCAGCGTAGGTTCCCACCTTACAGAGGTCGCCTTGTCGTGGCAGGTGGGCTAACACTTTTTGATCAAAATGTGCACTAAGAACCTCCCTATTTGTAAGTAGATTTAGCTTTAGTGCATATTTATTTATATTTAGTGGTTTAGGTGGCATTAGTGTCGCAGGGTGCTGTCGCCATTTTTTGTCTGCTGTATATCTGCAGTCACAGGTGTTCTTGCACCTGCATACATTTTGTATCATTTAGTTGGAATGTGCTGTTCAAATTTTTGTTGTGTTGATGGTATCCATATATGTGGGGTTAGTGACTGCCTCCACTTGTTGTTCTTGCACTCCTCCCATTCTGCCCTGGGTGATTTTAATCAGTTCAATGCTGGATCCTACCATCCCCAGGTATATATATATATGTAGGCTTAGTCCCAGTTCTGGGTGTATGTGCAGCGTAGGTTCCCACCTTACAGAGGTCGCCTTGTCGTGGCAGGTGGGCTAACACTTTTTGATCAAAATGTGCACTAAGAACCTCCCTATTTGTAAGTAGATTTAGCTTTAGTGCATATTTATTTATATTTAGTGGTTTAGGTGGCATTAGTGTCGCAGGGTGCTGTCGCCATTTTTTGTCTGCTGTATATCTGCAGTCACAGGTGTTCTTGCACCTGCATACATTTTGTATCATTTAGTTGGAATGTGCTGTTCAAATTTTTGTTGTGTTGATGGTATCCATATATGTGGGGTTAGTGACTGCCTCCACTTGTTGTTCTTGCACTCCTCCCATTCTGCCCTGGGTGATTTTAATCAGTTCAATGCTGGATCCTACCATCCCCAGGTATATATATATATGTAGGCTTAGTCCCAGTTCTGGGTGTATGTGCAGCGTAGGTTCCCACCTTACAGAGGTCGCCTTGTCGTGGCAGGTGGGCTAACACTTTTTGATCAAAATGTGCACTAAGAACCTCCCTATTTGTAAGTAGATTTAGCTTTAGTGCATATTTATTTATATTTAGTGGTTTAGGTGGCATTAGTGTCGCAGGGTGCTGTCGCCATTTTTTGTCTGCTGTATATCTGCAGTCACAGGTGTTCTTGCACCTGCATACATTTTGTATCATTTAGTTGGAATGTGCTGTTCAAATTTTTGTTGTGTTGATGGCTTAGATACAGGGCCCAGCAGACAGGATCACACAATCTGTGATCCTGTCTCATGGGCCCCCTAAGCCTGCTACATCGTAGGCTTAGAGGTTGTGCAGTCCCTAAACATTGATGGCCTATCCTCAGGATAGGCCATCAATACCTGATGTGTCTCCCGGGACCCGCCAATCAGCTGTTTTGAAGGGGCCGCAGCACTCGTACGACAGCTGCTTCCCCTTCATTTCACTACTCGCTCACACTGTGAATCGCCGACACCGATTCACAGTGTGACCGGAATGAAGGGAAAGCAGCTCTCGTACGACTGCTGCAGCCCCTTCAAAACAGCTGATTATACATATACTTGTGTAAATGTTGCTGCCCACATCAGTGCTGCCCACATGATGTAAATGCATGGGGACGAGCGATCGTAGTAATGATCGATCTTCCCCATATATTGCTGATCATAGCTTCTTATGAAAGGAGCAGACGAGCACTGATCAGTGGGCTGCCTCGTTGATCAGTGCTCGTTTTCACAGCCCATATCGGGCGTGTAAGAGGACCTTAACAGAAATTTTTTTGTATAGTTTAAGGAATTAATTTAGTGACTGACAACAACAGAGGCATTATCCTGACTGCCGTGTTCATGATGGGTTGAAACAGGGTCCAAGTAACAATTAATAATGAATTATAGTGGTCAAGGGAAAAAAGAATTAGGGCCTGGATTAGTGCTTTTGTGTTATCAATAAAGAGATAAGGATGAATCCGACACAGTATATTTGTTGTGTCCGCGGTCGCTATCCGCCGGCATGCTGTACTTAACAGCAGCCGCGACCCTGAATGGTCACTGAAGACTTGTCGGCGTCTCCCTTCCATCAGACGCAAACACATACGGCTGCACTGTCCTGCCTCAAGGGTGCGCGCGTGCTCATCCCCGACCTTAAACGGCCAGCGTGCATACCAACAAAATGTTCCCTAACCTATCCCCTTACATCCTGGACTATATAAAGGGCTCTACCCTTCCACTCCTTGCCTGAGCATTGTTGTTATTTTCCCATGTTAGTCTAGCAAATGATCCCTAAGTTGTATCCTGCTCCCAGTGTTCCCCTATCTTACATAATTCATCCTGTATCCTGTAACTGTGCTTGTTCCTGAGCTTTATCTAGTGTTGGACTCGTCTGAGCTGCCTAGTGGGTTCACATACCACACAGGCTTGACAATATTCTTCAGGTGAAGGTGACAATATTCTCAATGCACTAAACATAAGTAACAGACAACAAATTTGAATCAGATAAAATGCCAAGACAGTGGACCTTGAGTTTGGGAAGGTAGTAGTGTTGCCGAACAATTGCAATGTAAAGATGTAGACATCTTTATCTTGATAACTTGCTGCAGCGTGATATCTCACAATAAAAGCCATTGAAAACCCATTAAAAAAGTCAAGTTAAAGAGGCTCCGTCACCAGATTCTCAAATCCCTATCTCCTATTGCATGTGATCGGCGCTGCAATGTAGAGAACAGTAACGTTTTTGTTTTTTTTTAAAAGTTCATTTTTGGCCAAGTTATGAGCTATTATATATATATGCAAATGAGCTTTCAAATGGACAACTGTGCGTGTTTTTATTCGTATGTCCAACTGGGCGTGTATTGTGTTTTTAACTGGGCGTGTTTACTTGTTTTACTAACTGGGAGTTGTGAATAGAAGTGTATGATGCTGACGAATCAGTGACCAATCAGCATCATGCACTCCTCTCCATTCATTTACACAGCCCAGCGTTCTTACCAGAACGATGTGCAGCCACATACACAAGTCTCCTGATAATGAATACACATGACCTCCAGCCTGGACGTCATGTGTATTCAGAATCTTGACACTTCTGAATCTTTTCTGTGAGATTTCCAGCAAGCCGCGCGTAATCTCGCGAGATTACGAGGTAAACGAGATTTTGTTTCCCTTGCTGGAAATCTCACAGAAAGGTTTCAGAAGTGTCAGGATTCTGAGTACACATGACGTCCAGGCTGGAGGTCATGTGTATTCATTATCAGGACACTTGTGTATGTGGCTGCACATCGTTCTAGTAAGAACGATGCTGCTGTGTAAATGAATGGAGAGGAGTGCATGATGCTGACTGGTCACTGATTCGTCAGCATCATACACTTCTATTCACAATGCCCAGTTAGTAAAACAAGTAAACACGCCCAGTTAGAAACACAATACACGCCCAGTTGGACATACAAAAAAAAACACGCCCAGTTGTCCATTTCAAAGCTCATTTGCATATATATAAAATAGCTCATAACTTGGCCAAAAATGAACGTTTTTTTTAAAAAAAAAACACGTTACTGTTCTTTACATTGCAGCGCCGATCACATGCAATAGGAGATAGGGATTTGAGAATCTGATGACAGAGCCTCTTTAAAGTTTCCTGACATTGTGTATTAAATGCATTAATAGTCAAGATAAAGATGGCTGCATCTGTATGTTCATCTTCATATGTCTGCAGTCCGCAAAGAACCAATGATCTTCTGCGTGGACAACAAACTTCTTCTAAAATGATTTTCAACATTTAATTCCATTTATTAAATTGTACAAAGTTGTATCATGCATGGCAAGTGTTGGATAAATGACAACATTCCTACTGACGGCAACCGTCTATCGAACAACCATTATTTACTTTATTAAGTCTTCATCTCTTTGCAGAATGTAACCCACCATAGAAGCAGGTCCGTTTAGGGTATGACATAAATTGAGAGCAACATGAATTTTAGAGCAATGCTAGCAAGAGTAATCATAGTTATTTTCCATTTTGCCATGCACAAATGCCTTTTATTTTATTGTACCTTTAAGTAAATACAAAAAAGAGATGAACCGGAGTCTTTTGATGTATTTATGCATTTGCAGCTGTATACACAAGCCATACGTTATCCTTTTCATAAGTAGGATGCAGTCTTGTAGAAAAAGGAAATTCTCAGTACTTATTAATATATTTGAGATGTAAACAGTAAATTCTTGTTTGTAGATGAGTCAATACCGGCTTTCACCAGACATGACAAGACAAGAGTTTCATAGTAGATACGGCTGATTATTTTAACTAAACTAGAACAATATCAGACATCTGGTCACAGTGATAAGTTTATATAATGGTGTCATCTCATAAAGACGAAGTGACGTGAATAATCCCAATACAATAAAAGCATTCGAAACTGGTAAATATAAAATAAAACTCCAATAATACAAACAAGAAAAAAGGCATACTATGAGAAATAAGATAAGAAAATTACCTGAAAACTCGGAACCATTGCAGGACATGATTTTGGTACAGGAGAGAGTGTAGTGCATATGGGTTTATTATAGAGTTCCATGGGAGATATATAAATCCCTATGCAGTAAGCTCCCTCTATTGTATAGCTTCGTTCACATCTGCGTCAGGGCTCCATTCAGGCTTTCTGTCTGAGCTTTCCATCAGAACGGAACCCTGACTGAAACAAACGGAAACCATTGGTTTCCGTTTGCATCATCATTGATTTCAATTGTGACAGATCCGGTTTTTGGACCTATTTAGAGTAATATAGATTAATTATATATACTGTTTGTACATATAATAAATATATATGTTTATATACTAGTCCTTCTCAATGAATTAGAATATCATCAAAATGTCAATTTATTTCAGTAATTTAATTCAAAAAGTGGAACTCATAAATTATATAGATTCATTACACACCGAGTGATCTATTTCCAGCATTTTTTCTTTTAATGTTGATGATTATGGTAACAGTTCATGAAAACACAAAATTTAGTGTCTAAGAAAATTAGAATATTAAATAAGCCCAATATAAAAAATGAATTTTAATACCGAAATGTTGTCCTACTGAAAAGTATGTACAGTATCTGCCCTCAATACTTGGTCGGAGCTCCTTTTGCATGTTCTACTGCATCAATGCGGCGTGGCATGGAGGCGATAAGCCTGTGGCACTGCTGAGGGGTTATCACTGCGGTGTGGCATGGAGGTGATCAACCTGTGGCACTGCTGAGGTGTTATCAATGCGGCGTGGCATGGAGGTGATCAGCCTGTGGCACTGCTGAGGTGTTATCAATGCGGCGTGGCATGGAGGCGATCAACCTGTGGCACTGCTGAGGTGTTATCAATGTGGCGTGGCATGGAGGCGATCAGCCAGTGGCACTGCTGAGGTGTTATCAATGCGGTGTGGCATGGAGACAATCAGCCTGTGCACTGCTGAGGTGTTATCAATGCGGCGTGGCATGGAGGTGATCAACCTGTGGCACTGCTGAGGTGTTATCAATGTGGCGTGGCATGGAGGCGATCAGCCTGTGGCACTGCTGAGGTGTTATCAATGCGGCGTGGCATGGAGGCGATCAGCCTGTGCACTGCTGAGGTGTTATCAATGTGGCATGGAGGCGATCAGCCTGTGGCACTGCTGAGGTGTTATCAATGTGGCGTGGCATGGAGGCGATCAGCCTGTGGCACTGCTGAGGTGTTATGGAAGCCCAGGTTGCTTTGATAGTGGCCTTCAGCTCGTCTGCATTGTTGGGTCTGGTGTCTCATCTTCCTCCTGACAATACCCTTTAGATTCTCTATGGGGTTTAGGTCAGGCGAGTTTGCTGGCCAATCAAGCGCAGTGATACTGTGGTTATTACACCAGGTGTTGGTACTTTTGGCAGTGTAGACAGGTGCCAAGTCCTGCTGGAAAATGAAATCAGCATCTCCATAAAGCTTGTCAGCAGAGGGAAGCATGAAGTGCTCGAAAATTTCCTGGTAGACGGCTACGCTGACTCCGGACTTGATATAACACAGTGGACCAACACCAGCAGATGACATGGTCCCCAAACCATCACGGACTGTGGAAACTTCACACTGGACCACAAGCAACTTGGATTGACGCCTCTCTACCCTTCCTCCAGACTCTGGGACCTTGATTTCCAAATGAAATGCAACATTTTCTTTCATCTGCAAACAGGACTTTGGACGCTGAGCAAGAGACCAGTCCTTTATCACCTTAGCCCAGGTAAGACGCTTCTGACGTTTGTCTCAAGGAATGCGACAGTTGTAGCCCATGTCTTAGATACGTCTGTGTGTGGTGGCACTTGAAGCACCGACTCCAGCCGCAGTCCACTCCTTGTGAATCTCCCCCAGATTCTTGAATGGCCTTTTCTTGACAATCCCTTCAAGGCTGCGGTTATCCCTGTTGCTTGTGCACCTTTTTCTACCACACTTTTTCCTTCCTCTCAACCTTCCATTAATATGCTTAACACTCTGTGAACAGCCAGTTTCATTAGCAATGTCCGTTTGTGGCTTCCCCTCCTTGTGGATGGTGTCAGTGACTGTCTTCTGGACAATTGTCAAGTCAGCAGTCTTCCCCATGGTTGTGCAGCCTACTGAACCAGACAGTTGGACCATTTAAAGGCTTAGGAAACCTTTGCAGGTGCTTTGTGTTGATTAGCTGATTAGAGTGTCACACCATGAGTCTACAATCTTCAATCTTTACCCAATATTCTAATTTTCTGAGAGACTACATTTTGGGTTTTCATTAACTGTTACCATAATCTTCAACATTAAAAGAAAAAAATGCTGGAAATAGATCACTCTATGTGCAATGAATCTATATAATATATGAGTTTCACTTTTTGAATTGAATTATTGAAGTAAATTAACTTTTTGATGATATTGTAATTCATTGAGAAGGACTAGTATATATATATATATATATATATATATATATATATATATATATTTAATTAGCCACTGAGAACTAGGGTTACCAATGGTCCATAAATTCCTGGACAGTCTCAGTAAAGTGAAGGAGGGGGGGATTTTGCCTTTTCAATGTGGGCACCAGCACACTAGGAAACCCTTGTATTTAATATAAGGAAGATAATTGTAAGTTTGTGGACTTAGAACAGTAAAACAAATGTTGTCATTACATATTAGATGGCAAAACACTACGTGTAACAGACCTAGCAAAAATCTTTGTGATATTAGAGCATAGTAATCTGAACTGTAACAACCAGCGCCCGGCAGCTGCTGTCAAGGCAAATAAAATAATAATAATAATATAATAATAATCTTTATTTATATATCGCCAACATATTCTGCAGCACTTTACAAATCAGGGGGTACATTGTACAGAAAATATCAGACATTACATATTGACAAAACGAATTTACAATTCAAACAAGAGGAGTGAGGACTCTGCTCTCAAGAGCTTACGATCTATGAGATCATGGGATGCTACAAAAAGGGTAATAGATGCAGATGATTATAGCATAATTATACCGGAATACAAATCACTATGAAATAAATAATATTGCAGGTTATGTCTTCTATAGTTTGGAAGATGTGAGTTGATCCAAGGATGAAGATGAGAATAAGTAACTACTGCCTCATAGGGTTGTTTTTCCTTCCTCTGGATCAACAGTGCAGGATAATAGGTTAACTAGAAAGAATTGTGTCTTGTTTCAACCTTACTATGTGACTATGTTCCTGCCAATTTTACAGACTCGATAGAGGTAACAAAAGTTAAAGAATGTGCTTTACTTCATCTAAAAGTTATAGTTACTTCAATGTCATGAACAGCCAAATACATATCTCTTCTTTTGTCTAAAATTCGATAGATTAAACAGTTCTGTGATGTATCCAAGTTTGTAACCAGAAGATTACATAGTTCTTTAGCAGTTTTACGTTGTTCGCATCAGTTGTGATGACTTATGCAACTACCCAAGACCCTGCAGGCAGGATATTACTTGTAAGGAGTTGGAGAAGGATGTAGTTGTCACACATACATTGGCAATCGGCTTCGTCAGCAGTTTTGGTCAAGTGAGCAACCTGCTGACATTAATTAACAACACATTCCCATAGAGTATCTGTGTTACGTCAATCTAATATCGTTGGAATTTTTTTTTACTTTGAGCCAGTACATAAGAATTATATAACTTTTATAGAAATATTTTTAGTTAAAAATTTTCATTTGGGAAGTTAGGCCAACTAGTAGTCCAAATTTTTTTCATTTAACATTATAGTATTTTAAATGCTAGAGAATAAATGTGGTGTAATCTGTCTACATCTCAAAAATAATACAAATTATTCCACCCACACAGAAAAACCTATGACATGACATGAAGCAGGATATGGGCAACCAAAAAGTTCTGTTTCCTGAGGTTTCTACTGGGCAGACCGAAAATATGCGATGGTAACACTACCTCCATTGTTCCCTATGTATTACAATATGTTATAAAGGTTTCATGAAGGTTTAAAATAATGTTGCTAAGCAAAAGGATCATAACTCACTTACCTACATACTCCCCAAGCTCAGGCTTCAGACTTAGCAAGGTCATTTTTCACTCTTAAGACGCAGCCAATTTCGGTCTTAAAGGGGTTTTCCAAACACAGAAAGTCATGGTATATTACTGGGATATTCCATCATCTTCTAATCTGTGGGGGCCCAACTACCAGGATCCCCCCTAATCCTGCCGGGACCCCAGTAATCCTGCCAGGATCCCCACTAATCCTGCCAGGACTCCACTGATCCTGAGAACATTTTTTCCTGCTACCTCTTTAAAGATTTTTTTTATAGCACAGCCCCATTCTCAGGTTCTCGGACCCCCACCAATTAGAAAGTAATGGCATGTCCTATCGATATGTCATCACTTTGAAATGGAAAAACCCCTTTAAAAAACATTTTTTGCTTCCTCGTATTTGATAGCTATTACTTTTGTATTTTTAGGGTGACTTGGGCAAGTTGTATATTTTTTAGATGCCATTTTAGGGTACGTACAAACTAACGACATTAACAAAGGGGTTTTCCAGTCCCATGAAAATATCTGACAATGTATAAGATAATAAGAGGATAAATACCTTAACAATTTCCCGACAATCCTGTGCCGATGCTTCCCACTCCGGTCTTTGTTTACCCGGCACCAGCGATGAAGTGTTGTCTTGATGCGTGACTGCTGCAGCCAATCATTGTCCGCATTGGTAACGTTATTGGGGTAGACCCAATACTGCGATTTAAAAACTGAAGTATCCCTTCTCAAGAACAAGGTCTAGTCGCTGAAAATCCCGTTAAACAACCACTGTAGAAGATATACAGTATTACATAACGAAAATTCTGATGAGTTGGTAACCATCTAATTTATGGTCACACCAAATCCACTAGATCAAGAGTAAGAGCTCCCCATTCTCACTACTAGAAAAAGGGTGCCAAGCAGGGGGCCCCCTTTATGTCTATAGTTAGGACAACAAGTGTACTCCTCCGAGAGATTATTCAAAAATACTTCTCCTTTTAATCTTCAAAGTGCATGGTTCCAAACTCCTTACATAGGAAGTCAGGACCTATTTTTGCTTGTGGGTATGATATGACTGTTTTCCTCCTAAACTCCTTTAACCCCTTGGGGCACTATGATGTATATATACTGTGCATCCTGTTTATCGTGTGGACATGGCATTGGAGAAACCATCAAACCTGAATATTTAACCCCTTAAATGCTTCAGTCAGTACTAATGTTTGCATTTAAAGAGTATAGACAAAGTGAGGGGGCTACCTTTATTACGCTACTGTGATGCAAAGGTATGGTCCCCAGGGCTGTGCCTTGACAATGCTCCAATATAAACTGTACCTGTACATATTATTATGTACAGACATAATATACTGCCATATAGAATTATGCTAGCACATTATAACAAAGAGGTTGTCTCATGATGACAACCCCTGTCTATATCCCCTATTTTGCATCCCCCATCTCCGGCGGATCCAGCGTGTCCATGTTATTACATGGACGGGCCATTTAGTGAAAATGTGGTTAGTTGTGGCTTCTGCCAACTGTTATCGCTGGGATTTAGGGAAGCCAGACCCACAATGATCAGTTGATCGTCAGGTCCAGCTTCTTCTAAAAAGGGTTGTCTTACTGAGACGGCCCCTTTAACAATATTGATCTAATTACCTTCAAAGAAATATCTATTAATACATCAAGAAAGCCGTGTGTCTAAAAAAAACACTTAAAAAGATGTATTTTCCATGAGCGATACCAATCATGTAAAGCGATGACTTAATGTTACAAATTAACAAGAGTGCTCGTTGATGGACATTTCATGGATTCCTGAAACAAATTATTGTTATGTTTTTATAAGACATTAATAATAATTTTCCCCTGGAAATATGAGATAAAGCTGGAAGATATCAACTCCAACAGCTGTACCTTTCCATCAGGCTGCAACATTTTGTATATTTTTTTAAACTAATATCATCTTTTGTGATTCGTGAAAAGGCCACATTAAGTATTAAACTTTGTTGAGTCAGACAACGATAAGGGAAGGTTTCTCCTAAAAGCAGAATATAGATATGATGTTGGAAGTTTAGAGACACGTTGACTTATTTCATCCATTTGTCTGACGAAGGAAAACATAAGGGTGAGCTCGGTAAAAAATTTAACATGAAGTTATCAATCACTAATTATTAAAGCTTAAAGTCATCATTTAAAAATGTTATCTAGAAAGAGAGGCTGACCTAGACAATCCATTTTGTAACGTTGTAACATGTAATATTTCTCTCAAAGACTCATCTATTCATTCAACACTTTTTAGGATTTTATCTAATGTGCCGTATAGTTCAGATGCCAAAGTAAATTACAAAAAATGGCTAGTACAGTATGCGAGTGGCATGAGATGATCCTGAAAAATATACACAGTACTATTAATTTAAAAAAAAAAAAAGTCCTTCTGTTTTTACAAAATTGGTGTTACTCTTGGGCAGGGGCAGTGTCCAGTATTACAGTTCATCCAATATAAATCCATTTCTGTGGGTGCGGGGCGACAGTTTTTTGTTTTTATACCTTATCCCAACTTGTTTATGGTTGAGGATGAATTAATGTTGATGACTTATAAAGACTAAATAATAGACTTAGGATTTCAGCATAGACACAACTTGAAGCTCCTAGGCCCCAATGCAAAACCTGTACCAGGCCATCTTAAGTGGTAGAAGGGCTTTTGTGCCCCATGAGGCATTAAGGCCCTGGTGCTACTGCAACCTCTACACTCTCTAAAGATATGCCTTTTTAATTGAGGATTTCACTGGCATGATATCTGCAGCCCAAAAGGCCTCAAATTAGGGTTTTTTTCATTGTATTTTTGTAATATGTTTGTGTTTTATTGTTCCCACTCAAAGGTAAAATTGGTTTTCTTTTAGTTGAGTTGAGATTGTGATAGACCTTGGTGTATAGTAATTTATTGGTTCTGTTTCTATTGTCCAGTGGTCACATGCCCTTTCCAATCTCACATTCTGTTGAAAACATATTTTCTAGAAGGTCTGTTCCTTGTTTCTTGAATTACCCCAATCTGTGGTACAGAGGAAGGAGACATGCTCTGTGGTCATATAATGGGATAGTATACAGACAGGCAGTTGATGTCTAACAACCCTACTCCACCCTATTGGTTAAAATAAAGGGGACATTGTTCTCTGACTGAGAAAATAACTGATGTGTGAAACAAAGAAATGTGTTGTCGTACAGTTCTTGAGCTGCAGCAGCAGCATCGGGGGGGGGGGGGGGGCAAAGTTCAAGATTGACCAGGAGATCATACTATCACCACTGGTGTCCAGTAATTGCCGTCGATCATCCCCTGGGTTGGTCTTTAGTAATGAGGGGGTCTTTAGTAATGGTCAAGTGCAAAATAAAATAGCTGTGCCACAACCTTCTACCTGTTTGGGGGCAAATTAGAAAGAGTTTGGGTAGAGTAAATTGTGAAATACCCCATAGCTTAACACAGAAAACTATAAGGTTGTGGACGTCTAAAGATATTTCTCACAGACTTGAAAAGATTTTGTGATCATTGGCTTTCAGCAATGATTTTTCATTTTATAATTTTATATTGTCCTCCCTCTTCTTAGTGTGGTCCGAGATTGACTATGTTTTAAGTCAACAGAAAAAAATTACAGATAAATGAATACATAAAAATCTAAGAATATATACAAGATTCAGGCCAAGAAGGTGTTAATAGACAAATTCTTTCCTAGCTTTGGCCAGTTATACACTTCATTCTGATGAATGACCACCCATATAATAGAGGAATGTGCCAAGTCCATCAGAGTGAGAGTCACTGTTTGGAGTGGCTCACCGTTCTCGTTCATAGAGCGAGGTCCCCCCTCTAAGACATCCGTGTACCCTTATAGAGCATATGGACAGGGTTGTACTGATGAGACAACCTCCTTTAGGGAAATTAATTCAACACATCCACAGAATTAAATCTATTTCCGTATACTTACAGAGAAGATGGCTGCTTAGAACCCCCATACAGTGAGGAATATAGTTATGTTGTACTCGAGTGAGTTTTATATTTCAGTAGATACCATTGAGAATGAACTTTAAGGCTAAACATATTTCTATTATCTGTCTCATAACTCATAAAGTTAACTGCTGAGATGCATCACAAAATCATTACTTGGAGACGACTAGAAAAGTAATTGACTCACTGTGAGCATACCAGACTGTTTAAGAAAGACCATTCTTCATAACCTTTTTTAATTCAT
Source organism: Rhinoderma darwinii (assembly GCF_050947455.1). NCBI lineage: Eukaryota > Metazoa > Chordata > Amphibia > Anura > Rhinodermatidae > Rhinoderma > Rhinoderma darwinii. The sequence goes on along the minus strand of NC_134691.1, from coordinate 36,815,345 downwards.
AATTTTCATAATTCTTCATTCCTAATTTTTCAGTGTAATAAGGATGTCAACATGATACTTATTGCTTAATATGTGCAACCTATTTTTAACTAGTATGCCGTACTTTGCATATTTGTCTCAAAATGCCCTTAAAACTGACTGACGATGGTTAGTTATCTGCCAAGGACCAAAACTGAGAGTTCAGGTTGCTGGTATAATTAATGAAGTAATGAAGGCTGGAGAGGTCACATTTGAAGTTCTTAGTCTACAAAAAGTAAGAGGTTTGCCCTCCAAACATACAACTACATTTTGAGGGCGGTGGTGGTTGATGAGTGTCATTACTGTGTACGTGGCCAGATTGGAGGCAGGGCAAGAAGGGCAATTGCTGAGGGACCTTCACTACCTAGGAGTATAATTTTTTTTTAGCGTACATCCAACAATACAAAGGTTTTAATATGTGGCATAAGAGGAGATTAAGAACCTGTTACTAATATGTATTACTAAGGGTCGAAACTTCTTGAACAGAGCTCCAATGCTTCATCTGCCTGCAGTGCTAGTGCGAACAAATCCTGTGGTCAAGTGTTCATGTGTCACGATGGGTGTGTGGACCCACTGGGCCGTACTGCTGTAGCGGGATAGCAGCTGGCCAAACAGGATACCAAGGCAAAATCAATAGTACGAATAAGGGTACCTGTGGAAATACAGACAGTAGCAATGGTAGACTCGGATGGGACCTTGGCAGCAGGCAGACTCCAGGCACGGTGAAATACAGCAGGCGGAGTATACGACAGAACACGACTCCAACTCTCTACGGCACAGGGACAAGGTAGCACGGGATACAGGATACAGGTAGCATGAGCGGGAACACTGGGAGCTGGAAAACACTAAGGGACCATTTGCAAAGACTAACATGGCTAAACACAACAATGCTCAGGCAATGAAGGAAGGGGCAGGGCTCTTCTTATAGTCCAGGGTGATGAGGGAGAAATCAGTCAATCTAAAACATGTGTGTGCTCTGGCCCATTAAGGAAGTAATGAGCTGGAGTGCGCACACTAGTGATCACTGCAGGACAGGACGGCCACATGTGCTGGCATCTCTGGGGAGGAAGACATCTGCAGGATGATAGGAGTCTGCAGTCTGCGACCCCGGATGTTACATCATTTTTATTGTTATTCGACTTACCATGGGGGGAAAACAAAGGATCCGCCATGTTAAAATACAGCATGCCTAGATCTTATGTTCCCAAATAGCAGATATTGGGGGATAGCTTGGCTACCTCCTAAATGTTTGATTGTTGGCAGATCCTGTTAACAAGGGGGGCATCTACAGACGATCTGCGTCCTTAATTTACACCATTCTTTGGGTTTTTATTTATTTATTTCACTTTATTAAACTTTTTTTAACTTTTTTATTAGTCCCACTAGCGGACTTTACTATGCGATCATTTGATCGCTTTTATAATACACTCCAATACTTCTGTCAGTGTAAAACTGACAGGCACCTGCTAGGTCATGCCTCTGGCATGGCCTAGCAGGCATTAACTAGAGGCAGGCATTAACTAGAGGCAACTAGGAAAGAGTAAAAGAGACAAGGCGCCACATAGTGCAAATAAAAGAGGGATAAAAGTAGAGCTACTAATATAGTAAAAAGTAGATTGGCCTGATGAAGACGCCGGTCTGGCGTTGAAACGCGTAGCCTGTCTACTTTACTAATAAACATCGAATTATATGTTTGCCTAGCCTTCCATTAATAGCAGCGCCCTTGGTCCCCTTTTTTGCCCTCCTTTTATTAACTAGAGGCAGGCATTAACTAGAGGCAGACCTGGGGGCCTTTCTAAGGCTACCTGCTGCCATAGAAAGCACCGACACCCCTGCGATCGCATGCAGGGTGCCGATGGGGTGAGAGGGGGAGCCCCCCTCCCCTCTCCAACACCACTTAGATGCGGCACTATTGAGCACCACATTGAAGGGGTTAAACGGGCGGATTTCGATCCGTCCGCTCGAGCGGCGCTGCTCCAAGCCCTCAGCTACCGGAGGTAGCTGAGAGCATGGCGTTTTCTTTTTCACGGCGCCGCTTATTTATTCTGATGCAGCGCCGTGAAAAGGCGTATGTATCAGAATAAAGCCTGTTAGTGGCCGGCGTGAAACGGCATATTGGCGGTCACTAACGGGTTAAATAAACAGTGGATCTCTTATCTTGACTTTTTCAATGACTTTTCAATGGCTTTTGTTGTGTGATAACACGCTGCAGCAAGTTATCAATCAAGTTAAAGATGGCTACATCCGTACATTGAAGGGAACATATGGAATATGTCAAGTGCATCAGTTATAGTGGCGGTCTAGGTTATGGCATTTGCACAAGGTTTGGAGGAATGCAGACCTCATAAATGTACATACTATATGTTAAAAAGCGCCAGGACTCATATAGCCACCCAATCAGTACAGAGAGTATTCTCATTCATACCGCAATGCAGGAGCACATTGAGTGCTGGTTTCAATTAACTTTATTTACAAGAGGACTTGATATACCCTAATTCTTAAAAGTTCATACAAATTATTAGTAAGGTAAATCAACCAGTGGTATATTTAATTTTAAGGTGAATTACTAAAGTAACTGAAAGTTGGATTGACTTTTTGGAGCCCTGGGATAGGTCATGCATTTAAAAGGATAACGGTCTTATCCAAAATTTCTCCATTACTTGCTTACCATAAATAACTTTCCCTTTATTTCATTATTAATATGTTTAGGCAACAAATATTATAAAGGAGGAAGAAAGGATGAGCATTATTTATGAACACAAGGTCACAAGACAAAAGGTTCACAGACATAGAATGGATGCTGGCCAAAAAAAAGTCAAGAGCCTTTTACTTCGAGTAAACATTGATTACATAGGAGAACAAGATAGCATTTCCGTTATCTTTATTATTATTAAATTATAGTGTTTACAACTGGTCATGTAGTTAGGATACTCTTTAACATCAGAGCATCCAAGGAGAAATTTTACATAATGGAATTACAAGACTACTGAAATAAGGTTGGAACTAAAATAATCAAAATTGAGACCTAGATAGTTTAGAACCTCAAAGGGGTGTTCCAGTCTATAAAAATTGTGTGCAGATTATTTAACTGCAGTGAGATTAGAAATTTACAAATGTGCTGTCTGTAGCTGAAATGCCTCTAAGCCAGTATCACATGCAGTCACATGACCATGCTCCTGTGTTTATCTCCTGCTTGTGTAACATTCTGTACCAGAAGTTCTCTCCCCTCTTCATCCACCCTGTAGTATAGGACATCACATGCCTCTTATCTTCACTGTTCCCTACTTTACTCCCTCCCTGTCCCTAGAGGGAGCATGTTTCACATGCTAACAGCACATAGTGCAGAGTCTATCTGCAGAAGAGTAGAGTTGTGTCTCAGTAGTAGACGGTGAGTAATTGCAGCACTACCTTACAACTTGTAATAGAGTGGCATACAGGCAGATATAAATAGACACACTATCTGTTAGAGGGAGAGGAATTAGGGGAACTGTAGTTGTTTACATGGTAATCCTGCCTTCAGCAAGCCTTAGAAAAATTAAAACAACAGAGCTGCACAGAGCTGAGCAACATAATGAAAAATAATTACTTCTCAGCTATGATAGAATCATCTGGCGACCATTCAGACACATAGGTACTTTCGGTGAATTCCATAAGCTCAGAAAACATCTTTAAAGAGGCTCTGTCCCCAGATTATAAATGCCCTATCTCCTACATAATCTGATCGGCGCTGTAATGTAGATAACAACAGTGGTTTTTATTTTGAAAAACTATCATTTTTGACCAAGTTATAAACCATGTTAGATTTATGCTAATTAGTTTCTTAATAGACAACTGGGCGTGTTTTTCATTTTTACCAACAGGGCGTTGTGGAGAGAAGTGTATGAGGCTGACCAATCAGTGACCAATCAGCGTCATACACTTCTCATTGTTCCCTGCACAATCACGCTGTGCAGTGAAAGAAGCTGGGCTGGAACAATGAGAAGTGTATGACGCGGACTGGTCACTGATTTAGTCCAAAATGAACATTTTTCTAAATAAAAACCACTGTTGTTATCTACTTTACAGCGCCAATCAGATAATGTAGGAGATAGGGCACTAATAATCTGGTGACAGAGCCTCATTAAGTACCCGAATAAACCTTTACTGACATTTTTTATATCATGGAGGACAACTCCAGTCAATAATGGAAAAATCGATTTTTTTATTTTTTTTTGACTGAAGTGTGCCCATTTTCTCCACAATTATTATTACGTTTGGGTCATCCATCTGCGAGTTTGATGAAGGTAGTTTTCAGCTGATGTAGCCGGTGCCAGTGCTGTTAATACATCAATTAATATACTGAATTGGCTGAATGTAGTGTGAGGGTTTAGCATCAGGAGAGGTTGGTACAGCGGTTTCTTTGTAGCCAGAGACAGGGACACCGTGCATTAAAAGTCATAACAGGGCTTTGCCTGTGTTTTTATTCTTGTCAAAGAAACAGCCTCTTGTACAACAAGCCAAAATACAAATTAAATCCTGCTCGTCTGAACACTAACTAAACAAGATATTATCTAACTATACCGAGTGCCTTCCTACCAGGCACTGGACACAAAGTAACACAGGTCTTTACTCACATAGAATACAGGCTACTCCAGCCTTAGTAGTTTCCAGTCTGAGTCAGGGGTGAGACTCACACACACTGTGTCACACACACCCGCCCTGCTCTTCTCCAATCCAACTCCAGGCCCTTTTTCCAGCTTTTCCTTAAGCCGAGATTGGAAAGCTAGAGCTTTCTATTGCAAGAACTACTCATTCACTGGAGCCTAGGATACATATGACTGGATTCTAGGGGAAATGTACCTTCCCTCAATGACTTTACCTGTTACTGTCTCACATACCCTCTTCCTCTGTTCGAGCCCGTGGGATCGGACACATTTAGCTACAAGGAAGTTTGTCCTAGACAAAGCGTCAGCATTGCCCTGCAGTTTTCCTGCTCTGTGTTCCACAGTATATTTGAAGTTCTGCAAAGTAAGAAACCACCGTGTAACTCTTGCATTTCTCTCTTTAGCTTGACACATCCACATAAGAGGAGAGTGGTCTGTAACCAACCTAAACCGAGGACCCAATAAATAATATCTCAGGGACTCAAGTGCCCACTTAATTGACAAGCACTCCCGTTCAACTATGCTATAGTTTTTCTCAGCCGGGGTAAGTTTTCTACTCAAATAGGTCACAGGATGTTCCTCACCACCCACCTCTTGTGACAGAACTGCTCCGAGCCCCACATTAGAAGCATCAGTTTGGACAACAAACTCCTTTTTGAAGTCAGGAGTGACTAAGACTGGTTGGTTACACAGGGCCAGTTTCAACTCTTGAAAGGCGCTTTCAGCCTTCGTGTCCCACTTGACCATGACAGACTTACTTCCCTTGGTAAGATCTGTCAGGGGCGCTTTTGTGCTGGCAAAGTTTGGAATGAACCTGCGGTAATAACCTACAATTCCTAGAAAAGCTCTGACCTGCTTTTTGGTTGAGGGCTGGGGCCAGTTTTGGATAGCCTCAACTTTGTTGACCTGTGGCATTATCACCCCTCTCCCAATTATGTACCCCAGATACCGTGCTTCCTCCAAGCCTAAGGAACATTTCTTTGGGTTTGCTGTTAACCCCGCAGCTCTGAGGGAGTTTAGTACTTCTTGTACTTTTGGTAAGTGACTTTCACAGTCATCACTAAAGATTATAATGTCGTCCAGATATGCCGAAGCATACCGACGATGGGGTTTGAGGACTATGTCCATTAACCTTTGAAAGGTCGCTGGAGCCCCATGTAGCCCAAATGGTAAACAAATATATTGAAACAGACCATCCGGGGTGATGAACGCAGTTTTCTCTTTGGCGCCCTCCGTGAGGGGTACTTGCCAATAGCCTTTGGTTAAATCAAGTGTTGAAAAATACCTTGAATGGCCCAGTCTCTCTATTAACTCGTCAACTCTTGGCATTGGGTATGCGTCAAACTTTGACATCTCATTTAACTTGCGGAAGTCGTTACAGAAACGCAATGACCCATCTAGTTTCGGAATCAATACAATGGGACTTGACCATTCACTTTTTGACTCTTCAATAATCCCAAGGTCTTGCATTTTCTTGACCTCCTCAGATATGGCTTGTCTACGAGCTTCAGGGACTCTGTAGGGTTTCAAGTGGACCCGAGCCTGAGGCTCGGTCACAATGTCATGTTTTATTATACTGGTCTGTCCTGGCAGTTCTGAAAACACGTCTGCACAAACTATTTTGTATCCTGTTTCTGTGGCTTTGCGAGGGATTCTGACACATACACATCTGGGTTAGGACTATAGGGGGTCCTTACTGCCACGAGGGTCTCTTTCTTTCCATGGCTTAATTAAGTTTACATGGTATAACTGCACTGTCTTCCTTTTACCTGGTTGGTAAACTTTATAATTTACATCCCCCACCTTTTAAATTATCTCATACGGCCCTTGCCATCTAGCAAGAAATTTGCTTTCTACGGTTGGCACGAAGACCAACACTCGATCACCAGAGTTAAAATTTCTAACTTTAGCAGTTCGGTTATACGCCCTGCTCTGAGCATCCTGAGCTTGCTCCAAGTGTTCCTTAACTATCGGCATGACCGCAGCGATTCGGTCTTGCATCAACGTGACATGCTCAATTACACTCCTTTAAGGTGTGGACTCTTGCTCCCAGGTTTCCTTGGCTATGTCCAGGAGACCACGGGGTTGTCTGCAGTATACAAGTTCGAAAGGAGAAAACCCTGTGGATGATTGAGGAACTTCACGTACAGCGAACATCAAATAGGGCAGAAGACAGTCCCAATCCTTCCCATCCTTACTAACCACCCTCCTCAACATGCCTTTTAATGTCTTATTGAATCTTTCGACAAGACCATCAGTTTGAGGGTGATATATAGAGGTACGCAGGTGTTTAATTTTCAGCAGTTTACATAATTCCTTGGTGATTTTGGACATAAAGGGAGTTCCCTTATCGGTAAGGATTTCCTTAGGTAAACCTGTACGGGAAAACATGTAAAACAGCTCTCTTGCAATGGCTTTTGAAGAGGAATTTCGCAAAGGGACTGCCTCAGGGTAGCGTGTGGCATAGTCCAACACCTCTAGGATATATTGATGTTCTCTAGAGGATTTGACTAAAGGGCCGACCAGATCCATGGCAATTCTTTCAAAAGGGATCCCAATGATAGGCAAAGGCACCAGCGGACTCCTAAAATGTGGCATAGGAGCCGTTATCTGACACTCCGGGCAGGACTCGCAATACCTCTGAACTTCCGTATATACCCCACGCCAGAAGAATCGTTGTAAGATACGCTCTCTGGTCTTTTCGCAACCTAGATGTCCACCCAGCACGTGTTTATGAGCCAGGTCCAACACCGTTCTACGATACGGTTGGGGTATCACCAGCTGTTCAACAACCTCCCCACGTACGTTATCTATCCGATACAGCAAATCCTGGTTAACCGCCATGTGTGGAAACACCTTATCAGCCCCTGGATGTTGAGGCACTCCATTTAATACCTTAGTATTTTCCCTTGCTTTTACCAATGTGGGATCGCTAAGTTGAGCGGTCCCAAAATTGTTACGTGATACATTTAACTCTGGTATCTCAGAAATTTCCTCCTGCACATCTGTTTCACCAGCAAAAACAGCCAGAGGAAATTTATCAGGCTCAGTGGTCATCCCTACTGCTGGCACCTCAGCATCTTCGTTAAAGGGTTCTGGGCTAATCACAGCGCACACATTAATACCATCATTAACAATTACAGTGGAGGTTACATCTTTCTTCCTCCACAAGTCCCAGAACACTGGGAAGTCTCTCCCCAGGATCACACTGTGCATTAGGGACTTGACCACACCCACTTCATGGCAAGCGGTTCCACAGGAAGTCTCTAGAGTGACCAAAGCGGTGGAGTATTCTTTAGTGTCCCCATGGATGCACAGGACCCCTATACTATGTCCGCTGAATGTTCCAGGGTCTATCAGGCTGGCATGCACCAGGGTAACCAGACTCCCAGAATCCAGCAAGGCACTCACAGTACACCCTTCCACTTTTACGACACACATTTGTTGCTCAGTCTCGTAAACAGTCTCAGCAGAACAAACAGGACGTGCAAACAAGGATATTCGCCTTGCTGCATCACACTCCATTGGCTCAGTAGTCAGGGGACAATTGGCAGCAATATGCCCAGGTCCATAACACCATATGTGAGGGTTTAGCATCAGGAGAGGTTGGTACAGCGGTTTCTTTGTAGCCAGAGACAGGGACACCATGCATTAAAAGTCATAACAGGGCTTTGCCTGTGTTTTTATTCTTGTCAAAGAAACAGCCTCTTGTACAATAAGGCAAAATACAAAATAAATCCTGCTCGTCTGAACACTAACTAAACAAGATATTATCTAACTATACCGAGTGCCTTCCTACCAGGCACTGGACACAAAGTAACACAGGTCTTTACTCACATAGAATACAGGCTACTCCAGCCTTAGTAGTCTCCAGTCTGAGTCAGGGGTGAGACTCACACACACTGTGTCTGCACCTTTTTATACACAGGCTACAGGTGCAGCTAATTGAGCAGCAGCCTTGTCCTACAAACAGAGATGGACTAGGGATTGGGGAACCCGCCCTGCTCTTCTCCAATCTAACTCCAGGCCCTTTTTCCGGCTTTTCCTTAAGCCGAGATTGGAAAGCTAGAGCTTTCTATTGCAAGAACTACTCATTCCCTGGAGCCTAGGATACATATGACAGGATTCTAGGGGAAATGTACCTTCCCTCAATGACTTTACCTGTCACTGTCTCACAGTAGATATTGTCCAAGCTAAGTTATATAAAATAAATGTGCACAAGGCCCCGGGACCAGATGGGTTACACCTAGGAGTTCTTAACTCCTTCCCGACATTTGACGTATGGTTACGTCATAGCCCGGTATACGATGCGGGCATCGGCTGTATGCTACAGCCGACACTTCAAAGTAATGAGCGGGATCACGTTCGAAGGTGATCCCTCTCATTTAACCCGTTAAATGCCGTGGTCAATAGCGACTGCGACATTTAAATCATTACAAAGAGGGGGATGACACCCTCTAGCAGCTCATCGTGCCCCCCGCAATGCAATCGCGGTGTGGTGATGGTTGCTATGGCAGTCTGGGGGCCTCATGAAGGCCCCCAGGTCCGCCATCTTTGTGCTCCTATTAAGTCCTACTTAATATTGCAGTATATAGTGCAAGCGATCCAATGATCACTGGTTGAAGTCCCCCTAGGGAGACTATTAAAAAAAGAAAAAAATTAGTACAATAAAGTTTTTTTATGTAAAGATAAAATAAAAAATATTAAAAGTTCAAAAAAAACAAACCTTTTCCCATTTTCCCCCTAGAGCATTGTAAAAAAAGAAATACATAAACATATTTGGTATTGCCGCATCCATAAAAGTCTGAACTAATACAATATATCATTATTTAACACGCACGGTGTACATCGTAAAAAAATTAAATAAATTGAAACGACAATCGCTATTTTTTGGTCACCTTATCTCCCACAAAAAATGGAATAAAAAGTGATCCAAACCTCGCATGTATTCCAAAATGGTAGCATTAAAAACGACACCTTATCCCGCAAAAAAATAGACCTCATACCACTTAATCAATGGAAAAATAAAAAAGTTATGGCTCTCAGAATTTTGCGACACAAAATACTTTTTATTTTTACACTTCGTTTTTTCCTTGTTAAAGTAGTAAAACATAGAAAAAACGATATATATTTGGTATCGCCGTAATCGTATTGACCCGCAGAATAAAGTTAACATGTTGTTTTAATTGCACAGTGAATTCTGTAAAAACAAAGAGCAAAAACCTATGGTGGAATGGCTGTTTGTTTTGTTTTGTACTCAACAAATAATTTTTTTCCCGTTTCCCAGTACATTATATGGCACAATAAAACTACAGGGTGGGCCATTTATATGGATACATCTAAATAAAATGGGAATGGTTGGTGATATTAACTTCCTGTGTGTGGCACATTAGTATATGGGAGGGGGGAAACTTTTCAAGCTGGGTGTTGACCATGGCGGCCATTTTGAAGTCGGCCATTTTGTATCCAACTTTCGTTTTTTCAATGGGAAGAGGGTCATGTGACACATCAAACTTATCGAGAATTTCACAAGAAAAACAATGGTGTGCTTGGTTTTAACGTTACTTAATTCTTTCATGAGTTATTTACAAGTTTCTGACCACTTATAAAATGTGTTCAAAGTGCTGCCCATTGTGTTGGATTGTCAATGCAACCCTCTTCTCCCACTCTTCACACACTGATAGCAACAGCGCAGAAGAAATGCTAGCACAGGCTTCCAGTATCCGTAGTTTCAGTTGCTGCACATCTCGTATCTTCACAGCATAGACAATTGCCTTCAGATGACCCCAAAGATAAAAGTCTAAGGGGGTCAGATTGGGAGACCTAGGAGGCCATTCAACTGGCCCACGACGACCAATCCACTTTCCAGGAAACTGTTCATCTAGGAATGCTCGGACCTGACACCCATAATGTCACCCATAACTTGTAAATAACTCATGAAAGAATAAAGTAACGTTAAAACCAAGCACACCATTGTTTTTCTTGTGAAATTCTCGATAAGTTCGATGTGTCACATGACCCTCTTCCCATTGAAAAAACTAAAGTTGGATACAAAATGGCTGACTTCAAAATGGCCGCCATGGTCAACACCCAGTTTGAAAAGTTTCCCCCCCTCCCATATACTAATGTGCCACAAACAGGAAGTTAATATCACCAACCATTCCCATTTTATTTAGGTGTATCCATATAAATGGCCCACCCTGTATAACTCGTCCCACAAAAATCAAGCCCTCATAGGACTATATCGATGAAAAAATTAAAACGTTATGGCTTTTGGAATGTGTGGAGGAAAAAACTAAAATTAAAATCTGAAAGTTGTTTACGACGGGAAGGGGTTGAAGAACTTAGTTTAGTTATTTCTGTCCCCCTCTTTATAATATTTAGAGATTCTCTAGTAACTGGTATAGTGCCAACCAACTGTGGTGCCTATTTTCAAAAAGGGCTCTAGTTCTTCCCCATGTAATTATAGACCAGTAAGCTTAACATCCATTGTAGGAAAAATGTTTGAGGGGCTATTGAGGGACTATATACAGGATTATGTGACAAAAAAAACGTAGTATAATTGACCAAACCAACCCGATTTGTTTTTATGAAGAGGTGAGTAGAAGCCTAGACAGAGGGGCCGCTGTGGATATAGTGTTTTTGGACTTTGCAAAGACATTTGACACTGTCCCTCATAGACGTCTAATGGGTAAATTAAGGACTATAGGTTTAGAGAGTATAGTTTGTAATTGGATTGAGAATTGGCTCAAGGACCGTATCCAGAGAGTTATGGTCAATGATTCATACTCTGAATGGTCCCCGGTAATAAGTGGTGTACCCCAGGGTTCAGTGCCTGGACCAGTGGCATGGCCTAATAGATTGCCTGTCAGTTTTATACTGAGAGGCAATAATGCTTTGGTATACTAAGTATACCAAAGCATTATATCTGCGATCAGATCACAAAGTGAAGTCCCCTAGTGGGACAAAAAAAAAAAAAGAAGTAAAGTAGTTAAATAAAGTTTATGAAAAAAGATTACAGTAAAAATAAAATAAAACCACTTTTCCCCCCAAAAAGTGGTTTTATTTAAAGTGTAAAAAATATAAAATAACACATACACATATATGGTATCGCCGCGATCGTAATGACATAATCAATAGAGTTAACACATTAATTATGGTTCAATAAATTGTTATTGTAACAGAAATAAAGTACAATATAGTACAATACAATACATGAAAGGAGAAGTCATGTGACATTGGTAAACACAACATACTGGCTCAATAATAGAGTTTTACAAGTATAGTTATGTACAATTTTACAGCAATTAAACAGAGATGGAAAAATACAAGGACAAGATATGGGATGGTGAGGTGGGAAGGTAGGGGATTGGTAATGTCATAATGCAAATTTTTTCTTCAATGGTATTTGGCGTGTCAATAAGAGATAGAGGTGGTGAGAACAGCACCGGTCAACCATGGGTCGAGCAAGGGACCTAAATGTCACCCATAGGTTCCAAGTTGTATAAAAGGCCCCGTCATCTCCAACTCTAAGTTCCTCCATGTCAATGATGTGGTTGAGGGCCTCCACCCATTGCAGGCGTGTGGGGGCTATAGTGGATTTCCACAGTCGGGGGATCATTGCCCCACCGCCAATATAAAGGGGCAGAGCAATCCCTTTTTAAAATTGTTAATGGGGCCTGTAAACATGGATAATAGAGCTTGAGATGGAATGATATCTTGCCAACGGGTGGCTATGGGTTGACATTCCCACCAAATATGCAACATGGATCCCACTTGTTGACTACAACGCCAACACATCGGTAAAACCTCAGGAGTCCTGTACCATTATGACAAGATCTTATAATTTAATTCTTGCAATCTGCTGGAGACCGTCATTTGTGAGTTAGAGAGTAGGATTTAGTCAACTGGTCTGATGAGATTTTCAGACCCAATGCTCTCTCCCATGAGAGGGTAAATGGAGGAGTGAGGTCGTCCACCTCTCCTTATAACAACACTCCATATACCAAAGAGATAGTGTGAGTCGGTGCTGAGGAAGAAACATGTAGTCCCTCAGAAGTGGTAAGAGGTTTAGTGAGAAATGCACCAGGGGCCAAGGAGGATACGAAGCTACGCAATTGAAAATATGGCAGTCATCTATTAGGAGATAATTCCACAGTATCTGCAATATCTGTTAAGGGCTTCACCCCATTTACTCATACAACATCCCTAATCCTGGGTAATGGGTTTGTGGTTCTAAGTCTATGATGCAGAGTAGTGGAGAATCCTGGATTACCTATAACCAGAGTGAGAGGGCCTGGTATGGATACCAGTCACATTGTATCAGAAAATCTAAACCAAGCCCTAAGTAAAGTCTGTAGGAAGGGCGAAAGGCCCATGTAGGAAGTAGAGGATTTTATCCAGAATGCTCCTTGAGACTGGACAGGATTTTGATCTAACTCTATCTCTACCCAAAGTTTTGAGGTTTGGTGATGGAAGATGTCCAATACTTAACACATTAATTAAACCGCCGGGTGAACGGCGTCCAAAAAAAACAACGGCAAAATTCCTTTTTTCTCCCATTCCCCCCATAAAAAATTAAATAAAAGTAAATCAATAAGTCCCATGTACCCCAAAACACTACCAATGAAAACTACACCTTGTCCCGCAAAAAACAAGCCCACATATGGCTACATTGACGGAGAAATAAAAAAAGTTACGGCTCTTAGAACATGGCGATGCAAAAACAAGTAATTATTTCCTAAAATAAAGTTAATAAAAGTTAATCAATATACTATATATATCCAAAAATGGTGCAATTGAAAAATACATCTCGTCTCGCCAAAAACAAATTCTTATATGGCTAAGGCGACAGAATAAAAAAAAAGTTACGACTCTTAGAATGAGACATTGAAGAAAACATAAATAATCCTTGATCAATAACGCGTGAAAGGGCATGGTCATTAAGGTGTTAAAGTGTAACTAAACCTTCAAAAAAAGTTTCACACATCGTAGCTAAAACAAAAGTGGCAGAAGCGCTCGGGTGATTGCTGTGCACCTTAGTTTTTGATTGGCTTTCCTTGGAAAGTCGAATGAGCGCTGTACATGCTCTTAGACTTTCTAATGTGCCTTTGCACCACTTGCTCGGCTCTGATACCATACTTGCTCGGCTCTGATACCATACTTGCTCGGCTCGGATACCATACTTGCTCGGCTCTGATACCATACTTGCTCGGCTCGGATACCATACTTGCTCGGCTCGGATACCATACTTGCTCGGCTCTGATACCATACTTGCTCGGCTCGGATACCATACTTGCTCGGCTCTGATACCATACTTGCTCGGCTCGGATACCATACTTGCTCGGCTCGGATACCATACTTGCTCGGCTCCGATACCATACTTGCTCGGCTCGGATATCATACTTGCTCGGCTCTGATACCATACTTGCTCGGCTCCGATACCATACTTGCTCGGCTCCGATACCATACTTGCTCGGCTCGGATATCATACTTGCTCGGCTCCGATACCATACTTGCTCGGCTCCGATACCATACTTGCTCAGCTCCAATACTATACTTGCTCGGCTCCGATACCATACTTGCTTGGCTCCGATACCATACTTGCTCGGCTCCGATACCATACTTGCTCGGCTCCAATACCATACTTTCATTTTTTGGTCCTTTGTATTTGCGGAATCTACACTGTAAGCTATTAAATTATTGGAGCATATACTGTATGTGACAGTTTCGTGCTATGATTGTTATGTAACAGACTACAGTTTAGGTAACAGACCATTTTTTTTTACAACACTGGTTAGCACATGTCCTTCTGATGAGAAAAAAAATAATTGTTGTATTTATGATGAACTATATCAGGCATGACTTGGAGAATAGAAATGCACATTTTCATTACGTATTAAGTCCACAGTGTGCCCTGTTTTTGTAGGATCTAACCTTCATTACTGGTCCTACATTAGGTGTTAAGACTTTGTAACATTTGAGACATACATATAAAAACTAAGTAACAAATCATATTTTTCCAATTCTTGAGCCAATCCTATAGTTTAAGCCTTGATATAAATTAGATCCATGAGTCTTGGCAAGTCTACAGAGGCAACTAGAGCCTTTTCAAACATCTTGTTGGCTTTGGATCCACTTCCTTTGGAAGGAATAAGCATTTCTGCAACCCATAGTTTAATGTAGAACTTTAATATTGAAACAATATATATCTTGTATAGGAATTAATCTAAACATTTTTTAAATCATCCTAGGACACGGACTTATAATTGTTATCACTTGTTATATGTTTTAATTACAATTTAGCAGATGATGAGGATGTAGATGGATGAACGTGACTTCTCTGGAAAATGTTTCAACATATGTCAAGCTAAATTTTTAATTAAATTGGGCTTGTAGTACTTAATGAGGCTGTACTAGATAAAAAAAAAATGACAGCTGTTTTCTACCAGAAACATCACCACTCTTGTCCATGGGCTGTGTGTGATATTGCTGCGCATCTCCATTCAAGTGAATGGGACCGAGCTGCAATTCCTGACACAGCCTATGGACAAGAGTTGCGCTTTTTATGTAAGAATGCAGCCATGATTGTCTAATATCATACAGCCTCTTCAAGTTAGAATAATAATGATAATATTAAAATAGAAAACTAATGAAGATTAAAAAAAATAGCTTAGGTTAAAATTGTAAAATTGGTGCTAAGCGGAAAATTGCAATACTGCTTTCTCAGAGCCTTTCTTATTTTTCTGCTGTATAAAGGCTTGCTTTTTGTGGTTTTGTGAGGTGTTTTTTTTTATGGCGCCATTTTGAGTTATATATGACTTATTGACTAACTTTGACAAAAATTTTGGGGTGAGCATGAAAAAGAAAGAGCAATTCCATCATTATTTTTATTTATTTTTTATTCACTGTCTAGCATAAAAAATATATATATATAACTTTATTCTACAGGTCATTAAAGTTATGGTGGTTCCAAATATGTATTTTTTTTAATGTTTTAATATTTTTGCACAAAAACTATTTTTCAGTGAGTGCAGAGTTTGTGAGCAGTTACAGACAGTGCTATAGAGAGGTATAGGTGAGAAAGGGCCCCCGATAAATTTAGAAAGGCATTTTTCTTTGAAAACATATATCACAAAGTTAATATAGGTGCACTTTAATGTATCTCCTGTGAATATGCTATAAATGTCTGAAGTCGGAAAACACCACTTTAATTTGCAAATATATAACATGACAATTTGACCTATATATAAATCAGTGAATTTACCATATCTTTATTTCAACATTTTGTTTTCTCTATGAGCCAACATCTATCTGCCGTTAGCTGTATACACTGGACTGTCTGTCATTTTCTCCTACCCAAATATTTTTAAAACAGAAGCATCAGAAGCATTATATATATATATATATATATATATATATATATATATATATATATATATATATATATATATTGTGAGACAGTGACAGGTAAAGTCATTGAGGGAAGATACATTTCCCCTAGAATCCTGTCATATGTATCCTAGGCTCCAGGGAATGAGTAGTTCTTGCAATAGAAAGCTCTAGCTTTCCAATCTCGGCTTAAGGAAAAGCCGGAAAAAGGGCCTGGAGTTGGATTGGAGAAGAGCAGGGCGGGTTCCCCAATCCCTAGTCCATCTCTGTTTGTAGGACAAGGCTGCTGCTCAATTAGCTGCACCTGTAGCCTGTGTATAAAATGGTGCAGACACAGTGTGTGTGAGTCTCACCCCTGACTCAGACTGGAGACTACTAAGGCTGGAGTAGCCTGTATTCTATGTGAGTAAAGACCTGTGTTACTTTGTGTCCAGTGCCTGGTAGGAAGGCACTTGGTATAGTTGGATAATATCTTGTTTAGTTAGTGCTCAGACGAGCAGGATTTATTTTGTATTTTGCCTTGTTGTACAAGAGGCTGTTTCTTTGACAAGAATAAAAACACAGGCAAAGCCCTGTTATGACTTTTAATGCACGGTGTCCCTGTCTCTGGCTACAAAGAAACCGCTGTACCAACCTCTACTGATGCTAAACCCTCACATATGGTGGAGAATGCGGGCGCGGTCTTAAAGAGATATACACCTATTTAAAAGGACTTTTGCTGCTCCAAGTGGAAAATCGTTGCTAGGGGCGACAACACAATTTTTTCTCCCCGAGAGTGCTTGGAAGTGTATGTCTTGGGTGAAGGCGGCAACAGGGCTAAAAGAAACTGTTAAAATGGATGAAATACTTAAACAGCTGATCCAGGCTAATATCAACCAGGGGAAGATAAGCACAGCTCTGCAAGAAGCCAGCGCGACTCAGCGAATGGTGCATGAGGAAGCCATGCGTGCACAGGCTGAAACCAATATTCTGCTGGGTGAAGCCAACAGACTGGCCTTAAAAGAACAGCAGCAAATTAATCGCTATTTGCAAGACCAAATTCAGGCCTCAGTGGAGAGGTCAGCGGGGCCTCATGGTTTGCGCCAAACCACTCGTGCAGCGGTACAGACATCTCTGCAGAAGATGACATCCACCGACGACATTGAGGCCTATCTCATGGTGTTTGAGCGAGTGGCAGAATGAGAGAAGTTACCTTCAGATCAGTGGGCAGCAGTGGTGGCACCTTTCCTAACCGGAGAGCCGCAAAAGGCGTACTTTGATCTCAATGAGCAGGATGCCAGGGATTACTCCAAGCTGAAGGGTGAGATCCTTGCCCGTCTGGGTGTTAATATGAATGTGCGTGCTCGACGGGTGCACAACTGGACTTTCGTGGAACACCTACCTGCGCGATCAAAAATGTATGATCTTATCCATCTTGCAAGGAAATGACTACAGCCAGAGGAATCAACCCCTGCGCAGATCGTGGAGAGAGTGGTGCTTGACAAGTACATCCGCTCCTTACCACCGAAGGTTCAGCGTTGGGTCGGTCAAAGAGATCCTACAGATGCGGAACAGCTGGTGAACCTGATTGAAAGGTACAGAGCTACTCAGGATCTACTCCAAGAAGTACCGCCTGGATGTTCTAACCCCAGGAACAGCAAATCGTGCGGAGCACCCGGTAAGACTGTTCCGTTTACTAGAGGGGTGAGAAATGTCTTTAAGGGAGGTGGCTCAGAAGGGGAGCAGACGGAGGGAAGAAATCCCAGAGAGACACTGAAGGCCAGACCAGGGTCTCAAGCTGGGGACCGGGGCCGCATACAGTGCTGGCGGTGTTATGGACCTGGGCATATTGCTGCCAATTGTCCCCTGACTACTGAGCCAATGGAGTGTGATGCAGCAAGGCGAATATCCTTGTTTGCACGTCCTGTTTGTTCTGCTGAGACTGTTTACGAGACTGAGCAACAAATGTGTGTCGTAAAAGTGGAAGGGTGTACTGTGAGTGCCTTGCTGGATTCTTGGAGTCTGGTTACCCTGGTGCATGCCAGCCTGATAGACCCTGGAACATTCAGCGGACATAGTATAGGGGTCCTGTGCATACATGGGGACACTAAAGAATACCCCACCGCTGTGGTCACTCTAGAGACTTCCTGTGGAACCGCTTGCCATGAAGTGGGTGTGGTAAAGTCCCTGATGCACAGTGTGATCCTGGGGAGAGACTTCCCAGTGTTCTGGGACTTGTGGAGGAAGAAAGATGTAACCTCCACTGTAAATGTTAATGATGGTATTAATGTGTGCGCTGTGATTAGCCCAGAACCCTTTAACGAAGATGCTGAGGTGCCAGCAGTAGGGGTGACCATTGAGCCTGATAAATTTCCTCTGGCTGTTTTTGCTGGTGAAACAGATGAGCAGGAGGAAATTTCTGAGATACCAGAGTTAAATGTATCACGTAACAATTTTGGGACCGCTCAACTTAGCGATCCCACATTGGTAAAATCAAGGGAAAATACTAAGGTATTAAATGGAGTGCCTCAACATCCAAGGGCTGATAAGGTGTTTCCACACATGGCGGTTAACCAGGATTCGCTGTATCGGATAGATAACGTACGTGGGGAGGTTGTTGAACAGCTGGTGATACCCCAACCGTATCGTAGAACGGTGTTGGACCTGGCTCATAAACACGTGCTGGGTGGACATCTAGGTTGCGAAAAGACCAGAGAGCGTATCTTACAACGATTCTTCTGGCCGGGGGTATATACGGAAGTTCAGAGGTATTGCGAGTCCTGCCCGGAGTGTCAGATAACGGCTCCTATGCCACATTTTAGGAGTCCGCTGGTGCCTTTGCCTATCATTGGGATCGCTTTTGAAAGAATTGCCATGGATCTGGTCGGCCCTTTAGTCAAATCCTCTAGAGGACATCAATATATCCTAGTGGTGTTGGACTATGCCACACGCTACCCTGAGGCAGTCCCTTTGCGAAATTCCTCTTTAAAAGCCATTGCAAGAGAGTTGTTTTACATGTTTTCCCGTACTGGTTTACCTAAGGAAATCCTTACCGATCAGGGAACTCCCTTTATGTCCAAAATCACCAAGGAATTATGTAAACTGCTGAAAATTAAACACCTGCGTACCTCTATATATCACCCTCAAACTGATGGTCTTGTCGAAAGATTCAATAAGACATTAAAAGGCATGTTGAGGAGGGTGGTTAGTAAGGATGGGAAGGATTGGGACTGTCTTCTGCCCTATTTAATGTTCGCTGTATGTGAAGTTCCTCAATCATCCACAGGGTTTTCTCCTTTCGAACTTGTATACGGCAGACAACCCCGTGGTCTCCTGGACATAGCCAAGGAAACCTGGGAGCAAGAGTCCACACCTTATAGGAGTGTAATTGAGCATGTCACGTTGATGCAAGACCGAATCGCTGCGGTCATGCCGATAGTTAAGGAACACTTGGAGCAAGCTCAGGATGCTCAGAGCAGGGTGTATAACCGAACTGCTAAAGTTAGAAATTTTAACTCTGGTGATCGAGTGTTGGTCTTAGTGCCAACCGTAGAAAGCAAATTTCTTGCTAGATGGCAAGGGCCATATGAGATAATTGAAAAGGTGGGGGATGTAAATTATAAAGTTTACCAACCAGGTAAAAGGAAGACAGTGCAGTTATACCATGTAAACTTAATTAAGCCATGGAAAGAAAGAGAGACCCTCGTGGCAGTAAGGACCCCCTATAGTCCTAACCCAGATGTGTATGTGTCAGAATCCCTCGCAAAGCCACAGAAACAGGAGACAAAAGAGTTTGTGCAGAGAAACACAGACGTGATTTCAGAACTGCTAGGACAGACCAGTATAATAAAACATGACATTGTGACCGAGCCTCAGGTTCGGGTCCACTTGAAACCCTACAGAGTCCCTGAAGCTCGTAGACAAGCCATATCTGAGGAGGTCAAGAAAATGCTAGACCTTGGGATTATTGAAGAGTCAAAAAGTGAATGGTCAAGTCCCATTGTATTGATTCCGAAACCAGATGGGTCATTGCGTTTCTGTAACGACTTCCGCAAGTTAAATGAGATGTCAAAGTTTGACGCATACCCAATGCCAAGAGTTGACGAGTTAATAGAGAGAATGGGCCATTCAAGGCATTTTTCAACACTTGATTTAACCAAAGGCTATTGGCAAGTACCCCTCACGGAGGGCGCCAAAGAGAAAACTGCGTTCATCACCCCGGATGGTCTGTTTCAATATATTTGTTTACCATTTGGGCTACATGGGGCTCCAGCGACCTTTCAAAGGTTAATGGACATAGTCCTCAAACCCCATCGTCGGTATGCTTCGGCATATCTGGACAACATTATAATCTTTAGTGATGACTGGGAAAGCCACTTACCAAAAGTACAAGCAGTACTAAACTCCCTCAGAGCCGCGGGGTTAACAGCAAACCCAAAGAAATGTTCCTTAGGCTTGGAGGAAGCACGGTATCTGGGGTACATAATTGGGAGAGGGGTGATAAAGCCACAAGTCAACAAAGTTGAGGCTATCCAAAACTGGCCCCAGCCCTCAACCAAAAAGCAGGTCAGAGCTTTTCTAGGAATTGTAGGTTATTACCGCAGGTTCATTCCAAACTTTGCCAGCACAGCAGCGCCCCTGACAGATCTTACCAAGGGAAGTAAGTCTGTCATGGTCAAGTGGGACACGAAGGCTGAAAGCGCCTTTCAAGAGTTGAAACTGGCCCTGTGTAACCAACCAGTCTTAGTCACTCCTGACTTCAAAAAGGAGTTTGTTGTCCAAACGGATGCTTCTAATGTGGGGCTCGGAGCAGTTCTGTCACAAGAGGTGGGTGGTGAGGAACATCCTGTGACCTATTTGAGCAGAAAACTTATCCCGGCTGAGAAAAACGATAGCATAGTTGAACGGGAGTGCTTGGCAATTAAGTGGGCACTTGAGTCCCTGAGATATTATTTATTGGGTCGTCGGTTTAGGTTGGTTACAGACCACTCTCCTCTTACGTGGATGTGTCAAGCTGAAGAGAGAAATGCAAGAGTTACACGGTGGTTTCTTACTTTGCAGAACTTCAAATATACTGTGAAACACAGAGCAGGAAAACTGCAGGGCAATGCTGACGCTTTGTCTAGGACACACTGCCTTGTAGCTAAATGTGTCCGATCCCACAGGCTCGAACAGAGAAAGAGGGTATGTGAGACAGTGACAGGTAAAGTACATTTCCCCTAGAATCCTGTCATATGTATCCTAGTGTCCAGGGAATGAGTAGTTCTTGCAATAGAAAGCTCTAGCTTTCCAATCTCGGCTTAAGGAAAAGCCGGAAAAAGGGCCTGGAGTTGGATTGGAGAAGAGCAGGGCGGGTTCCCCAAGGGCGGGTTCCCCAATCCCTAGTCCATCTCTGTTTGTAGGACAAGGCTGCTGCTCAATTAGCTGCACCTGTAGCCTGTGTATAAAAAGGTGCAGACACAGTGTGTGGGAGTCTCACCCCTGACTCAGACTGGAGACTACTAAGGCTGGAGTAGCCTGTATTCTATGTGAGTAAAGACCTGTGTTACTTTGTGTTCAGTGCTTGGTAGGAAGTCACTCGGTATAGTTAGATAATATCTTGTTTAGTTAGTGCTCAAACGAGCGGGATTTATTTAGTATTTTGCCTTGTTGTACAAGAGGCTGTTTCTTTGACAAGAATAAAAACACAGGCAAAGCCCTGTTATAGCTTTTAATGCACGGTGTCCCTGTCTCTTGCTACAAAGAAACCGCTGTACCAACCTCTCCTGATGCTAAACCCTCACAATATATATATATATATATATATATATATATATATATATATATATACAGTGAAGCAGGGGCGTAACTAGGAAAGACTGGGCCCCATAGCAAACTTTTGACTGGGCCCCCCCCCCTCCCCTGGGTGTCACACAACTCCCCCCCCTTGTAGATAGTGCCTTTTTTACAGCCCCCCCCTGTAGATAACGCCATACAGCCCCCCCTTTGTAGATAGTGCCATACATCCCCCTGTAGAGAACGCCATACAGCCACCCTGTAGATAACGTCATACAGCCCCCCTGCAGAGAACGCCATACAGCCCCCCCTGTAGAGAACGCCATACAGCCCCCCCCCTCTAGGGAACGCCATACAGCCCCCCCCCTCTAGGGAACGCCATACAGCCCCCCCCCTGTAGGGAACGCCATACAGCTCCCCCCCTGTAGGGAACGCCATACAGCCGCCCCTCTGTAGATAGTGCCATACAGCCCCCCTGCAGAGAACGCCATACAGCCCCCCTGTAGAGAACGCCATACAGCTCCCCCCCTGTAGGGAACGCCATAAAGCCACCCCCCCCTTGTAGGGAACGCCATACAGCCACCCCCCCCTGTAGGGAACGCCATACAGCATCCCCCCTCCCAAAAAAATGCGACCTACAGTGTGTCCTACAAAATACATGTATCCCCTCTCCACAGGATCTCCACAGGATAGGGGATACATGAGTGATCGCTGGCAGCGATAGGGAGAACGGGGGACTGAAAGTCCCCTGAAGTTCTCCATGACTAACCTCTGACTTCCGGCGTCTGCGCAGCTCAATAAAAATGAAAGGAGCGCTGGTCACGCATGCGCACAAGCAGGACCGGCAATCCATTCATTTCTCCGGAGCTGCCGACACAGACCCCGGAAGTCCGAGGTTTGTGATGGAGAACTTCAGGGGACTTTCAGTCCCCCGTTCTCCCTATCCCTGCCAGCGATCACTCATGTATCCCCTGTCCTGCAGATATCCTGTGGAGAGGGGATACATGTCCTGTGGAGAGGGGATACATGTCCTGTGGAGAGGGGATACATGTCCTGTGGAGAGGGGGGGGATACATGTCTTTTGCTCTATTTTGCGCCTTCAGGACCAGACACCATTTAGCCATTTTTAGCACGTGTTAGTTAAATGGCTATAACTTTTTTATTTGTTGGGCTAACGACGTGATTTTTGCGATGTTTTTTTCCGTAGACAATGCAGGTTTCATTTTTTATCATTTTTATACGCATCCTTTTTTGCTATTTTAGAATTTTTATTCATAAAGTTTGAAAATAATAGTAAAAAAATAAGCTTTTTTACATTTCAGCTATTTTTTTTTGGGTAATAACATCGTTTTACCCTAAAATAGACCTTTTATTTGTGATCGTCATGGTCTACCGTAAATCTTTATATATTACATGTCTATATTAGGGTAATTGGGTCAGCGCTAGCGTTACAACAATGATTGGCGGGGGGGGGGAAAGTTTTTTTTTTGGGGTGGGTATTTTATGTGTATTTATTATTTCATTTTTTTTTGCACTTTAATTTATTATTTTTTTATTACTATGGTCTGTCCCCCAAAGGTCAAAGAAGACCTTTGGGGAACTTTATATATATTTTTTTCTTTCTTTTACACCATGTTTTTCCACTGTAACTGGAGCTGCACAACAGCCCTAGTTACAGGGGAAATCAGCCCTCTCATAGTGACGATTGTCAATAATAGGGCTGTGCTGGGTCTAGTAAGACCCAGCAGCAGTCTGTCACTAACAGCACCCGGCGATCATGTGACCTGTCACATGATCACCGGGAGGAATAGAGACAGCGCCGCTGCTGCTGTCTCTATTCCTATACACAGCGTTCATTGAACGCTGTGTAAGAAGACATCGGAGAAGACAGAAGCAGAATAGCTGCTTCTATCCTCTCCTCAGGGTCTCCGGCAGTCACTGACAGCCGGAGACCCGACATTCAGCTGCCCGATCGCGCGGGCAGCAAGTTAAAACCCGAGCCGTAGAAAGTCTATGGCTCGGGTTTTAAGGACCCTGACCGCTCGCCGTAAAAATACAGCCAGCGGTCGGGAACCAGTTAATGGCAGAGCGGGGAGATACCTCCCTGCTCTACCGTAGTGTTCTGTGGCGTCCCGCAGTAGCAGCCATAGCGGCTGCTAGCGGAGCCTCCGGCCATGGTGGGGGCCGTGCCGGCGGGCGACACGGGCCCCCTCATGCCCCGGGCCCCATAGCAGCCGCTACTGCTGCTACGGCGGTAGTTACGCCACTGAAGTGAAGGAAATAAGTATTTGATCCCTTGCTGATTTTGTAAGTTTGCCCACTGTCAAGAACATGAACAGTCTAGAATTTTTAGGCTAGGTTCATTTTACCAGTGAGAGATAGATTATATTTAAAAAAAAACTGAAAATCACATTGTCAAAATTATATATATTTATTTGAATTGTGCACAGAGAAATAAGTATTTGATCCCTTTGGCAAACAGGACTTAATACTTGGTGGCAAAACCCTTGTTGGCAAGCACAGCAGTCAGACATTTTTTGTAGTTGATGATGAGGTTTGCACACATGTTAGATGGAATTTTGGCCCACTCCTCTTTGCAGATCATCTGTAAATCATTAAGATTTCGAGGCTGTCACTTGGCAACTCGGATCTTCAGCTCCCTCCATAAGTTTTCAATGGGATTAAGGTCTGGAGACTGGCTAGGCCACACCATGACCTTTAATGTGCTTCTTTTTGAGCCACTCCTTTGTTTCCTTGGCTGTATGTTTCGGGTCATTGTCGTGCTGGAAGACCCAGCCACGAGCCATTTTTAATGTCCTGGTGGAGGGAAGGATGTTGTCACTCAGGATTTGACGGTACATGGCATCCATTCTCCCATTGATGCGGGGAAGTAGTCCTGTGCCCTTAGCAGAGAAACACCCCCAAATCATAATGTTTCCACCTCCATGCTTGACAGTGGGGACGGTGTTTTTTGGGTCATAGGCAGCATTTCTCTTCCTCCAAACACGGCGAGTTGAGTTAATGCCAAAGAGCTAAATTTTAGTCTCATCTGACCACAGCACCTTCTCCCAATCACTCTCAGAATCATCCAGATGTTCATTTGCAAACTTCAGATGGGCCTGTACATGTGCCTTCTTGAGCAGGGGGACCTTGCGGGCACTGCAGGTTTTAATCCATTACGGCGTAATGTGTTACCAATGGTTTTCCCAGTGACTGTGGTCCCAGCTGCCTTGAGATCATTAACAAGTTCCCCCCGTGTAGTTTTCGGCTGAGCTCTCACCTTCCTCAGGATCAAGGATACCCCACGAGGTGAGATTTTGCATGGAGCCCCAGATCGATGTCGATTGACAGTCATTTTGTATGTCTTCCATTTTCTTACTATTGCACCAACAGTTGTCTCCTTCTCACCCAGCGGCTTACTTATGGTTTTGTAGCCCATTCCAGCCTTGTGCAGGTCTATGATCTTGTCCCTGACATCCTTAGAAAGCTCTTTGGTCTTGCCCATGTTGTAGAGGTTAGAGTCAGACTGATTAATTGAGTCTGTGGACAGGAGTCTTTTATACAGGTGACCATGTAAGACAGTTGTCTTTAATGCAGGCACCAAGTATATTTGGAGCGTGTAACTGGTCTGGTGGAGGCGGAACTCTTAATGGATGGTAGGGGATCAAATACTTATTTCTCTGTGCACAATGCAAATAAATATATATAATTTTGACTATGTGATTTTCAGTTTGTTTTTTTATATAACCTATCTCTCACTGGTAAAATTAACCTAGCCTAAAAATTCTAGACTGTTCATGACTTTAACAGTGGGCAAACTTACAAAATCAGCAAGGGATCAAATACTTATTTCCTTCTGTTCACATCACATTTGACCCCTCCACGGGAGGTATACATCGGGAGTATTTCCTGACGTATACCTTTAACTGAAGGCTCCGACATATACCAATGTATAGGCATACACTGGAATACAGTTTTTTTTACTCAATGCCCCTGTATTCAATAGCATTGACTATGCTACTATTCCATACAGAAATGAAAAAAGTATGCCGACACAAACATCATCAAGGTATATGGCAAAAGTCTGGTCAATGGGACCCTATGAATATGTCAGCCAGAACTCCCGGGGCATTAACTGAACATACACTGCAAACACAATGTGAACTAAGCCTTACACATAACAGGGATTTTTAAAGCGCTAGCCGCAGCCCAGACATATTAATGCAGCATGGAGAGATGCACCATTTTTTGTCTCTTGCAGGAAACACAACCAAATACAGTCATGCTGTAGACACAATACAATTACACACTTGCACAATATAAATGCAATTTATTGGCAGCGAGATTGTATCACGCACGTTCCTACAGCCATCACACAGCACAATTCGACATCCAGACGCTGATTCACACTGGACATTTTTCAGGCATTTTTCCAATCTCGTATTTTGCCACAGCAGCCAGATGTGTAATGTAGAGAATAAGAATTAAATTCTTCCCAAATTACACAAATGGTATTTACACTACACTGTTTAGACTGTTCTGTATCTTAGGGGTTTTCTGGCATTTTATCCCGCTGACGAAAAAATACTAAAGGAAAAATCACATGTTAAAGAGGCTCTGTCACCACATTATAAGTGCCCTATCTCCTATATAAGGAGATGGGCGCTGTAATGTAGGTGACAGTAATGCTTTTTATTTAAAAAAACAATCTTTTTTTCACAAAGTTAGGAGCGATTTAAGTTTATGCTAATGAGCTTTCTTAATGCCCAAGTGGGCGTACTTTTACTTTCGACCAAGTGGGCGTTGTACAGAGGAGTGCATGACGCTGACCAATCAGCATCATGCACTCCTCTCCATTCATTTACACTGCACTAGCGATATAGATATATCGCTATGTGCAGCCTCATACACAAGCCCTAACATTACTACAGTGTCCAGATAATGAATACACATGAAATCCAGCCTGGACGTCATGTGTACTCAGAATCCTGACACTTCTGACTCTTTTTTGTGAGATTCCGGCAAGTGAAATCAAATCTCATTTAGCTCCGAGATCCCGCGAGATTTCGTACCCGTTGCTGGAATCTCACAAAAAAGATTCAGAAGTGTCACGATTCTGAGTACACATGACGTCCAGGCTGGATTTCATGTGTATTCATTATCAGGACACTGTAGTAATGTTAGGGCTTGTGAATGAGGCTGCACATAGTGATATAACTATATCGCTAGTGCAGTGTAAACGAATGGAGAGGAGTGCATGATGCTGATTGGTCAGCGTCATGCACTCCTCTGTACAATGCCCACTCGAAAGTAAAAGTACGCCCACTTGGGCATTAAGAAAGCTCATTAGCATAAACTTAAATCGCTCCTAACTTTGTGAAAAAAGATCGTTTTTTTGAATAAAAAGCATTAGTGTAGGAGATAGGGCACTTATAATGTGGCGACAGAGTCTCTTTAAGGTGTGGATGTCATAGGCTGTACTGCACGTGTACAGGGATCGTTTGAGCTTTTGGTCTTTTTTATGTTATATTAATGCCGCTACAAACCATCAAACCATTGCCCTTTACAGACTTATAGGTCAGTTCACGGAAAGTCTATCAAGATGGATTGTAATCACGCAATCATAGTAAATTCTGCTAATATTTCCATATTAGTATATGTGACTTTTAGACATGTGTTACTTAATTTTTTTCTGGTTTTCCAATTTGGGTGTAAAAGTGTTAGCTGCTAAATTTTCCCTGGAACAAACAAAACCAGAGGTTGGCAACTCTATTCTTGTGTGAACCTGTTCCTAAAGTGACGGTCCACTCTTGAGTACAATTTTTTGAAAAAATCCAAATCGGTCCAAAAAAACTCACTCCAGCAATATTTACCATCCCCATTTGAAAACGTATTAAGTGAAAGCTAGTGAGTTGGATTCCAATATCGGGCACTTTATTTTACTTTCAGCAGCTCCGTTCCGGGGCTGCAGTTGGGTCAAATGATCCCCACTCTGACTCCCTGAATCCTACGGCGTCTAAGTTAGTTGAGTTAGGGTATGTTCACACGCAGTGAGCAAAAACATCTCAAAATACGGAAGACTCCGTATTTTCAAGGGAAAACAGCTCCTGATTTTCAGACGTTTTTTGTGCCACTCGCGATATTTGCGGCGTTTTTTTACGCCCGTTTTTGGAGCTTTTTTCAATAGTCTATGGAAAACAGCTCCAAAAACGTCCCAAGAAGTGTCCTGCACTTTTTCGCGGCCGTTTTTTTACGCGAAAAAAAACGCAGCAAAAAACGCTCCGTCGGAAAACAGAGCACCGTTTTCCCATTGAAATCAATGGGCAGATGTTTGGAGGCGTTCTGCTTTTACGGCCCGAAAAACGGCATAAAATAGGCCGTGTGAACATACCCTTAGTCTCTCAATACGAGCCTATGAGAGTCTCAATGTCAGACTGGAGGGTGACATGATTCAAAGGCGGCCTGTATCATAGTGTCCACTCAATTAACTGAAAAATAAAAGTTATGGCTCTCTGAAAATATGGTGACAGAACACAAATTTTATGGTTAACAATCAGTTTTTTCTTGTAAAAGTAGTAAAACATAAAAGAACTATATAAATTTGGTATCACCGTAATCATATAGACACACAATAAAGTTAACATGCCATTTTTACTGCATGGTGAACGCCATAAAAATGAAACTCCCCAAAAATGTAACGAATTTTCCATTCCACCCCACAAAGATTTTTTTTTCAGTTTCCCAGTACATTATTTGGTACAATAAATGATGCTGTGAAAAACTACAACTTGTCCCACAAAATAAAAGCCCTCATACGGCTATATTGACGAAAAAATTAAACTGTTATGGCTTTTGGAAGGAGGGGAGGAAAAAAAGAAAGTGAAGATCCGAAAAATGGCTGCGGCACAAAGGGGTTAAAAGTTTAGTTACTCTCTAATGATAACGTTCTAGCTACCAGAAGTGGAAGCTTAGGATTTTAGTCCATACTTTGTTCTTATTGAGTTGAACGTATAATAGTTTGCAGTACATTCCATAATTTTATTTATATCTACGTATGCAGGGTATTCAGAGCTCTGTATCAGTTAAAGAGCGTTCCAACTGCTAAATCTGATTGGTTAAGAGCACACAGAACAGCTCTTATATCATACCAAGAAGAACTCTCTAAGCAGATACGTATTAAGAAAGACAATGTGCAATTACAGCTCAACCAGCATAGGGAAGGAGAAAGACCCAAAACATGCAGGTTACACACAACATTTCATGTGCTGCACTATATTTAATATACAGATTCCAAAAGGAGGGATTGTGTTTTTTTTTTTTTTTTATAACGATAGGTATGCTTGATTTGTTTAGCAGGATATGTCAGATAGATAAATCCCGTTCTACCTTTTTGTGCTCACGCTGACTCCCGGCCACTAACAGATTACATGGTCGGGAGTTACAGAAACAGCATAACTCGCTGAGCTATGCTGTTTCTGTAACTCCCTTAGCAGTGAATGGCAGTTACAGAAGCAGCGTATCATGCGAGCTACGCTGTTTCCGTAACTACCATTTAGTTCTATTGCGCTTACGGAAACAGCGTAGATCAGCGACCTACGATGTTTTCTCCCTTCATGGTTGGAAATTAGCAGGAACACAAAGAGGTAGAACAGGGTTTAGGGGCCTCGTTCTAGAGATAGGTGGGACCTGCATCTATCTGACATTCTTGACATATCCTGTGGATATGTCATAATTGTCCCTCGTAGGAAATCCCATTTAATCCTGCTTCTTTTCCATGTAGTCACCTCATAATCTAGTGTTGGCTAAGGGGACAGGTTGCTATGTGTAACTAGTCTCTGCTACAAGCTACAGATAACACCAGTCTGAACAGAGACATGGAGATCCAGTGATGTCTCGAAGGGTGGGATGAGCTTTCTTTGTGCCCAATGAATCAGTATCAAAATTTACCCCCACCACCCTTGGTCCCTCAAGTTCAGCATGCAAAATCATTCATTTAATTGCCTAGTGTGCCCCTCGCCCAACTTCACCACTGATCCTTAGTGTTCTAATATAAAATTATAATTTTTCCACCCACATTCCCTTGACACAAGTGCAGTTCTCAATGTACAGTAGGACCAGCTCGCCACCCTACCAAGCTTCTTTAGTGAGGTCTTCCGTTCCTCCTTTCCTGGCTTCCCCCCATTCCTCACCTCTCTCACTTCACCTCTCTAATACATATACATATATTCAGTGTACATTCCCTTAACAATGCACAAAAGTTTACCCCTACGGCACAAGCAGTCACTCAAGCATAGCATCCCATTGGTTTTAAAAAATGGTTTAAAGGCAGAGCGTTGTTTTATTGTGCCCCTCAATGGCACCCTTGGCGGCCGTCTAGTCTGCCTACCCCTTGTATGCCTGCCCTACACCTGTTTCCAAGCAACAGCCTGACTCATTAATTAAAAATTAAAATAGGAAACTCATTCTCTTATAAGATTTTAGCTAAAAACAATTCATTTCTTTATTTGATATTTAAAAAGTGATACATATTATGATGGAAGGAAAATTGTATCTATTCAACATATGGTCAAGTTGTAAAAAATAAGATTAGCCCTTAGAAAGGATAGCCACAAGCTCTGCAGAATATGACAGGAGGTGATTAGCAACATCTGGGAATGTAGCACTTTCTAAAAATGATACAGTATTCTGTTCTTCTTTCAACAGGAATATGTGGCGCTCAAGACCAACACATGTGAGTAAATTGAACAGAGATGTTTTCTAGTAAATCAAATCTGAACCTTCACAAGATAACACCATCTAAGGAGCCATATGGGTTTTGTCAGCAATGTGGGCCAGCAGAAAGAAGGGAAGTGGCTGTAATATGGAAAGTGATGTCATCGGTTCTTTAACAAGGTGGACATTATTAGTGAATGCTCCAATATTAGAGTCTAGTACCAATTTTTATCATTTAACAATTGCATAAATATGACATTTTCCATAAATTGTCATTAAAAGTAGAATTTCTAAGCAGGTTGCATGGTCAAGATCTACATAGCACAGATTTTCTTCTCTAAGACATACAGGAGATGATGTCATCCCATGATAGGAACAACATGTTGTCGGATCTATGTCAGAATTTGCAGGACACCAGCTAGGTGAAGCAGTTACTAAGGCTCTACAGCAGCAAAATGTCAACATGTTTATTGAAGACTATTTAGAAAGTTACTTGATTTTGCAAAGGTGTCCATAGCCTTTTAAGGCCCTGTTCACACAGAGTGTTTTGCAGGCAGAAAATTCTGCCTCAAAATTCCGTTTGGAATTTTAAGGCAGATTTTGATCTGCCTGCACGCCGTTTGCTGCGTTTTTCGCTCACGCCCATTGAGCGCTCATTTAGCGAAAACTAAATACGCTTTCTCTGCCTCCCATTGATGTCAATGGGAAGTCAGAGACGTAAACGCCAGAAGATAGGGCATGTCGCTTCTTCTTCCGGCAAGCAGTTTTTTCCGCTCGCGGGAAAAAAAAGGCCTCCGCCTCCCATTAAAATCAATGGGAGGCATTTTTGGAAGTTTTTTGGCGCGTTTTCCGATGCGTTTTCCGCATCAAAAAACATGTAAAAAAAACTCTGTGTGAACTGGGCCTAAGGATCCAGCAATTATTTTTTATCCTTGTATCACTGCATTCCGAAAACTTGTGAAAGTTTTTATCTTTCCGTCTGTATCAAGCTGTGTGACTGCTTGTTTTTTGTGGAACGAGTTGTAGTTTTCATTGATACTATTTTTAGGTCCGCATAGGGTCGGTACCGTTGCAATGATACCAATTAAAAAGACATTCATCATAAAGCATTTTTTTTTCTGAAATCTTTATGAAACTTTTTTTAATTCGTTATTTTAGTCCCACTATGGGCCAGTTCACACAACATTTTTTTACACGTTTTTGACGCGGAAACTGCGTCGGAAAATGCGTAAAAAAAACGTTTTTTTCCCGCGAGCGGAATAACCGTCTCGTGGGGGAAAAGAAGCGAGATGCCCTATCTTCGGGCATTTACGTCTCTGACTTCCCATTGACATCAATGGGAGGCAGAGAAAGCGTATTTTGCTGTGTTTTTTGCCCACGGCGCTCAATGGCCGCGGGCGAAAAACGCAGCGAAAATCAGCGTGCAGGCAGAGCAAAATCTGCCTAAAAATTCTGAACGGAATTTTGAAACAGATTTTCCGCCTGCAAAAAACTCTGTGTGAACCCAGCCTATGAGACTTGTACATTTGATCCTTTCATTGTTGACATAATACACTACTACGATCGTTCTTACCTATACTTTGAGACTATGTACACCTTTGAAAATTATGTTTTAAAAAAAAAAAAAAACAACAGTCGATCAGTGGGATTGGTGCAACTTTGTTTTATAAAAAAGTATTTTTACTTTTTCAGATACAGCCACTTTGTTTCTTGCGCTGAAACCTGTATCCATCAGGTTAGCGGTACTAACGGGTTCAGCGACAGCGGGACATGCGTGTCTGATGCACAGGATCGAGATGTTACCGATCACATCTAAGTTCATAACATCGATAACAGGTGGATCCTGCATGTCAGAGACACGCAGAACCGGCTGTCACTGAACCCGTCAGTCCCGCTGACCTGACGGATTCAGGTCTCAGGTCAAGATACAGCTGCTGTGTACCTAGGATACACAGCAGCTGTATCTGAAAAAAAAAAAAAAAAAACATAAAAAGTAATTACAAAGTTGCACCAAACACACTGATACACTGTTTTTTTTTTGTTTTTGTTTTTTAAATTGTTTTTAAAGGTGTACACAGCCTTTCACCATCATTGCTCCATGTTAATGGAGCAGAAGAACGCCGATTGACAGGCTGTATTGTCGATCGGCACTCGTTGAATGTGGATAAACATCGGCAATATCTGTCTCCGATATCTGTAAAACCGTTTTAAGACTACTAAGGAGATGAAGAACTCTTGAGGAAATAGTTTGGAAGTTGCTGAATACCATTCTATCATAGCAACATATAAATTATTTAATTAACACCATCTCATCCAGCCTGCAATATTTACAATGTCATCACTACTACAGTACACAGGAACTTATTTCTGGAAACTCATTTAATTGAAGATACTGATACATAGCTTAATAACCCTGTTGGGATAATATATGTGTGAATCATATCGAATAAGTGTTAGGTGAATGTCTGTGTGTAATGAGTTGAAATCCCATGGTTAAAATGTGCACGTCCCACATATGGAATAGATATTACCATTGAAATCTAAGCTCAGTGGGTTGCAGGGGCTATAAAATGTAAATTAAAAATATTATTGAATTGTAAACGTAAGTCTGTTTTTAGGTTCTCGCCCTGTGATGTCTTCCAAAAGGAAACACTGAGAATTACATAATCATAATACTGTAGATGCATGGACTATATCGAGTGTTGGAGCTTCTACAATATCCATGGGTTATTATTTTTATTCCTAGACACTTCAGCTTATACCATTTGCAACCAGCTGTGGCCTTGAGTGGACCATTAATGGCGGTCTACAGGTGACCATAAACACCGGAAAGGAAGTCAGGATTAAGTAAATTCGAGGATTGGACTTTAGTAAACATTTTAAGAGCTGTGCTTTGGGTGAGCAGAAATCTACAACTAATACATTAAACTTTTTATAGGTCTAAACTGCCTCAAAGCCAGTCAAGCCTAGCCAGAGACTGACTGGAGAACTGTAGCCATACAAACATCCGTCATAAAAGTAAATGTACGGTATAGAATTTTACCAAAAAAACTAATAAAATTTAAGGAAGCAGAGATGGGAACAGCACCCCTTGTAATGCTTTGTAGCTCTGTGGTGCGCGCCAAATCAGGGGCAAGGTCCGTGCTTCCTCCGATACACAAAGCAAATAAAGAATGTAGGCAGCACTCATATGGTGGAGATAAATCACTAGTAATTTATTCTAGTGAGCGACGTGTCTGATAAAGGCTTTCACAAGCCGAAAACGTTGCTCACTGGAATAAACCACTGCTTATTTATCTCCACCATTTGAGTGCTGCCTACCTTCTTTATTTGCTCCTTTCCACAGGCTTGTGACTGTTACTGATTCCTTAGACTGCACAGTATTTCACTTTTTAAAGCAACAGTTTGTGCTCCAGAACTGCCATTCTTACTGTAAATTGTTACTTACATCTATAGTCAGCCATTTTGAAGGCTATGTAAAGCTATCTTTAGTCGCCTGGACATCCACATACAAGTATACACAAATACTTCTCTGCTGTAGAATATTTCCTTTTCCTCATTTCTTTCCCTTTCTCTTAATGTAGTGGGTGTACCTCCTACAATAACACCCTTGTGCCATCTCTGCCATGAAGGGGTTGTCTCATGAGGATAATTATTTTTCATATACTGTATTGGGGCATATGTACATGATGGATGGGGGTTCCATGCTTGGGACCCCCTCTATTAGCCAGAGTGGATAGCAACTAATAAGGATAAATATTTTTTTCACTTCCGCAACACGTTTCTCCATGTTTGGAATGTGGCTCACGACCATCACGCCATGGGGAATGTGGCTCACAAGGTCTGAAAGGTTGGGGACCTCTGTTCTAGAGCATCCAGGAAAATCTTGAACAAAAAACTGAAGATACACTTAAAAGGGTATTCCCATCTTAATGATCAATGTCGAAGTCATTAGAAGAGGGCAAAAAAATGGTGTATCCAGCACTCTGGTAAAAAAAAACAATCGGCATTATTCGGTCATTTTAAAAAACAGAACAATTAAAATGAAAATCCCGGGACCACGCTTACGCGTCTCGAACCTCTAGGGTTCTTAATCATGTGCTGGATACACCATTTTTTTGCCCTCTTCTATTGCCTTGTATACCTGCTGTCGACTCAGGATTCTTCTTGGAGTATTTTCGAGCACCTGAATTACTTAAGACGTGGCATCAATTAACGCAGGAACTAACGCAGTGGAAACGCGGTGAGCGAACCTGTGTAATTACCTCTTTCTATTTTTCTACTAATGTCCAAGCCATCCTTAATGTAAATATAAGCATCTATGTAAATACCTTTACTTTTTAATGATGCCGTGTTTGCCAGATATTTCATGCTGTACTACACATGTTCCCCTCTTTGTTTGATTGCCATCACCTATGGATACGGCCACTGCCGGAATCCAGCAGCGGTGGCCGTGCTTGGGCAGTTTCCTCTGTGTCCCTTTCTTCATTCTGGCTGGGTCTTGAGTGCGTGCATAAATTGCACTTGCACAATAGCTCCTAGCCAGGCCACCTCTTTCTCTTTCTATGTAAACCAATGGGACAGCTCCAGGGCATGCACACTTCCCTAGAGCCGTTCAATCGCTTTCTACTTATCACATGGCTGCAGAGCGCTTATTAGGTAAGAGTCACTGGGCTTGCTCAGATACAATGTTATCTCCAATGTGGACTTTGAAGCAAGCATAGTGTCTTGGACTTTCTCACTGCAGCATGGGGAATGTATGTTTTTGTTTGTACCCACGATGCTGCTATCTGTATTTTAGATAGTAGCATCGGGAACGCGCATGTTGAGGAAAGTGGTGCCGTGAGGTTATCACAACGCCGCTTGCTGGTGATGCTTATGAAGAAGAAGCGTCACACCCACATTTCTAAAGCTGAAGAGGAACAAGAAGAAGGGAAATGTGCATGGATGATGAGGAAATCATAGTAGGAGAAACACATGGAGATGTAAAATATATATTTTTTTCTATAGCATATTGTTCTAAACAAAAAAAAAAATATTAACAAGGGAAATGGGAATAACCCTTTAAGTCATGACCTCCACACAAGCTTGATGCCCTTCGGCAGAACATATTTTTTTTAATAATCGACCTTTCTTTTTCAGGTTCCAAGGGAACACCGTACAGCCATACAGTCCATATATTTTTTAGAATTACAGACGTTTCTTAAGAAAGTCAATGTTGCACATAATATTTTTATTGTTTATAATGTTTAAAAGTTTCCTTTTGATTGAAGCCGTTGCCAAATATAGTGGAAAGTGCAACATGATGTGTAAGAGAAATGTTGCTTTAAATAAAATACCTGAGGTGAGAATACGATGGACTTGTATCTTATATACACAGGGACTCAATTGTATACATCTGCTAGTCCTCAGCAATTGCAGTAAATGAAGTGATTTTCCTAGATGGCCAACAAGGAAGTCAATGTAGTTGCCGCATGTAGTTGTTTCCCATAATGATATCAGTCAGTAAGATAACTAATGTTTCATGTTGGTAATATTGTTCTGAATAAACTCTTCTAAATACAACATGGTGGAAATTATATCCATGTGAGTATTTTTGTGATCTCTTAAGTGAATATCCACTTTTTATCCCCCTGTCATTTTTAGGTCCAACATTCTTCACTGCTAATTTATTATAACTATAAAGTGATCATAGATTTGTCTGGCCATAGTTACTGACTGAAATCAGTGGAGCTTAGGAGAGTATACTTTATTAATATTGGGTTCAATGTATTAGTATATGCAATAGCTCCCCCTAGTGGTGGCTGCAGACAGCTAGAATTTTATCATTTAAGGAGGTTGTATCATTCTAGCAATATGCCAACGATGCCTGATTGGCAACCAGGCATGGTTGGCTCATGAAAGTAAGGCTGGCCATACACATTAGATCTATGTCGGCCGAACCCGCTTATTTCGGTGGAGAGAATGGTCGGGCATGCCGAGCCGAACGTGCATGTATATGGGTCAGTCGGGAAGAATAACTGTGGTTGACCGATCGTTTGGCCGACAGCACTTTTAAGTGTATGGCCAACTCATATGGCTGTCCACGCAGCCGCCAAGGAAACACTGAGTGAAGCCGCCAAAATACTACTTCGTTCTAATGATCGGCAGGGGGGCACAGTGGTTGGACCTCCACCAGTCGGACGTGGGTGGAAGATCCGAGCGATATTCCACCAATGTCAATAAGAAGACCCCTTTAACTATATGTCTATGCAGGGTATTCAGAGTGCACTTCCTGTCAGTATAGACAGGAAAATAACACCAGATAGTTGTCGCCTTGCATGGCCATCTCCACTGAAGTCTATGGGAGTTATGTAGACACCTGTGCCAGCGGCTTCCATGCATGGCCACCTCTCCACCTCTTCTTGGCCGGATAGGATTACTGAAAGGCCATCAGGAGTGTGGGGCACTGGTGTAGGGTGGAGGCTTCTTACATCCCTTAGGTCCCCCGTGTGCTGGGGAGAAGGCTGTCCTAGTCTCTTGAGACTAAGAAATATCACACTCTACTATACAAACATACAAAGGTTTATCCTTATGAGTAATACTACAAATTACGAAAGATATTAAATTTCTTGTGATGACTACAGAGAATGGAAAGGTGACAAGTGCTCTTTAAAATAGTTGTTTACAAGCCCCATGGAAAACGATAGATAACATACGGGGATATCATGAAACACAGTCCCAAATGACAAACTCAGCTCTGCTCCATCTATTAATGGTAACAACATGACCTAAAATGCATTGCTATGCAAAAAATATGATAATTCTTCAGTAGCCTTTCATATCAAGCTCTCAGATGCTGCCAACAGTTATTACAGCCAGTAAAAGTGAGATTGGAAATGTAACTTGGTCTTGCATCAGCTGAAAAGCTCACAGCAAGTCTATGGCCGTGAGAATAGCCGATTATCCCGTTCATGTGAATAACCTCTAACTAATTTTAATAGTGTCTATTATAGTTAAAATATTTGCACTACCCAAATTGTATATAATTCTTCTAGCTATAAAAGTAACATATATATATATATATATATATATTATATAGTAACAAAAATAATCACCAACATTACATGTATCTGTGTAGAATCATTGTACAGTGCTATAGTGTAACATTTACTGTAAGTGATTTTCCCAGAATTGCTTGCAGTGCCTCGGTGAGTGTGACTGATATCTGCCATGCAACAACACATTGCCACCCCATATACAGGTGCCATATATCAGTGGCCTCCGTTGCCCTGTTATCACATTGAGATACAGTGAGTGTGTAGCTGAGAATCTGAAAATAGCTTTGACACTTTGGCTGGTGATATAGCTCTTGGGAAGGTACATGAAGTGCTCTTTGTTAATTTTACCCTAAGAGTGTCTTGAGACATACAACATTCATTCCTGACACGGCAATGAAATATGTTCAATTCATTAAAACCTCATTATATAGATTTTACCTCTAATATCTGTTTAAATCAGTTTAAATCTGTATGAATGGAATATTTGCACATTTGTATGCATGCACAATGGGGGTTGGAATAATGTCGATATATAGTATAATCCTTTATCCAGCATTAGGCCCCAACTGCTACAGGTTGTTTTTATTTTTTTTTCCCGGCACTACCGTTATTACTGTGGGGAGCATAAAAGGAGGCTTTATTGCGTTGTGTGCGGCACAAAAGGGGACATTATTGCTATGTATGGGGGCTCAAAAGGGGGCAGTACGGCTGTGTGGGGTTTATATAGGGGTCCATTATATATATGTGAGGCACAAATTGGGCATTATTACTGTGTAGGGGGCATAATAGAGGGTACTATAACTGTGGGCACAAAAGGTAGCACTTTTACTGTGTGGGGCACAAAAGGGGAGACTATTACTGTGTAGAGCGTAAAGGGGGGCACTTTTACTGTGTGGGGCACTATTACCGTCTGGGGCACTATTAATAATTAGGTCACTTTATATCTGGCACCATCTATCTGGTACAATCATTTTTGGGGGAACTATAATTGACACCAATATTTCTGTTGCTGGATTTTTTTTATTTGTTCCAATATTTGTGAAGTTCAGTATTTGGGGCACTGTGCTATACAGCAGGTGCATTAATGGGGGCAAATAGGACAACAAAAGGTATTAAATTGGGGGGTAGCACCGGGATGGGATGTTTATATAGAGGGTGGGGGAAAAGTGAGGGGGTGCTGAAAAATTAAGGAGTCAAAAATGTTTTTGCTGCATACTCTGCAGAGTCGAGAGGTGACTGGAAAATATCTGGGCTAAATAGAGAAGAAAAGGGAGAGTAAACGACTCCAGAGAAGACGTCACCTGTGAGTCAAAATCTTTCCCATTAACGTGTCTAAAAAAATGAATATAATTGTTTATATGATGTTTAGATGACTGTGAAGACATCACAAGACAGTGTTTGGAGGGGGCATTCATGAAACCTTTGCATTAGGCCCAAAAATGTGTTAAACAGCCCTGGGTCTACATATAGAGAAGATGTTGTCCAATTCCTTGTCCATTTCCCACTCTTCTTGGCAAAGAAGCTCTAAGAAAAATTCTAAGGATAGTTTACTATTATCTTTAATTTAGCAGATGCTCTTAGTTGAATGCACATCCCCTTCAAATATGGGCAATTATTACTTAAAAAGTATCAGTCATTACAAAGATAAAGTCACAATCCCTCTTTCGGCAGTTGCAGGGATGTAGCTCGAGCGGCACTGGCACAGAATGTGGGGATAACTGCGAACACAACGTCTTGACGCTGGGAGGCCTCGTGACCAAGAGCAGCGGTGCCGGAGCTGAACAAGAACTAGGAGCGAGGAGGATAAGTACATAGTCTGGTCTGGGATCTGAGGATCTGGGTCATTTACCCCTAATGACACAGTATATTACAGGCTTTATGAAAAAAACGGTACAAGTCTATGACAGGTGTACTTTATGTAGATATTGATATGAATGTGTGTAATTGGGATCCACACAATGCACAATGTCAAAATGACAGTGATCTGCCAGAAGACAGAACAGGAATTATTGTCATGGGGACACGAGGGCTGAGGAGCATTTTTCATGTACCCGAAGGGCCTTTTTACTATAACTGGTTATATTTTTCTTGACTTTTAAAAGCTTCTGATTCATACTCATATTTCCTACATATAAACCTATAAATTTCCCCACAATAACTGTCTTTTTATTTTATGTGTATGAAATATAATTATTATACATGGAATCAAATAATAAGGGGCATTTTTCATAAAATATATTTCACTAATAAACTTAGAAAAGTATAACAGTGTAATCAGTAAAAATGTATGAGATCAGCCATATAAATCACAATCTTCCCAGTTGTTGGTAACGGATGAAAGAAACAACGTTATGGGGAGTCTGTGCAGGGCAGCCGAGCAAATCGACACTGGATCACGGTACAAGCACCTGTTTAGTCATAGGCTCATAACCTTGGACTTGCTCACTTTCTAATTTACTCTGGATATTTTGTATCTATAAGGAGCAAGGGGACTAAACCTCATCTCTGGGGTCTCCCAAATAGAAATCTCACATCTGCAGCATTCATAGTGTTAAAAAACGAATGAGGGGAATGAGGGGGTTGGGTAAGGATATGGGTTATTTTACTGGAGGATATTATGCCGAGTTTTTATTTCTCTGTAGATACGGTATGTGTCTTTTTTTAGCCAATTGTCCAAGCTTGCAACCCCCATTCCCTACTGCCACATTTACACATCCAAAGCAACCCCCCCCATTAGA
Organism: Rhinoderma darwinii; assembly: GCF_050947455.1. Classification (NCBI taxonomy): domain Eukaryota; kingdom Metazoa; phylum Chordata; class Amphibia; order Anura; family Rhinodermatidae; genus Rhinoderma; species Rhinoderma darwinii. The sequence goes on along the minus strand of NC_134691.1, from coordinate 36,775,049 downwards.
TTGCATGATGTCAACCTACAAAGTGTAACAGACCCCTTAAGAGGTGGACGAAGGGGGTGGTAGGCCACTTCTCCTGCCAACCTCAATAATATACACTGCCTCTAAAAAGCATCACTGGTAATTATGAGTGTATGCGTATTTTTCAGAAATAGTCTTACTCAGTTGTTTATCTAGTACCTGGCAGGTCACGGTGCCCTGGATATTTTTTGTCTGGAGCATCGTTATCTGCATTCTTCATCAATGCCCCACATTGCCCCAGATATCTATAAAGGCTACGAACTTCCCTGGCACCACTCTTGTCCATTGTCTGTGTCTGGTATTGCAGCGATGTGTCTGGTATTGCACCTCACCCCCAATGAAGTTACTAGGGCAGAGCTGCAATACCAGACAATGGACAAGTGAGGCGCTGTTTCTGGGAATAAAATAAACTTTTATACAACCCGTTTAAATACAATTTAAACAGAAACCTAAAACACATTTTTTAACCGCAGTAAATGACTGCAAGTCTTAAAAAGTTATCAGGGTGTAATAGTTATTAAAGACACATTTCCTCCTTTGATTATTAATTATTATTATTAATTATTATTATTATTATGATTATTAATGTATATTTGTCAACTGCAAAAGCTTCAAGGCTATGGAAACATTTGTTGTTTTTTTTGTTTTGTTTTAGGTTTTTTAAATGAAATCATGTATTTTCACAAAAAATTACTTCTGTAATTGGCTTTTATTAATAAAAAAAAAATGTTTCACCATTTAACTTATGCAGCTTATATGTATTATTGTACATAGCAAGCTGCAGAATCCTGTTCTCAGCCAAATCTGACAGAGAGCTGGTCTGTCGGCTCGTTATACAGCGGCTCCTGCCTTCTCCTGAGCGCTCATCTAAGCTTAAAGGGGTTGTCCAGTGCCTAAAAGTTGATGGGTCGGGGTCCGACTCCCAGGACCCCTACTAATCACCTGTTTTAAAGGGGGTGCAGCGCTGATACAAGCGCTGCTTCCCCTTCTTTTCTACTTGCTCACTGTGAATCGTCGACACACGTAGCGGTGATTCGCAGCATTGCAGCCTTCTTCTCCCATTCAATTCAATAGGACAAGGCTGTAATACCTGTGAATCGCCGCTACACCCATGTCGACGATTCACAAGGAGCAAGTAGAAAAGAAAGGGAAGCAATGCTCGTACAAGCGCTGCACCCCTTCAAAACAGCTGATCGGTGGGTGGCCCGGGAGTCGGACCCCGACCCGTCAGCTATTGATGGCCTATCCTGAGGATAGGCCATCAATTTTTAGGGACTGGACAACCCCTTTAATTCTGAAGAATTTTTTTCCTGTGATTTTGCAATAATCCTGGCAAAATAATCCACATAATCTACCCATGTGAATACACCCGTTCTAAATTTGACTTGTGTGATATTCAAGACAGCTCATGAATACTGATATCTCTGGAGGGGGGGGGGGGGGGGTCTATGGAAAAACAGCGCTGGAATCAGGGAGACTGCACTATTTAGGTCAGAAAACCAGTTACATTTATATGAGCTAGTGACTGGTCCTCTCTAAGGTACTAAATAAAGACCTATAATAAGGACATTAGTCCCATCTACAGCAGCTTGTTGATGGTTTCCAAATAACATCAGGAAACTTTAAAAGGCAACAAAATTTTACACCTGATAATTAAATGGCCTATTTTATTAGATTGTGGAAATTCACTTTAACCCCTTAAAGACCAGAGGCTTTTTTTTTTTCATGACACATGATTTTTTGTTTTTTTCTATTTATTTTTCATCACATAATATCACGCAATCGCCAAATCCAATAAAGGAGCTGCTTTGATTCACTACCCATCACTCATTGAAGAAGTGGTTAGATAAATAATAATTATGGTTCATTGTAATAATAATGTATTATCACTGTACTTTTACATTACAATTAATATATACAGTATTATGGACATTTCTATTTTCAGTGATTTATTAGAGATTAATAAAGTGACACATAAAATCCTTTTGCGCCCCTCTAGCTAATGAAATCAATACCCTATTCAGCAAGTAAATTGACTTTCTAGTACTATAGAAACAAGGCCTGTTCTTATACACTCGAGATTTCACAAAGACTCGACTGCACAGGTGGCTGAGAAGCTGCCAAGATAGTTTTGTAAAATCTCATGTAAAAGTTCTGGACTGGAAAGGTCTTATATAAATCTCAGCTTTTATAAATGACTCGACTTTTCCTGAACTACTAAGTGTCTGGAGTTACTGGGCAGAAGTCCGGAGTCCGCAGGTATCATTTAACAAATGTACAAAATGTTTTGCTGTTACGTATGCTGCTCCTTTAATAGCAAAATTGCAATAAACGTGTAAAAAATAATTATGAGCTAAAGCGGGAGGGGTAAAGCTTACTGTAACTATACTGCAAATATCATAATCAAAGAAACCCAAAAACATAGTTATGTGCCTGCCAGATTCCCATTGACGGATTCAGCAGTTAGGTAAGGGCACTAAATACTGCCCCATGTCTCTGCCCCATGATCCGCAGCTATGAGGCAAGGCCATTATGAGCGGTAAATAAAGTGGGAGACCACCTAGGGCACCATGGAGGTTCAGAATTGATAGATTTAAACAGAAAAAAGGAAAATAGAAAAAAAAAGCTCTGGCTTCAAAGTTCTTTCTACAACCAATTGAACGCTGTGCCCGAGCTGATCATAATGCCGTAGGAGCAGGGATATTGTGTGTCTCGCACAGTGAGATGGTGGGTAAAATTGGGGATATGGGGTTTTCTGAAGGGGTCGATAAAAAAAACAGTATGAGGACCCGCTTTTGATTTTGGGCTTTCCTCCCTTCTTAGTTTATACTCCTGCAAAAAATAATATATTTTATAATATATCTATCTATTTATATATCTATCAAAAAAGTATAGAGCAGCACAGTTTTCGGCCTCTGGCTAGGGTGCAGGCCTCCAATCCATAAATTAAAATAGGAAGCAGACTGGAGATTTGAAGTGGAAAAAAAGTAGGATTTTATTAGCCCATATGTGCACATATGGGCTAATAAAGTCCAACTTTTTCCACTTCAAATTCCCGTTGTGCTGCCTATTTTTTTTAGAATCTATCTATATACAGTATGTATCTATCTATCTATCTATCTATCTATCTATCTCTTAACATACATATAAGATGGCCGCCAAAAGCAGGGAGAAACTTTATTGTTTCCAATACTTTGTAATATACTTATATATGACCCTTTAATATTCTAAAATAGGGGTTATGTATACATTTACTAGGTTATATACACTTTCTAAGAGGCACTTTGATCAAGCAGATTTCAATAGAGCAAAAAAAACAACAATAAGTGATATTTTTTATTAAACAATATGAAACTATTAAAGCAAAAATTAACATCATAATAATTCTAAACACTGCTATGTCAGTCGGGACCTAGTGAAGGCCTCCAGATTTGCCTTCTGTATAATTTTATTATGGCTTCCCAGAGGCAGGACTTCATAGTAGAGTGCAGAAAAGACAATACCCTGTCATATATAAGTATTACAGTGTATAGCATGAGCGATCCATCGATTGCATGGTAAAGTCCACTAGGGGACTAGAAAAAAAAGGGAATAAATGTTTTGAAAAAAATATTTAGCAAAAAAAAGCCTTTACAATTCTTATATAAAAGAATGTAAACAATAAAAAAATAAACATAATTGGTATCGACACATCCGTAAAAGTTTAAACTATTAAAATAGTAATGGTAAAAGCGGTAGGGAAAAGAAAATCCCAATGACACAATTACTGTTTTTTAGGTAGACTCACTTCCACAAATAAATGGAATAAAAAGTTAGCAAAAAGTCATATGTACCCCAAAATGGTACATTAAAAAAAATACAGCTTGCCCTGCAAAAAACAAGCCCTCACACAGCTCCATCGACACAAAAATGTAAAAAGTTATGTGTCAGAACAAGGTGACACAATTTTTTTTAATTTTTTTTTCTGACTGTTTATATTGTTGTAAAAGTAGTATAACATAAAAAAGCCTATATAAATTTGGTAATCATATTGACCCGGATATTACAGTTAACAAGTCACTTTTACCGCACATTCAACAACGAAAAAAAAAAACAAAAAAAAAAAACTTATGGCAGAACTGCATTTTTTATCAATTCCATTCCACAAAATATTTTTTTTACGTTTCTTAGTACATTATATGGTACATCCAATGATACCAATTAAAAAATACAAATATAAAATCCCTCATACGGCTTTGTCAACAGAGAAAAAGAAAAGAAAAATAACTAAAATTGGCTGTGTCCTTAAAGAGGCTCTGTCACCAGATTTTGCAACCCCTATCTGCTATTGCAGCAGATCGGCGCTGCAATGTAGATTACAGTAACTTTTTTATTTTTAAAAAACGAGCATTTTTGGCCAAGTTATGACTATTTTCGTATTTATGCAAATGAGGCTTGCAAAAGTACAACTGGGCGTGTATTATGTGCGTACATCGGGGCGTGTTTACTTCTTTTACTAGCTGGGCGCTCTGATGAGAAGTATCATCCACTTCTCTTCACAACGCCCAGCTTCTGGCAGTGCAGACACAGCCGTGTTCTCAAGAGATCACGCTGTGTCGTCACTCACAGGTCCTGCATCGTGTCGGACGAGCGAGGACACATCGGCACCAGAGGCTACAGATGATTCTGCAGCAGCATCGGCGTTTGCAGGTAAGTCTATGTAGCTACTTACCTGCAAATGCTGATGCTGCTGCAGAATCAACTGTAGCCTCTGGTGCCGACACGATGCAGGACCTGTGAGTGACGTCACAGATCTGCACTGCCAGAAGCTGGGCGTTCTGAAGAGAAGTGGATGATACTTCTATACACAACGCCCAGCTAGTAAAAGTAGTAAACACGCCCCGATGTACGCACATAATACACGCCCAGTTGTACTTTTACTTTTCAACAAGCCCAGTTGTACTTTTGCAAGCCTCATTTGCATAAATACGAAAATGGTCATAACTTGGCCAAAAATGCTCGTTTTTTAAAAATAAAAACGTTACTGTAATCTACATTGCAGCGCCGATCTGCTGCAATAGCAGATAGGGGTTGCAAAATCTGGTGACAGAGCCTCTTTAAGTGGCTAATGTTTTCTGAAAGGGGGCAAATCTTTTTCACAGCACTATACGTGTGTTTCTGAAGAATTTCGATTATTCATCCAATAGTCCAGAATGCTTAATAATCTGGCACTTATTACCGATAAATCTTTATGTAAGTAACATCTATAGTCACTGGATCTTCAAGTAGTTTATAGTTGCTTGGTAATGTATTTCATGTCATTTTGAATATCTGTGTTACATGACCTCCGGTAAAGCCATATGAAAAGGTGTAATCTACACAGCTGAGCAACCATGAATACTTCAATGATAAAAAAAGATCAAAAATATGAATAATATTTTTCTACCTAAAAGACAAATGGATATTCACTTTAAATGTGTTGAAAATGGCAAGAATTCAAAGAGGAAACATTTTTTAATACAAGTAATATGATGTCTGGGAAGTCTCATCATGGCTTCCCGGCTTTTTCTAAACCTCCTCCTCCAGTACTTTCTTCTATAGAGTCTCCTGCCAAGAAAGCTCTCAGCAGATGGAATATAGCACAGAGGAATTCTTCTCTCCTCTCAGGGTGCACAGCTGTCTTTGATACAACTTTTCTACTGAAGCTTGTAAATCTATCATAAATGTAGTGGGAGAGAGAAGAGACGCAGGTATCAAGAGGTGCACCTGATGCCAGACACAAGCCATACTATGGGGATTTTTACTTCTTGCGTTAAGAAATACAGAGGTAGAAGATAAGAAAAAATTATCAATTCTAATTCAAAAAAACAAAAACTTAAAATGTCCATTCTTGTATGCCATTTAGGTTTTTTTTTCTTAATCTAAAAAGATTGAAAATGTTGCACCGATTAATTTCTTAATATATCTTTAAAGTGGTAGAAGCTCCAAATCCCTTGAATAGACATAGATTTAAAATATAGCATGCTGGCTCCATTATTCAGGCACGTACATAGGATTTTTTTAAGGGAAAGAATTTAAATTAATTTAAAAAAAAAATCATTGCATTCTGCTACTTTAGTCAGTCCTCAGACCAGTTGTAGGTAACTTGGTCGGCTATCTGGTTCTCCTCCTCTGCCTAGCTCCGGTTGGGCCCTCCTACTTCTCCATCTGTCCAGTGCCCAGTGCTGAACTAATTCTTTCACTCTGGTGCCTCAAATATCCAGGCCTGAATGAATATCCCTGGTATGTTAAATAACCCTAGTTGGTTCAATTTACTAATTGTGTAAAATTACAGCTGTCAAACGACGACGCGTAAATTACAGGTTGTCGGCACAGTACGTCGGTAAACACATTCAAATGAATGGGCAGATGTTTGCCGACGTATTGGAGCCGTATTTTCAGGCGTAAATCGAGGCATAATACGCCTCGTTTACGCCTGAAAATAGGTCGTGTGAACCCAGCCTAAAAGCTTGAAATATACTATGTCCATCCTTATAGCTAATGAAAACTTTTTGTATATTAATTGTTAAACTGGCCATATATACAGTAGCTGTCTGTTATCTAAAATGGATGTACATAGGCAGGAGTGGGCACTCGTGCAAGAACAGTTTATGGGTCCCTTGCTCTCAAATCATAGACCATCCCCTTATCATAGAGTATTCTCCCCATGTCTCTCCAACAATCCACCAGTAATTGTATTAAATATATTAGCTCAGTCCCTTACATGCAATCTAATAGACAGCAGTGCTAGCTGTTTTTGCGTAGCTTCCCCTGTCGCATATATGTTAAATTCCACCAAAATTTATTCATACCTTTCAACGGCCTGCAAAGTGAACGGGACTTATGTAAATTTGCATAAAGCGGGTGGTCTTTGAGTGTTTTGTGGGCGTACCCAGCGGATCGGAGGCAGGGTGTAAAGATGTCCTGCAAATCGAGATGCACATGTTCGGAGATATGTTTATCGAATGTGTATGGGTAGACTTAGACTTTTAAAAGTTTTCATAATCCACACATGTTCACACTTCTTTTGCCACCTCCAGACTCTTAGTGGCCTGCTGTTGAGACGCATAGGTGGGTTATGGTTTTATGTGAAGATTTCCCATATTACGATATTACATATGGGACTGTGTGTTTGTATATAAATATAGTTTATAAAATAGTAATAGTTTTCCAGATATAAAGCACATCATTTCTTGTATAAGCAGGGGCTATATGACCCTCTTGATTTTATGGATAAACATGATACTGTGCTGTGGGACTATGTTTACACAAGTTATCTATATTCCCAGTGTTAAAAATAAAATTAGAAACCTTTATTGAGAGTAACACAATAATAGAGGGGAATAAATTCATTATTGGAGCCAAAACCCTAAGTAGGAGAGACAAGTTTAAGACAAAATCTGAAGGAAATTAAGTTTTTGCTTTTTTAAATGGGAAATTAATTTGGATGAACAATCTTTGCTGTGCTATAGGTGATCCAACATTTGCTGTAAGTAGAGGAGTTGAACTTACCGTGAACCAGGACTGAACCTAGTTTTGCATTTGGAAGCAATCATTTATAAGGACCTGTGGATTGAAAGCAATAATTCAGAAAATAATTGGCATTTAAAAAAACCAAAAACATTTATGTTATAAACTTTGAATGTATAGTCACGTGTAGATCATTATTGTTCTAATAATATCTTAAAATATATATATATAGGAAATAAATTAGTTTATGGTATGACTTAAAAGGAATGTATTATCAGAAAGTGACATATTATTTTAAATCTGTTGTTATTATAAACATATTTAAAAAATAAATTGTTGTTATATTTTTATTTTCATGTGACTATTTACATATGAAAATCTGAAATATTCCAGCTCTCACAGTGGCCACAGCAGAACACACAATGGGCTGACATTTCCAGTTTTCTTCAGCTTACTTTTCAGCTCTGTTGTCTAGACTGAGACAGAGTCAGCAGAGTCATCTCGTTAGAGGCCACGGAATGTAATGTAAGATTACAGCTTTATTGTATTGCTGGATGCCAAGATAAAGCATGATAGAAACACTTTACACACAGATCAGGCTCTGTATACAGCTCCTCTGCCACTTCCAGGTTTCTGGGAGAGGGGCTGTACTCCATCACTTCCTGGAGGCTGTACTAATTTATTGCCATTTTTCTGTTATTGTAGATGCAACGCAATCTAGTGAATTCCAATGGATACATGGACGCAATGATGACCGATTGCACAGAAGAAAAAAATGTAATGGTAAATTTATTCGTGTTTTTTTTATCTTTTCCAATTTCTTACAGCTTTCTGGCCCCTCCTGCTCTATGACATGCTGCCCACAGACTGGACATCATGTTCAATGTGCAAGGTTCCCTTTAACTGTTTTATTAACATTGTGGTGGACAGGCCTTTTTTTTTATACATGCAGTTGTAGCAGACTGAGTTTGTAATTTGGCACAGCTCTTACAACTCAAATCTGTAGTTTTACATAGGACTGCAGGTAAAATTCCTGAGCTTTCTTAACACAGAGTGCTATAATAAGAGACAAACGATGCAGACCCGAACAGTTAATATATTTTTCTGATCGTAGGATCATTATTGATTGAAACTGCGTACAAAATGTGCTAAACCGCATTGTGTAACACTCCTTGATACAAGGCGGAGTGAAGAATAATGGGTTTCTATCCGGACAGGAGATAATCATGTGGGAAAAATGAGTCTGCAAATCCTTTTTATGTTGCCTTCCAAATATAGGAAGTGTAAGTATTAATAGGATTACATGACTTCATTAATGGAATTATACCAAGAGGATCTGCAGGAATTGGTAACTGATAATACATTGAAAGGCAGCCCAGTGCAGTAAAACACAGCCCATATATCACACGGGGTAAATAAAGATACATATATAGGAGACTCCAAACAAATCCTATTTTGATACTGGATTTTCTCCAGGGACATTGTGTTTTTAAACCTTGCCAAATTAAACAGGAAAAGCCTCCAAGTAACCTTGTGACCATTACTTAACGAAACTTTTTTACTGGCCCATGTATATATTTTCATACAGTCTATACTAATTGTAAAGGGTTTTGCTCTTCTGTTTTAAAATATATGGGGCTGTAGCTATAGTGGGTGTAGAGGTAGCAGTTGCACCTGGGCCCTTTTGCCTGAGGGAGCCCAAAGGCACATCTGCCGCATAAGAAAAAAACGGTATTGAAAAGCTTCAAGTTACGCCTCGTGGTATACCGTATATTATTGTGAAATATACAGAATAACACAGTGCGCCCCACCTTATGATTCATGAATAATTAGGTAAAGCATGGGTGTGGTTGTGATTGTAGTAAAATTAATTATTGACTTACATTTATAGGGTTACATGAGCGCTTTTCAAGCGATTCAGCCCCTCTGTTATAGTCATCAGCAGGGGTCGCAGCAGCCAGACCATTGCAATTCTACATTGATACCAATTTCAAATGATATATCTGTCTGATAGATAAGATCCCCACATTTGAGAGCCCTTCCTATTGACAGAAAGTAGTCCTTTGACCCTTATTTTGCAATAGACACTTACCTGCATCATCGGAGAAGGTGGTGCTGGAACGGGGATAGGTAAGTGTGGCACTAACTACAGGGGGTGGCGTATCTACAGGGGGGGCTGTTTGGTGCTTTCTACAAGGGGGTGGTGCTATCTACAGGGGGAGCTATTTGGCACTATCTACCAGGGGACTGTGTGGCGCTATCTATAGGGGGGTGACACTATTTACAGGGGCTATGTGTGGCGCTAGCTACAGGGCTGTGTGCAGAAGTGTAGCTAAGTTCTAGGGCAAAGATTCAGTTTGGCGCCCCCCCAACCTCTTTCCCGACATCTCCTTCCCCCTCGCCATGTTTGTTTTCTCTACAAATCAATGACGTGTCATTTCTTTTCCACAATTTTTTTATGTAACTCGAGCATAAAAACATTTGTAAATTTTACAAGCAATATGTAATGATAGGGGTAGGGAAACAGACAAAAGAGCCCTAATCTACCCGCCACTCTGTCCCTGCCTACTTGCAACGACCCGCCCTAGGCGACGGGGTACAACTGGGCGGCGGTCCCTACGCTCAGTAAGTGCACGAGACAAACAGACAAGGGTACGCAAAGCTAAGGGAAATGGGGCAGTTGCCCACGGCAACACCGTGAGCAACAAGAGGGTGAACGAGCCGAGTCAAAACAGGAGTGTACGAGGTACCAAACGCAGAGCAGGAGAGTAGTCAGAAAGCCAGGGTCAGAATGGAGCAGGATCAAATAGTCAGGAGCTGTAGCTGGGCCAGGAAACCACACAAGAAGAATCACAAGCAAGGAGGAACAGGAAAGGCAGGTATAAATAGACCGAGGGCGGGAGCTAGCTCCGTCTGGCCAGGCTGCGATAGGCTCTCCCACTCCTAAGCCTGCCAGCCTGAGTGGTGGAAGCTGGAGTCAGTCTCAGAGACATAGACTCAGGTGCCGACTGATTACCTATGGGCGTCAACCCCGAAGCTGTGCCTGGCAGATCCTATACACAATATAGTTCTATACACAACACCAGAACCAAGCTCATTACATATATACAGCACCAGAACCAAGCTCATTACATATATACAGCACCAGAACCAAGCTCAGTACATAAATACAGCATCAGAACCAAGCTCAGTACATAAATACAGCTCCAGTACCAAGCTTTGTACATATATACAGCACCAGAACAAAGTTCAGTACATATATACAGCACCAGAACCCAGCTCATTACATATATACAGCACCAGAACAATGCTCAGTACATAAATACAGCTCCAGAACCAAGCTCAGTACATAAATACAGCTCCAGAATCAAGCTCAGTACATAAATACAGCCCCAGAACCAAGGTCATAACATATATACAGCACCAGAACCAAGCTCAGTACATAAATACAGCTCCAGTACAAAGCTCTGTACATATATATAGTACCAGAACCAAGCACAGTACATATATACAACACCAGCACAAATGCAGCTCAATTTAGTGCAACCCCTGCCGTACATAGCCCCTGTAAATAGTGTCACCCCCCTATAGATAGCGCCACACAGCCCCCTGGTAGATAGTGCCACACTAAAGCTCAGCCAATCAATGTTGGGCTTGATTTCTACATGTAGTCAGGCAGAACTCTACTAATTAGCTGGGAACCTGTGCAGAAAACAAGACTAGCATTGATTAGCCGAGGCACGGCCAATAATCACTAGACTTCTTTACTGCATACTCCCATCATTGCAGAGGAGCATCTCTAAGCAAAGTGTAGTTGTGAACACCAGGGGGCAGCAGTGCCTAGCCCAACACATTCCGACATTGATTGTGTGAGCACCCGGCCCACCGTTCACAGGCCAGTCCGGCCCTGCTGGCGCCTCACTCTAAGTTGCGCCCGGGGCACATGCCCCGCCTGCCTCCCCTATCTATGCCCCTGGGTATGTGTGGCACTATCTATAGGGGGGCCATGTGTGATACTACCTACAGGGGGGTGTGTGGGGCATTATCTACAGGGGGTCTGTGTGGCGCTATCTACAAGGGGTCTGTGTGGTGCTATCTACAGCGGGCTGTGTGTGATGCTATCTACAGGGGGCTCTGTGTAGCGCTATCTACAGGGGGCTGTGTGTGGTGCTATCTACAGGGGGCTGTGTGTGGCGGTATCTACAGGGGATTGTGTGTGGCGCTATCTACACGGGACTGTGTGTGATGCTGTCTACAGGGGGCTGTCTGTAGCACTATCTACAGGGGGCTGTGTGTAGCACTATCTACAGGAAGCTGTGTTTGGCGCTATCTACAGGGGGCTCTGTGTAGCGCTATCTACAGGGGGCTGTGTGTGGTGCTATCTACAGGGGGCTGTGTGTGGCGGTATCTACAGGGGATTGTGTGTGGCGCTATCTACACGGGACTGTGTGTGATGCTGTCTACAGGGGGCTGTGTGTAGCACTATCTACAGGGGGCTGTGTTTGGCGCTATCTACAGGGGGCTGTGTTTGGCGCTATCTACAGGGGGCTGTGTTTGGCGCTATCTACAGGGGGCTGTGTGTAGCACTATCTACAGGGGGCTGTGTGTAGCACTATCTACAGGGGGCTGTGTGTGGCGCTATCTACAGGGGGCTGTGTGTGGCGCTATCTACAGGGGGCTGTGTGTAGCACTATCTACAGGGGGCTGTGTTTGGCGCTCTCTACAAGGGGCTGTGTGTGGCGCTATCTACAGGGGGCTATGTGTGGCGTTATCTACAGGGGGCACTGTGTATGTGATGCTTTACTTTACAGTGTTTGACACAATTATATTCAGGGGCACAGTGTTTGGGACTATTTTATTCAGGGGCACATTGTAAGACCAGTAAGATAGCCCAACGAAAAAAAAGAGAGAAAAATGCAGGGTCGAATGGGCACCACCAGTGGGTTTTAAAAAAGAAAGTGAAGGGGTTATGCTATCATTAAATAGTAAAAAAAAAATAGTAACAAAAAAATTGATTCCACGTACAACACGTTACAAAGTCGTTCTGACCTCTTCATCATGTACCTGATAAAGAGGTCAGAACGACTTCAAAACGTGTTTTATGGCATAGTCATATTATTGTCTATAATTTTTTATTAATTCGCCATACATACATATAGTGAAATCATGCATGTAAAATTATCAGACCGTTATAAGTGAACTGCAAACCAGGTAACTGAAGCCTCAGGAAAGGAATGTACTATTTAATGTTGCAGCAACTTTATATCTGTTCTCGCTTGATAATATTCATTACACTCTCCGAGAAAGCAAAGGTTATAAAGCTGCAATCAGTTAAAATGCTTCCAGACGTTGAAATCACGTAGCGTGTTATCTATATTCTAAATACTGTAGGGATGTGCTCCTACCTTTGTAATCTGTCTATGAAAATTATTAACCACGATAATTTCAAAATGAAAACCCTTTTTACAAAATCATTCTGTGCAATCTTTGTTTCTCTTTATGTAGCGGAGTACAAGGTCATATTTACACAGAAATTCAATGTGAGCCATACCGCGAATTAAGGTCTAACTTACATGTATGTGCATTAGGGCTAGCAAAGGTTGTGAAATTGCAAAAAAGACAACGAAATCACGACAAGCAAAAAGTAATGCCTGGATTCTACTATTAGGGTATGTGCACACGGTAGCAGGCTTTTACGTCTGAAAAGACAGATTGTTTTCAGGAGAAAACAGCTGCCTCGTTTCAGACGTAAATGCTCCTCCTCGCATTTTGCGAGGCTTCTCTGACAGCCGTAAATTTTGAGCTGTGCTTCATTGAGTTCAATGAAGAACGGCTCAAATTACGTCTGAAAGAAGTGTCCTGCACTTCTTTTGCCGAGGCTGTATTTTTACGCGTCGTCGTTTGACAGCTGTCAAACGACGACGCGTAAATGACAGGTTGTCTGCACAGTTCGTCCGCAAACCCATTCAAATGAATGGGCAGATGTTTGCCGACGTATTGTAGCCCTATTTTCAGACGTAAAACGAGGCATAATAGGCCTCGTTTACGTCTGAAAATAGGTTGTGTGAACACAGCCTAACAGGTCCAGTGCCAGTTATGTGTTATCTGACAAAATGCAGCAAGATCTCCGTACAGGAGCAATAGAGAGGCAGCCTGCCAAGCACTCCGGGTGTGACTGAAGAAGAAATGTCTGGCCAAAGCTGTCACAGAAACAACTAGATGCAGAATTTGGAATATGATTAAAGTGAAAAGTAGCTGATGACCATAGACGTTTCATTTTAAGGTCTTTACTAATGACTCTCATTGGTTGGACACCATTCTCTACAATGCGTTCTTGATATACACTTAGGGTATAACCATGACGCAACCTGTAATAGTCACAATAATACAATGGCATAACAAAAATTTGAACGACCCTATAGCAACCTTAAGGATTGATGGAGTCAATGAAAAACGGTTCCAATTACGTCCCAAGAGGTGACATGCACTTCTTTGAGAAGGCCGTCTTTTTACGTGCCGTCTTTTGATAGCGGCGCGTAAAAAAAAAGCCTGTCTGCACAGAACACCGTAAGACCCATTGAATTCAATGGCCAGATGTTTGCCGACGCTTTGGAGCCGTTTTTTCGGCCGTAATACCCTCAAGCCTAATCTGTGTATTTGTACATATGCCAGAGGATTGTCTAATTGTTTATGCACTGTGCATTTAAGTGCTGTATTTTGTGTGCTGTTTTAACCCCTAGGTGGTGTTTTCCACAGTAGGAGTGGCATGTTGAAATTATGTTGCGCTGCTATTTTATTTATTGCACTACATAAAACGTTATCTTTATTTGTATAGGCAAATGATGGTTGGCTCGCTGGAAAAATAAATTGTTAACAGCGTCAGGAAGTTGTAGTGTGGCTACGCCTCGTTCGGAAGCTCGAGACGGCGCTTCTTGTATAAAACGGCTGCTGTTTCCACCAACAGTTTTCCCTTTTGGGTGGAAGAGTGGAGGAACCTGGCTGTAGAGAGAACTGTGGTAGGTCTGACAAGCACAAGTAGTTGGGCCTGAGTCTGGGGGTCCTGGAGTCAGTGATGAGAGTTGGGCAGGAGCCTCATCATGACCGTGCAAGATTTATTTCAGCTACAGTGGGTGATGGATAAGAGTCTCCCAACATGTACCAGCGTGCATCAAGACAGCAAGCTAGTTGCAGCCAGGAAGGCCTTAAATTGCAGGACCATTCCCTCCATCAGCAAGGAGCGTTAATGTGTGCGACATGTGCAACCCAGCCATCATCATCATCAGCTGGCCTGCATCGTGTCTAAGAACTGTGCCTCTCAAATATTGTGAGTGGTTATTGAGGTTTTCTGTGGCTGGGTGTTGTCAGCACCGGCCTAGTAAAATTAATTTGCCACGAATCTGCTGGTATCCTTTCTCTCTTTTCTGTCACACTGGTGCCAGAACCATGCTCCACCCATGCCCAGATACCAACATAACTAATTCTTGAGCTGTTAACAAGACATAGATTGTAGTGTCATATAGAAGATTCTACACTAAGAGGAACCCACGAAAAAGTGCTAAAGTGATAGAAAGCACAAACAAAACCTCAGCACCTTAGTCGGCTGCCTCGGCCTCTAGGCCATATAATAGTTGCTATGTCTTCTACGGCATAGTTATGTTCATGGAATAATGCCAATAAAAATTATGGCAAACAGGGTTTCAGGAATTGTTAAGAAAAACTTACTGTTGGCCCAGACCCATCAGAAGACCAGATACTGTTTTACAACAATAAAGGGAATCATTTTCAGAAAAATATATATTTTCTAATATTTTATAGAAAGCATATATTAGCTGTTTTTATGGCTATCCTTCTAACAATGAATTCTAAAACACTACAGTTTATACATTGTGTAATAAAATTACCTCGCCGCACTCCAGTGACATCCTTCTGTGCCGACCACCACTTTGTTATCTGTGCCCGGCCAGGCTAGGATACCTAGCAACATATGCGCAGTGTGCACAGCAAACAATCAAACTAGAAGGTGTGCTATATAAATCCATTATTTTATTTGTTTTCAGTTATAGCGGTGTATACCCTGTACCTAGTTATATACCTTATTTTACCTGTACATGCTATTACTGTTATGCTACCTTTTTGACTCCTAAGTATCTGAACTGCTTCTCTACCTGACCACGCCACTACTGCATTTTGCCTCTGGCTATTACTTGCTTCAAACTCGGTTTGACTTGAGACTATGTTTTCCTCACTTTAGTGCTGCATTTGTCTTTACAATTTTGACCCTGCTGGACAACTATGAGCCCGTTGCTACTAGTAACTATCCGTTCCTCCACTTTCTCCTACCTGGTTTCTGTATACGCTATCCAAAGAGTCGACTACTGGACAAGTCCTGGGGCTAATTAATTTCTAAGACCCTAAATTAAGTTGTGGGAAAAGGGATGTGATTGGTGAAACGTGCTGTGCAGTTTAGTTCTTTCTCTGGGTAACTCAGAACCGAGTCATTTACACATTGGCCACTAGAGGGATCCATCAGATACACATTTCCTATTTGTGCCACTCACTTTCAAACTTGCTGCGAAGACTGAATGATATCAACAGTGTCATCTCACCTTTAATACACCTACGTGTTAGGTAAGACTAAACGTGGACACCACAACACTACTCAGTTCTTTTCAAATCAACGGTTTACTGAAAATCACAATTTCAAACAGGCCAAATAACTACAGTACAGTATTCAAATCAAGTCTTTCAGTAGCTGAGGCACTCGCCCTCGTGGGAGTCCTACCTGCTCTTGGGTGGCTGCGCCTGGCGCTCACTGACCCGGCCCGGCGGGTCTCAAGAAGGAAATGGGCCGTCTCCGCGGATCACTGTGGTGCTACCACTCACACTGCGGAATCCCCAAAGGTGGAAGCTATGCCCCTCGCCCTTTGGCTACGGCGTGAGTCCGGCGGATATATTACCGCGTGCGCCTCCGCGGGTCAGAGCGAGAGCTACTCACTACCACGCGGCATACCACCCTTACCTCTGCTTTCTGCTCCTCTGTTGATGCAGATGACGTCTTTTCCCTTGTGTCTCCTGACACTGCTGAGTTGTAGTGAATGCTAGTCCTCCTCCAGGAACGTTGAGCCAAGGATCCTTCTCCTACAAATGGTGGCAGCCTGGTCACTTTCTTGTCCCCACTCAGCTCTGCATCTTCTCTCTCCCCAAGTCCCCTCCCCTCTGCTTCCTCCCCCTGGGGTCCGCCAATTCCCCCTTCCCTCTCTCTCCATCCGTTCTTTGGTTCCTCCTTTTTCTCTGTCCTAATGGCCTGTCTGTTTTCTCACTCCTGCTGTGTTCCACTGCCCCCCAGTGGTCATTGTTAACTTTATGGTTTCTACACATTGTTTCTAAGACATATGTCTAACCTTTGCTGCAAGCAGCCTGACGTCACAAAAACGGGGGAAAACACGAGGCCCCGAAGGGGCTGAGAGCACAAATGGACATCTAAGGCTCGTGGAGATGGTGGGGACCGGAACCTTTATAACTTCCGCGGGAGGCGAGGGGGCTGCGACCCCTATCATGTCATGAGGGTGCAGGAGGCTGGTACCCCCATTACACACACATACTTCCATAAAATGCTACCTGACATTAGGGACCTGAACATATAGGAGACTCTTCATAGTTGAACAGTGGTCCTCTTTAATACATTTTCAACTCTGTTGTATTAGACTCATGAGACTAAATGAATTTCACCTTACACCTCTATATAAGTAATACTCTATAAATAAATCCTTTAACCTCCCATTAGGCATATTGTCAACCTCAATTCTAGAGAAAATAATAGGTAATAGAATTAAATAATTACTAAAGTGCTAAAATTAGCTCTCACTCTATCAACCTTCTTTTAGCCTGCCTTTGCTTCTTCTGCTGTTTATGGAAAAATTTTCAACTCGACAAGTTTTACATATTATGATGACAGCAAAACGTTCCAATCATGCCGACAAACTCCACCGCACCATAACCTTGGTCAGACCACCAGGCCAAGTATTGCTTTAGCATGATCTTTCTAGTGTAACGATAAATCTTTGGAGAAATGTGCTACAGAGGAAATTACAGAAACTTTATGAAGAACTCTTGAAGGCTTCCCTAACATTCTTGTGTTTTCACATAGTTACAGATAAGATCGAACTACTACTGGGTGTTACCCTAACTCATTCTTGATGGGATCTAGATAGTGGTATCTATCTGACTACACTAACAACTTGCATGTAGGGAGGATAGAAAAATGTGCTCACTCTATTACGTATAAATCACGTCTTGTCAGTGAGTACAAGGGGTAAATCCAACTTTTTTTGGATAGAGAATTAGGCATTGACCTGTTACATCTGAAGTTCTTTACCAGGCCTGAAATTATCCATATGTTTCTACATAATAACAGAGTGTTGTATCGTGGCAGCTATTAAGGCAAGGCAAGAGTTCAAGAACAAATTGACTAAATGTTTCTATGCTACTAAAAGACATCATTATAGTAGAGGCCAAAGATATCGTTTCCTACTATTAAGCAAAATAAGAGCCCCAAATTTGCACAATAGGCAAGAGTGACGGATGTGGATAGAAAGCTGCTCTGGAAACGTAACAGTATACTCAGAATGAAAGGAGTTGAAAAACATGACCGCCTTCTCCCAACAACAGCGCCACATTATCTGAGTTCGATATTTTAAGTGAATGGGGTTAAGCTGCGATACCACACAAAACCCAAATAATTAATTTTACAGGTTATTTTGTGTGAACAGTGAAAATATATTTAAAAAAACAAAACTATATATATATCCGTGTCCGCTCAAAAAAAAAAAAAAAAACAGAAATTGCACATAAATGTATATATAGCCCCCAATGTGTATATAGCCCCCAAAAATATACTGCGTCATTAAGAGGTTAATTTACAGTTTCTACGCACTGTTCTAACATTGTAAATGTAGCACAGCACAGAGTTTGTAAATGATTTGCCATTTGCCACCTGAATACTTGGACTAAATGAGTCTCCCATATAGAATATAGATTTTGGGTTTATGCAAATTGCTGTACCACACCATGGAGCTGTATGGAGCCATAATACGAGTTCTAGTGTGCCTCCATATTCTTCTGATTTCATATGGAGTCATATGGTCTGATAAGTAATTGAGGCATGCTCCATCAGATTCCATATTGTGGAGGTATTCTTCCCTACAAGTATTGCTTCTAGGGGAGAATATCTCAAAAACAAGACGTGGTACGGAGACACCATGGAGGCACATGGAGTATTTATGAGGTCTAATGGTAATAGTTATATTATCTATATACAGAGGTTGCATGTTATCAGTGAGATTTATTTAACCCCCAAATTTTTGTTTTTTTAAGTGTAATAACTACTGTAGGCATTGGATAACAAAATTTATTTGATATTGATGAACATTAAAATCTTATTTTCACGTTGGGTTCGTGGACCCAATGGGCCGTACCGCCTTAATGGTATGGCAGCTGTCCAACAGGACACAGGTCAAAGTCTATAGTTCGTATAGGTGTACCTGTGGTAGCTTCAGACAGTAGCGAGGCAGGCTCGGAAGGGACTTTGGCAGCAGGCGGACTCAAGCATGGTGTAACAGGACAGGCGTGGTACACAGCACAGCACGACTGCAACTCAATACGGCACTTGACCAGTATAGCACGGGATACATGTTACAGGTAACAGGAATGGGAAACACTATGAACTGAAAGACACTAGGAGACAATTTACAGAGACAAACTCTGGTTACAACAACAAAGCTCAGGCAAGGCAGGAAGGGGCTGGGCCCCTCTTATAGCCCAGGGTGCTCATGGGCTAATTTGGCACTTTAACTCAGAAGGCACGTGCTGGCCATTTAAGAGCTTTAAGAGCGGGCACGAGCGTGCGCACGCACCCTACGGGACCCAGCCGAGAGTAGCGAAGTGATCTCTGGCGTCTCCTGAGAAGGAGATGGGGGTCAGCATTCACGACCCATGGCTGCGGCTGTCAGGAGGTAAGTGAGACTGACGGCCCGCAGCCATGGGCATGACAGAATCCCCCCTCTTAAGCCCCCTCCTCTTGGGGCCAGAGCGAGAGAGAAACTTCTTCAGAAGGGTAGGAGCATTGAGGTTCTCCTCTGGCTGCCAGGACCTCTCTTCAAGGCCAAACCCCCTCCAATACACCAAATAAAATGTTCTTCCACCCACTCTCTTGGTGTCCAGGATCTCCTTAACCTCAAAAGTATCTGGTTTCAGGAGGGAAACATGGAAGGAGTTGGGGATCTTGAGGGTAGGAGGCAGCCGAAGCTTGTAGGAGACAGGGTTGATTTGTTGCAAAATCTCGAAGGGTCCAAGGAACCTGGGAGCAAACTTGTATGATGGCACACTCAGCCGGATATTCTTAGAGGACAGCCAGACCTTAGTGCCTGGAAGAAAATGGGGAGGCTCTCGTCTTCTTGCGTCTGCCTTTCTTTTTATGCGGTCGACCGCCAGCAGAATAGAAGATCGGGTCTGCTGCCAGATTTGTAAAAAGTACCTGAATGTAGAGTCAGCTGCAGGTACCTGGGACGTAGTGGAAACAGGGAGAGGTATTTGTGGGTGTTGGCCGTAGACAATGAAGAATGGGCTGGAGGCGGTTGCAGACAAGACTCGTCCAGGCTCCTCAAACACCATGCGAAATGTCCGCAGGAACCCCGGGAAGTCACGGGTCTTTGGTCCTTGTCTCTCCCAGATAGGGTTCGCCCATTCAAGGGCCCTGCCAGTGAGGAGAGAGACAATGAAAGCGACCCCTGCGCCATCAGTCGAAAATGCCCTTGCATACAGGCTAAAGTGGATCTGGCACTGGTTCAAAAATCCACGGCAGGTCTTCGCGTCTCCATCATGAGGTAGCGGCAAAGAAAATCGGGGATCAGCACTGCCAGGAGGTGTAGTTGGAGGATCTGTACTGCCAAGAGGTGTAATAGGAGGAACAGCAGCTTGCACATCAAGCCGATGTGCAATAATGTTCAATGCCTGGAGGAGTTGGTCCTGTCGAGACCGAAGGTCTAGCATATCCGCCCGCATCTCTTGTGACGTCATCGTGGTCTTGGATTGATCAGCGGGGTCCATGGCCTGAGCTTACTGTCACGTTGGGTACGTGGACCCACTGGGACATACCGCCTTACCGGTATAGCAGCTGGCCAACAGGACACAGGTCAAAGTCTATAGTTCGTATAGGTGTACCTGTGGTAGCTTCAGACAGTAGCGAGGCAGGCTTGGAAGGGACTTTGGCAGCAGGCGGACACCAGGTGTGGTGTAACAGGACAGGCGTGGTACAGAGCACAGCACAACTCCAACTCAATACGGCACTTGACCAGGATAGCATGGGATACAGGTTACAGGTAGCAGGAACGGGAAACACTGGGAACTGGAAGGCACTCGGAGACCATTTGCAGAGACGAACTAGGGTAACGACAACAAAGCTCAGGCAGGCAGGAAGTGGCTGGGCCCCTCTTATAGCCCAGGGTGCTCATGGGCTAATTTGGCACTTTAACTCAGGTGCGCGTGCTGGCACTCTAAGAGCGGGCACGAGCGTGCGCACGCAACCTACGGGACCTGGCCGAGAGAAGCGGAAGTGAGCGCTGGCATCTCCTGAGGAGGAGATGGGGGCCAGTGCTCACAGACACATGGCTGCGGCCGTCAGGAGGTGAGTGAGCCTGACGGCCCGCGG
Source organism: Rhinoderma darwinii (assembly GCF_050947455.1). Taxonomy (NCBI): domain Eukaryota; kingdom Metazoa; phylum Chordata; class Amphibia; order Anura; family Rhinodermatidae; genus Rhinoderma; species Rhinoderma darwinii. Next base: position 36,753,838 of record NC_134691.1, on the reverse strand, counting down.
CCATGGGCATGACACTTATTATTATATTATAATTGTATTGAGGGATACATTTTTCGACAACTATATTGTAGGGCTTATGCACAAGGAAATTCTGTGTGTCTGGGGTCTGTAAACAGGAGGAGGCCTGGTCTGAGGTCTGTGTACAGGGTGTTCTTGCCTGGGTTCTGCAAATAGAGGGGATATGGTGTCTGTATAAAGGACTGGGGTCTATATCTTTATTTAGGGTGTCTGGTGTGTCATTTATATTAATTTTGGGGTGTTCTGAAGGAGGTCATAGGTACTCTTTGTGATTCAAAAGGCGTAATTTGGGGGCATGTCCTATATATATTACATAGTTACATAGCTGATAAGGTTAAAAAAAGACACAGGTCCATCAATCCATGTTAATCAAAAGGAAAGCAAACCCCCCATGAAGTGGATGACAATTGCCGTATTAGGGGAAAAATTCCTCCCTGACTCCAAATATTGTAATCAGAATAAATCCCTGGATCAGTGTACCATCTCCAAAATCGGACTCAAGGCCGGTCTTGAACTGTTCTTGAAAGTCTCACTGCTCTTACTGTAAAGAATCCCCATCTGTGATAATGGTGAAACCATTTTTCCTCTAGATGTAGATGATGCCACCTTGTCCTTGTTACAGGCCTAGGTGTAGAAAGATCGTTAGAAAGATCTCTGTACTGTCCAATTATTTATTTGTACATAGGGGCAGGGCCTAAGGAAAACATCTCGATGTCCCTTCTCAAGAGTTGGCAAGCATGCATGTATGTATGTTATTACAATTATGTATGCATATACTGTATGTATAGGTTTTATGTTTTCAAACTTTTATTTAATAAAAAATGTTTTGTGAAGGAAAATTCTTTTCAGGGAATTTTTACATTTTGTTTTTCATTTTATTAACTATAATGTATTGATATATTTGTATTAGTTACCTGTTTTTTTTTCTGTGAAATAAAAGATTTAAAAGTAAAAAAATAAAACAGAACTATACCGTATTGGAATTCTTCTGTTTTCTATGCATTATGGCCTGCGCAGAAAAAAACTAACAGGCGCCTATTTGGACACACTGTATGTGTTCTGATTGGACAGCCTTTGGTTAGGCCCTAGGCTGTCATATTAAACCGTTATTGAAAAAAGTTATATCTGTTCTAAATACAAGGACATTAATTCTCCTCCTCTCCCGGTCTTGACACAAAAATATATTGTAAAAAATATATCAAGTAAATAAGAAACATAGCTCTTGTATCATAAAAAATCAATACTAAAACTTTAAAAAATGAAAAAGAAAACTTGCTGTTGATATTTTAGAAAGTACCTTTCAGAGAAGTCTTGTAGCTCACACTTTCTCAAACAACTTTCCTCCACTTCTGATTAAATAATCACTCTTTATCATAGTTTGTTTTTTTTTAAGCGTTTTCCGGATGCATGTTATTGCTTCCACATGTAGATGTCCCTTTTTTAGTAAATTGTTCCTCTCTGTAGCAGGAGGGCAAATAAAGTTTAGGGGTCAAAAAGGAAAAGTTTAATTAGAAAAGCAGAACATCTATCTCTAGAAAACGAAGAACATGTCACAGTTCTAAGACAGAAGCTGAAATTTGGGATCATTTCATTAGTAGTAGGAAGTGTGTGCCTGAAAAGAAATATAGTTGGAAAAAAAAAATGTCACAAGAAAAATAAAAATAAAAATAAAATATATTGTCTCTTACTAGGGGCGTAGCTAGTGGGGGCAGGCGGGGCATGTGCCCCGGGCGCAACTTAGAGGGGGGCGCAAGCGCCACCTCCCCCTGCTCTATAATTGTACCTGAGTCTATAGGACACAGGTACAATCAGAAACAATGAATGGCCGGGTACGTTCCGTGCCCGGCCATTCAAGCGGTATCGCGCTTCCGTCGCTGAAAGGCGCTGACTGAGAGGGAAAGTCATTCTGCCCAGCCAATTAGTGCCTTTCATAGACGCTTCGATCAACCCCAGGAGACCTGCGCATAAGTTTCTTATTTTATTGTAATAAAAAAGTGTGTGGCTTTATCTACAGGGGGGGGCTACATCTACAGGGGGGCTTTATCTATGGGGGGGCTTTATCTACAGGGGGCTTTATCTACAGGGGGCTCTATCTATGGGGGGCTTTATCTACGGGGGGCTCTATCTACAGGGGGGGCTGTATACTGCGGTGGGCTATCTATGGAGCACGATATAAAGGGGTGGGCTATATCTACAGGGGGGCTATATACAGGGGTGGGCTATCTATGGAGCACTATATACAGGGGTGGGCTATATCTACAGGGGGGCTATATACAGGGGTGGGCTATCTATGGAGCACTATATACAGGGGTGAGCTATATCTACAGGGTCTATATACAGGGGTGGGCTATCTATGGAGCACTATATACAGGGGTGGGCTATATCTACAGGGGGGTTATATACAGGGGTGGGCTATCTATGGAGCACTATATACAGGGGTGGACTATATGTGGAGCACTATATACAGGGGTGGGCTATATGTGGAGCACTATATACAGGGGTGGGCTATCTGTGGAGCACTATAGCGGGATCTATTTGTGGGACACTATACAGGGGTGGGCTATATGGGGGCACTATTTACAGGGGGCTCTATGGCAGGCACTATCTACAGAGGGCTCTATGGCAGGCACTAACTACAGGGGGCACAGTGTGTGTGTGTGGGACACGGTGTATGGTGCTATTATAATTAGAGGTGCAGTGTATGGCGCTATTATATTTAGGGGCGTAGTGTGTGGTAGAATGAGAACTTTATTTTTATTTATAGGTGTAGAAATGTTGGAAAAGTGAGAAGCTGAAGACATCTAAGCAGCAAACTTCAGAAATGGGCTGTGACCGGGAGAAGTCATCATAGAGGTCTGGACAGGATGGAGAAAAATAACTAGAATCTGAGACGTCACCGATGAGTCACTTAATGTAAATGTTTATTCTGCCTCTAATCAGTAATGTAGTCACTGTGTGATCTGCAGCAATATGATGGGTGGTAAGATTATGATATGATTTCTTTTTATGAAACAGCAGCTCCCAGCATATCCTCACCATTGTTTGGGCCATGCTGGGAGCTGTAGTTTTATGCCGTACATACCTATACGGCAGGGGTTGCACGAAATTGAGCTGTATTTGTGCTGGTGTTGTATTTATGTACTGAGCTTGGTTCTGGTGCTGTATATATGAACTGAGCTTGGTTCTGGGGCTGTATATATGTACTGAGCTTGGTTCTGGTGTTGTGTATAGAACTATATTGCTTGTAAAATGTACAAATGTTTTTATTACATGTCATTGATTGGTAGAGAAAACAAACACGACCAGGGGGAAGGAGATGTCGGGAAAGAGGTTGGGGGGGGGGCAAACTGAATCTTTGCCCCGGGTGCTGGAGAACCTAGCTACGCCTCTGCTGTTACCATTGTATTAGGGTCAGTTCACACAGATTTTCTTGGCGCTGATTTTGCCATAAAAACGGAACCAGTGCCGAAAAACATACTCATACTCATGCTCTTCCTTACAGCGGTTTCCTTCTCTGACCTCCGATAGAAATCAAAAACCTGCGGCACTCGTTTTGAGCAGGTTTTTTTTACAATTTGATTCAATGGTTGCGGGCAAAAAACGTGAAAAAAACCCTCAAAACAATGCTGGCAATTCTAAATCTGCCAGACTTTTTCTGCCTGCAAGAAACTCCGTGTAAACTAGGCCTTAAACTGCCAGACAGGGCCCAGGCTCATAACAGTTCCTAAGAGGGATTGTCCAGGATCAGAAAGAAGGGTCTGCTGCTTTTCCAGACATAGTGGCACATCTGTACAAGTGAATGGGGCTGAACAGCAATACCAGACACAGACCATGGACAGATGTGGCGCTGTTTTTGAAAATAATCAAAGCCGCCTTTTCTGAACTTGGACATCCCCTATAAAGTGGACGGGTCGACCAGGATAGTTTACATGCTAGTACGCATAGCCGGAGCCATCCTATTAGTTTGGGAGTCACCGACGGTAAATGACAACTGGCTGTCGTAGATAAATAGGTCTGTGAATATTTTTTGAAAGTTGCTTATGCCATAGTTGCTGTGTTGTTCAGCATCACGTGACCTTGTCCGCCAATCACTGGCTGCAGCAGTTCATAGTTTTGTTGGTACTGCAGTCAGATTTTGTCTGCCGTGGTCACATGACATTGAGCGACACGTCATTGCACTGCAAGGACAACAAGAAGAAGCAAAGTACTCGGTGTGGGAACTGCATTAAATTTTAAACGCAAGCATATCTGATTTTTTTATTCTATTTGTAGCTACATGAATGTGATCTTCAGGGGTGAGAAAACCTCTTTAACCCCTTAGAACTCATTCACACGAGTGTATCAGACTCACGCGCGTGAAAAACACGCGTGAATCTGGTCCGTCTGTGTTGCGTTATGCATCAATGTGCTTTGCGAGGGGCATGCGTTATTCACGCATTCACAAAGCACATCTTTTTTAATTTTTTTTTATTTTCAATTGAATTGATGCGCAAATCACGTACCGCACACGGATGTGCATCCGTGTGCAGTGCGTGATTTTCACACACCAGTAGACTTCAATGGGCGCGTAGGTGCGTGAAAACGCACCAATATAGGACATGCCGTGAGTTTCACGCAGCGGACTCTCACTGCGAAAAATCTCACGTATGTCTGAACGTCCCATTGAAATCAATGGGTCCGTGTGCTGCGCGTGGTTTCCATGCGCAGCACACGGACGTTATTCACGTTCGTGTGAATGGGCCCTTTAGGACGTAAAAACTGGCTGACACCTATTAGGCCATGACTAAGTTACAGACTAATAGACATCTATGTATGATCATCCTGGAGTCTTTCTCCTGTCGATTATGGTGCGGGCACAGCTCTCTTGCCCACATCATCACTTTGCCATATATTAATGGCGCTTGTCGCTAGTTACGTGTTGTCTTTAAAGGGGTTTTCCCAGAATCGACAATTATCGGCTATCCACAGGATAGGTGATAAATATCTGATCGCTGGGACCCCCACTACTGTGACCCACGCATGGGGAGCTTGAATTGAGTGGCGGTCAAGCGTGCGTCCGCTGCTCTATTCAATGCCTACAGAGCTGACGGAAACAGACAAGTACTGCACTCAGCTCTTTCCGTCATTCCCATGGACTTTGAATGGCAGCGCACATGTTTATTCGCCGTTCCATTCAAAGTCCTCCTAACTGCAATCGAAAGATTGAGGAGGAACTGGGAGTATGGAACCACCGTTCTTGCGATCGGTGGGAGCTCCAGCGATCAGACAATTATCACCTAAAGAGGATACATGCCGATTCTGGGAAAAGCTCTTAGGCCGGGTTCACATAGAGTTTTTTTCAGGCAGAAAATCTGCCTCAAAATTGCGTCTGGAATTTTGAGGCAGATTTTGCTCTGCCTGCACGCCGATTTTCATTGCGTTTTTCGCCCGTGGCCATTGAGCGTTGCGTGCAAAAAACGCAGCGAAATACACTTTCTCTGCCTCCCATTGATGTCAATGGGAGGTCAGAGACGTAAACGCCCGAAGATAGGGCATGTCCTTTCTTTTTCCCGCAAGTCGTTTTTTCCGCTCGCGGGAGAAAACCGCCTCCGCCTCCCATTGAAATCAATGGGAGGCATTTTTGGCCGTTTTTTGGCGCGTTTTCCATCACGGTTTCCGCGTCAAAAAACGTGTCAAGAAACTCTGTGTGAACTGACCCTTAGGGTTGAAATGCCTTATTCAATATCGCCTCATCACCCCACCTAAATCATTCAGGTCCATGATTATCTTTTCTTTATTTTTACTGTCGCCTATGGATACTCGGTTTGCAAAATATGAAAGAATGACACAAAAAGCACTTGACTCTAATAAGCTGCACTTTACCTTTAAACTATTTCTTTCAGAGCAACATAATCCACAATCGTAGCTAGAACTACTTCTGTACGAGTCATTGGTACGGTATGTGGGCATCAGCAGTCCCATATCTATTGCATCAAATTACAAATAATAAATCATCGAAACTTCACCGCCATTAAACGTTGTCATGAAAGGTCAAACATTTGTGTTTTATCTAATCAGATATGACAGGATAATTGAAATATCGTTGACCTGAAATAAACTGTACCGGAACCTTATACTTTTATATAATGAGACGACAGCGTGCCGGGAACCAATAAAAACTGAAATCACTCTATAAGGACAGCACTAACTTATTAAAGAAAAACATTAAGGCCTTATTCACACGGACATGTCCGTTTTGCGTGCGCAAAAGGTCCGTGTGTCATCAGCATATGGTGCGCGGCTGCGTGATTTTCGCGCAGCCGGCATCATGATGACACTCTGGTTTTATGTTTGCAAACCGAAAAGCACGTGGTGCTTTTCTGTTTTCATTCATAGTTTTTACTACTGTAGCGCGCATCACGCGTGGCACCCGGAAGTGCTTCCGTGTGCCGTGTGCGATTTGCACGCACCCATTGACTTCAATGGGTGCGTGCAGCGCGAAACACGGGCAAATATAGGACATGCCATGAGTTTCACGCAGCGCACATACGCTGCATGAAATTCACTGACAGTCTGAACAGCCCCATTCATTAACATAGTTCCGTGCGACGCGTGTGAAAATCACGCGCGTAGCACAACGTATTATACGTTTGTGTGAATAAGGCCTAAAGTCGATAAAATTCACCTACATGCAGTGCGACAACCATTTATGTAATGTGTGATTTTCTAGACTGTTTTCATTGTTTACTTCCAGTGGATAAAATCCTATCCATGGTCATATGACGGACACACAGGTGCATGGCTCGTTACAGTTACAGGATGTGCATCAGAGCTGTGTCTTCTAACGATCCCAGCACCTGTGCGTACATCACATGACCATGTAACAAGCAGTGCACCTGTGTGCCCATCACATGACCATGGACAGAATTGTATCCACTGGAAGTAAACAGTGAGAGTTCCTATTCAATAACAGCAAGCAGAGATCTTGAAAACTGTGAGGAATTAATACAGAAAGTATAATAGAAAATTACATATGTTTTGATTATACAAAAAACATTAATTTGCTGAAACTGGACAACCCCTTTAGGAAAGTGGTGTAGCAAGTAAATACAGTATATACCAATTCTTTAATAGGACCATGGTTTTCTGCACACCCTATTTAGATGAATGGGCAGTTACAGAAAATTTCTGCTGCAAATCTGCTGCGTGTAAACAAACCCTTGTAGAAAAGTCAGCAACCTGTAACTCCAGTCCCCTGCTTTACAAACATGAATGATATAATGAATATGTAAGATTGTATTTCTCTCTTCTTAAAAGGCACACACTCCTTGTTTAGTATAACATGGCACTTGGAATAGTCTTTATCCCCCGTAGAGTTGAATGAAAAAATCTACCCTCTCCTTATTCCTTTTTCCTCCGTCTGACAGTTCTACCCTCCCTCGTTTTGACTCAAATCTAGTTACCTAATTTTCTAGTACCCTCCAAAAGTTGAAATCTATTTTATGCACAATCTTGTATACAATGCATACTAAGCTAGAAATTGTTATTTTTAACCCTTTGGCGACATGTGACTTAACTGTACGTCACAGTGGCGGATTAAATAGACCATAGGCCCTGGGCTGTTACCCAAACTTTGGCCCCCTTCTCCACCGCCTCCCTGCCGTGCCGTAACATTACCTTTTTTTTGCAAGCATAAACAAATGGTTGTTATGATTCCCCTTGTCAAAGGGATGTGTCAGACCTCCCAACCGTCCCGAATCCGGCGGGACAGTCCCGGTTTTTGACTGCTGTCCCTCCGTCCCGGCGGTCTGAGCAATGTCCCGCCCTGCCCCCGACTCTCCCTGTTGCCAGCCACGCCCCCTGCAACGGCGCTGCCTGCACAGCAGTCTGCTTGGAGCAGGAAGCAGAGTGCAGCAGACACACTGAAGCGGAACGCTGGAGAGGAGAAGAACGAAGCCACAGGAGAGGGGTGACTGGTGAGTACACAGATTAAACTATTTAGTGCCTGGGAACACTAGCATTTATAAAATCATAAAATAAATTACATTATTTTATGGTTTTAGAAAATCTTGTGTCTCCAGGCACATTCTTTTTGCAGCTCGTGCCCCTCCCCGCCGTGCCCCTATCTATCTATCTATCTCATATCTATCTATTGAAATAGAATCCTGCAGGACAGGCTTAAATGAAAGGGGATGCAAGCCTTAGGGAACTGATCACTGTCCCTATAGACAAAAAGCAGTAAATAGAACAGAAACGAAGCAGCTGAGTGCTCACACGAGTGCTTCAGCGTCTTCGTTTTAGCGATTGGTGGGGGTCTCAGTGCTCGGACCCCCACCAATGCAAACTTCTGACATGTCACTATGACACGTCAGAAGTTTGTTAAACGTTTACCAAACACTTTAAGTATAAAAATGCCTAAATGGATGCTCCATATGGAGTCAAAAGGGCTATCCAGTCCCTAAAAATGCATGACCTATCCTCAGGATAGGCCATCAAAAGATGATGGGTCGGGGTCTGACTTCCGGGACCCCCTGCCGATCAGCATTTTTTAAGGGGGTGCAGCGCTCGTAAGAGCGCTGCTTCCCCTTCGTTTTTTCTTGTTCACTGTGAATCTTCGACACAGATGTAGTGGCGATTCACAGTATTGCAGCCTTCTAACATTGAAGTGAATTGGGAGAACAGGCTGAAATACCTGTGAATCGCCGCTGCATCTGTGTCGGAGATTCACAGTGAGCAAGAAAAAACTAAGGGGAAGCAGTGCTCGTACAAGCGCTGCACCCCCTTCAAAACAGCTAATCGGCAGGGGTTGCAGGAGTCGGACCCCGAGCCATTAGCTATTGATGGCCTATCCTGTGAATAGGCCATCAATTTTTAGGGATTGCAAAACCCCTTTAAAGGGGTTTTCCCACAACCACACGTATCCCCTATCCACAGAATAGGGGATACATGTGTGTTCGCTGAGGGTCTGACCACTGGGACTCCCAGCGATGAGATCGGGGAACCGAAATTCCCCCGAAGTGCTCCATTAGAATGGAGCACTAGTGCACTTGCTCGACCATTGCTTTATTAATTTCTATGGAGCTGCCGGAGATAGTGGTCCCCTAAGTCCCTAGAAATGAATGGACCGCTGGCCACTTCGGGGGACTTTCAGTCCCCAGTTCTCATCTCTGGGGGCCCCAGTGGTCGGACCCCCAGCGATCACACATGTATCCCCTATCCTGTGGATAGGGGATACATGTGTTTGTGGGGAAAACCCTTTTAATTTGTAATATATGATATTTCAGAAGTTCATTGATGTCTAGTTTCTATTGCATTGCAGGGAAGAAGACAGAAGACTGCTGGAGGTGAGTATAATATTTTTTATTTTTCAAATTACTAACTTTATGTTTATTTTTTTTTGTTTTGCAGGTTCCGCTGGACCGTTTTAACTAGGTCGTAGATTCGTTGTACTACTTCGATGATCTACGTATTTTTTTTATGTGGGGAAGTTCTTATTTCAATAAAAAAATATTTTCTAAGGGTATGTGCACACGATAGCAGATTCAAGAGAAAACAGCTGCCTCGTTTCACACGTAAATGCTCCTCCTTGTAATATATGAGGCGTCTATGACGCTCGTAAATCTTGAGCTGCTCTTCATTGAGTTCAATGAAGAACGGCTCAAATTACGTTGCAAAGAAGTGTCCTGCACTTCTTTGCCGAGGCAGTCAATTTACGCGTCGTCGTTTGACATCTGTCAAACTACGGCGCGTAAATTACAGGTCGTCTGCACAGTACGTCGGCAAACCCATTCAAATGAATGGGCAGATGTTTGCCGACGTATTGTAGCCCTATTTTCAGGCGTAAATCGAGGCATAATACGCCTCATTTACGCCTGAAAATAGGTTGTGTGAACCCAGCCTTATGTGTCTGTGTTTTCTTTAATACTTTAATAGCGCCTTAGTAATGGCAGCAGTCTGATTGACAACGTCCATTACTAAGGTGGGGCTTAATGTTTGCTAGTAAAATGGCTGCAACTAACCCCCCATTATTACCCCTGTACCCACCGCCACCAGGGGTGCTGGGAAGAACCGGGTGCGATCCAGTACCAGACCAACTGTAGTGATGGTCGGGCACTGGGCAGCAGCAGGCTGGTATTATGAGGCTGGAAAGGGCCAAAAACCTTGGCCTTTCCCACCCTTGTAATGCTAGGCTGCTGCTGTGTTGTATCTGGCTGGTTATGGAAAATGGGGGGGACACCACGTCGATTAAAAAAAAAAAAGAAAATGACATTGCTTTCCCACCATTTTCCTAACCAGCCAGATTCAACAAAGCAGCAGCAGGCTAGCATTGCCAGGGTGGGAAGGGCCACAGTTTCTGGCCTTTCCCAGCCTAATAATATCAGCCTGCGGCCGCCCCAGTGTCTAGCCATCACTACAGATGGTCAGGTACTGGATCGTACCCGGTTCTTCCCGACACCCCTGGTGGTGGTGGTGGGCACCAGGGTAATAATGGGGGGTTAGTTGCAGCCTTTTTACTGGCTCACACTTAGCCCCACCTTAGTAATGGACGCAGTCAATCAGACAACTGCCATTACCAAGGCGCTAATAAAGGATTAAAAAAAACACAGACACATAAGAATTTTTTTTTTATTGAAATAAGAACTCTCCCACACAACTCTCTTTGACCATTTTATTTTTTTTAAAACGTAGATCATCACAGTAGTCCAACAAATCTACGAGGTAGTCCAAACGGTCCAGCGGAACCTGCAAAACAAAATAATAAGGTTTGTAATATGAAGAATAAAAATACTTCTCCTCACCTCTAGCGACTTCTGTCTTCTTCCCTTTGCTGCGATATATACTAGACGTCAATGAAAAATAATTCCCCTTCATGTAACTCTGCTACCTGTCAGCTGAAAAGTCATCCACCATAGGGAAAAATGTTTCACCACCATGTTTGATTCCCCAGTGTTTCTTTGTGGTACTCCGCCATGTTCAAACATTTTTCCCTCTGGCAGATGATTTTTCCATTGACAGGTAGCAGAGTTATACAACAGAAAAAACAATTCCCCATCATGTAACTCTGCTACCTGTCAACTGAAAAGTCATCCACCACAGGTTCTCCCTCTTGACTTTCATTGTTCTCAGCCTGTTGGTTTGTCCTGCAGCTGCTGCCGTGATGAGCAAATGTTATACCCAAGATAGGAAAAGTAACACAAAGACGACATAACCTGAAATTTAATATCTGTGCTATCCAGACAGTCTAAAGATCCGCAGTTAGAATGTGCGCTTGTTATTTGAAGAAGGATCTGGCTGAGATTTGATGGGCTTATGCGGGATACTAGGCGTGGTTAGGGGGCGTGGCTTAAAATGTCCCTCTTTTCCTAATCAAAAGTTGGGAGGTATGGATGTGTCCCTACATTCTGACAGTCTCCAACCATCGCTGACAGTATCACACTGTGCAGGGACACATCCTCCTGACAAGGGGAATGGTAACACCAATTTGTCTATCAGTGCTGGACTGCACAAAGACTTTCTGTGATAGCACCACCCCCTTGTAGAAAGCGCCAAACTGACCCCCTGTAGACATCGCCACATAGCCCCCTGTATATATGCCACCCCCTGTAGTTAGTGCTACCCCCTGTAGTTAGTGCCACCCCCCCTGTAGTTAGTGCCACCCCCCTGTAGTTAGTGCCACACTTACCTGTCCCCGTTCCAGCGCCGACCTCTTCTATGATGATGCAGGCCTGGTCTTTTCTGACCAGGCCGCATTAAGCGGAAAGAAGCAAGTGGCGCAATGACGTCGTGATGTCATACAATTGATTCCAGGGGCCTTCAGTTATGCTGCGGTTTTTGCTGCGATTCGCAGCAAAAACGTGACAAAACTAAGGTGTTGTCTTTGGGCGGCCATGGACCGCCTCGGGCCCCGGGGGAAGTATGAATCTGGCTCATGTGCTGAGCCCACTCCATACTGAGCGGGTGTCGACTGTATGTTATATCCGACACCACATTACAATGGTCGGGAACAGAGATAACTCCGATCTAGACCATTTAACCACTTAGATGTCGCGGTCAATAGCAACTACGGCATCTAAGCCGTTAGAAAGAGCGGGGTGCCCCCTTCTGTTAGCCCATCGCCCCTCGACAATTGCTGGTTTTAATATCCTAGGGGGACTAAAAATAAAAAATGTAAGATAGAGCTAAATATTTTTTTTTTTATTATACAAGAACAATATTAAAAGTTCAAAAAACACCACTTTTCACATTCTTTCTCCTCATGTAATGTATAAAAAAAAAAAATTAATTAACATAATTGATATTGCTGCGTCTGTAAAAGTTAGAACTATTCTAATATAAAGTTATTTAACTTGCTTGGTGAACGCTGTAAAAAAGAAATAAATTGTCACAAGTACCGCAAAATTGCAAAAAAAAGCACTCACACCGCTCAAAAATAAAAAGGTTATGGCACTTAGAATATGGAGACAAAATTTTTTTTTTTTTTTAACAAATAGTTTTTTCATTGAAAGAATAATAAAAGATGAAAAAAAATAATTGCAATCACCATAATTGTATTGACACACAGAATAAATCCAAAATGGTTTTTTTTACCGCACTTTGAACATCATTAAAACGAAACCCAAAAAACAATGGAAGAATTTCTATTTTTTTTCCATTCCACCCAACAAAGAATTTTTTTTCAGTTCCCCCTTTATTATATGGCACATTAAATGGGAAAAGACTAGCCCTCATACAGCTATGCGAACAGAAAAATGTATGACTTTTGGAATGCAGGGAGGAAAAAACAAATATGAAAAAATTTAAATTGTCTGCGGGGCCAAGGGGTTAACCATGATCGTTGGTTTCTGTAACCATGTATTTCATTTAATAAAAAAAAGATTCAAATGCAAAACATTCCAAACCTTGTCCTACCCAGTCCCTATGTAAACTTTTTTTTCCAGATAAAAACCTCTATTTCGCACATTCCCTTATATTTTCCTCTACTAATAAAATTCCGCACTCCAGGAACCAGCTGTGTCTCTCTCCTCCGCTACAAATGCATATAATCCACGTCTCTAAATCTTCAAATGCAACCTAATGCACAAACATGTTGCAACAGCTCAAGGAATCACCTAGAAGATATAGCGGGCGGATGCCAGGAAGCAGTAACAGAACCATGGAGCAGTGTCAAGGCATGAACCAGAAGTCAGAAGCATGACAGAATTTAGAACCAAAGCACAGGGCCACAAACACAGCTAAAGACACACACCAAAAAGTGCTAAGGCTATATTCACACGAGAACACTGAAGTTCTATCTGTGTATTCACACTGCCGTTTTTTCATGGCCCGTGAATATTGGCCGTCAAAAAATAGGATATGTCCTATTTTTGGCGGTATCCATGGCCAGACGGCTCCTATAGAAGTCAATGGATCAGTTTTTACCGGACGTTTTTTAGGAAACAATCCTTGTAAGGGCCGGTAAAAACTGATCCTGGCCGAGGACTCCCTGCACACAGTGCTACTTTGAGTGCTGAGCCCGTGGAAGCCCTTGACATTACTGTCCATATAAGGACAGTGATGTCGGGCTTTCAACATTTGAATCCCAAGATCTCAAGATCTCTGGCCGGGGACCGGGGCCGGGGACTTCAGTCTTGTAGCTAGCACCTCTCCATGTACTGTAGATAGACCTCCTCTGCCTGAATATAGCAAGCCCCCCACCCATCCCCCATAGATAGCGTGCTACTGTAGATCCCTGTAGGAGCAAAATCCCCGGCGGCCAGACCCCGCTCTAGCAGGGGATTCCGCTCCTGGAGAAGACCCCGGCGTTACTATCCATGTATGGAGTGTGACGTCAAGGTGTTACTCCTGGAGCGGAATCCCCGGTCCGCTCTGGCAGTTATTCTGCTCTCCTGACGTCACTGTCCATATATGATGGGTGTGGCACTATCTACAGGGGACACTGGCGCTATCTACATGGGCACTGTGGCACTATTTGGGCTCTGTGGCACTATCTAGAATCGGCACTGTGGCACTATGTGAGCACTGGCACTTTACATGTGGGCACTATGTCACTTTATATGTGGGCACTGTGGCACTATCTATAGTGGACACTGGTACTATGTGGGCACTGGCACTTTATATGTGTGTACTGTGGCACTATCTACAGTGGGCACTGTGGCACTATGTGGGCACTGGCCCTATTTGGGCATTACCTACAGTGGGCACTGTGGCACTATCTACAGGGACTTTGCAGCACTATCTACATGGGCTATGGACCCCTTAAATGCAGCGGTCAAAAGTGATCGCTGCATTTAAGGTGTTTGCAGCTAATCGCCACCTCGGCAACTAAATCACTGTGGTGCCGGGGGCTGCAATGACCACTGGAGGGCTAAAACTGGCCTCGCGGTCTGCCTATTACGGAAGACTTTCAGGCCCTGCCCTGAGGCAGGGCCTAAATGGCTTCCGTAACTGATAGAACTGATAGAGAGCTATCTGTTCATGGTGGCACAAGCTGGGCAACACATATTGGCATATCTATGGAAAAATTGCCATTTTCACTCTGCAACATCGAGTGCACACTAATGTCTTGAAAACACCTGCAGGGTTAACATGCCCACTACACCCCTATGTGAATACCTTGAGGGGTGTCGTTTCCAAAATGGGGTCACTTCTAGGGGGTTTTCACTGTTTTGGTCCCACAGGGGCTTTGCAAACGCAACCAATCCAGCAAAATCTGTGCTCCAAAAGCCAAATGATGCTCCTTCCCCTCTGAACCCTACTGTGTGCCCAAACCGCCTTTTATGACCACATATGGGGTATTTCCGTACTCTGGGGAAATTGGTTTACAAATGTTGGGGGGCTTTTTTTCCTTTATTTGTTCAGAAAGTGAAAAATTTTCTTATTGGAAAAAAAAAATATTTTTATGTTCACTGTTTAATTCTAATAAAATCTATGAAACACCTGTGTGGTCAAAATGCTCAATACACCCCTAGATTCATTCCTCAAGGGGTGTAATATTCAAAATGGAGTAACTTTTGCGTCGTTTTCACTGTTTTGGTCTCACAGGGGCTTTACAAAAGCGACATGGTGCCAAGAAACTAATATAGCAAAATCTGTTCTCCAAAAGCCAAATGGTGCTCTTTCTCTTCTGAGTCCTGCCACGTGCCCAAACTGCAGTTGAATACCACATATGGGGTATTTCCGTACTCCAGAGAAGTTGCTTTACAAATGTTGGTTGTCTTTTTTTCCTTTATTTGTTGAAAAAATAAACAATTTTGAGCTAAAGCTACGTATTATTGAAGAAAAATGAATTTTTTTATTTTCGCTTCCCAATTCTAATAAAATCTATGAAGCACTTGTGAGGTCAAAACACTTACTACACCCCTAGATAAATTCCTCAAGTGGTGTAGTTTTGTAGATGGAGTCACTTTTGGGTAGTTTCCACTGTACTGGTACCTTAGAGGGCTTTGCAAAAGCGACATGGTGCCGATATACGTACCAATCCAGCAAAAGCTGTACGCCAAAAGCCAAATGGCGCTCCTTCTCTTATGAGTCCTGCCGTGTGCCCAAACAGCAGTTTATGACTATATATGGGGTATTTCCCTACTCCAGAGAAGTTACTTTACAAATGTTGGGGGGCTTTTTCTTCTTTATTCCATGTGGATATTGGGTTGTTTTAACAAAAACTAAAAAACTAACTTAATGGAAAAAAAAATAATTTTTCATTTTCCCATCCAAAATCTCATAAAATCTATGAAACACATGTGGGGTCAGAATGCTCACTACACCCCTACATGTATTCCTTGTGGGGTGTAGTTTTAAAAATGGCCTCTTTTTTGGAGCGTTTCCTTTGTTTTGGCATCATCTTTTCAAGCCTGACATGGTGCTTAAAATATATTCTAATAAAAAGAAGGCCCCAAAATCCACTGGGTGCTCGTTTGCTTCTAAAGGCCTGTGTTTCAGTCCATTACCATACTAGGGCCACATGTGTGATATATTTTTAAAAACTGCAGAATCTGGGCCGTAAATATTGAGTTGCGTTTCTCTGGTACTCTTTTAATAGAAAAATATAAAACATTACAAAATAAACGGTATTTACAAAACAAACACAACAAAACAAAACTTATGTACATTTCTGTACAATTTACCCAGCCTGGCCCTTCTTACATAAATCCCCATGCATACATAACTATAATCCCATACTCATTCGTACACACACCTATACCCCCCCAACCCCAAGAAAACATAACTATAACACTATATACAACATACTCTTAAAAACCATGTGCCAACCAATGGCCCCCTAAAAAAAAAATCAAGACATATATAAAACAAAATAAATAATAATCACAATAATAATATAAACAAAATAATAATAATAATAATAATAATAATAAACTCTGAAAATAAAAGTTACCATCCCATGGTGCACTTACTCCAGTGCACCATGTAAATGAAAAGAAAAGAACAAAAAACAAAAATATATATATATATATATATATATATATATATATTTATTTTTTTTCTAATTTTTTTCAATTATTATTATTATTTTTTTTTATATATTTTTTACTTTTTTTTTATTTTATTTTATTAACTTATCCACATTCATACCTAACCCTGTACACACTAACTTATCCATCACCACCCATCACCTCCCCCAACCAGCATCACGCCTCATGTCCTTCCATGTCCGCATAGTTCAGATGCTGGCCCCCACCACCCAACACATCACCCACCCAGCCCGATCCCACGTCTCATGTCCTCCTCACGTCCACGTAGTCCAGAATCGGGATGGGCACACCCCCAGGCCCCCCACCCCACCTATCTACTGCCCATCTTATCTAAACATTCACTCAAACCCATGCATACACCTATACACCATATAATCATACCGACACATAACTATAACAAAATATCATACTGTATACAATAACCCGAAAACCTAAGTTTGGCTGCTTGTAAGCCCTTTTTCTGTCTCCAAAAAGCTCAAAACAAAAACCTACTTGTGCTTACTCAGCCCATCACCAGAGGAGAGAGAGAGGAAAGCCCCCCTAGAGCACCAGCCCAGAGGCCAAAGCCAACCCCCAACCACCACCCCGGTCCCTATCGCTAAACCTATCCTGCTTGCCCTATCTCTATCCCTTATTACTTTATAAACTAATCTGTCCCTCCTGCTGTCTCTCATTCTGTCCCTATCGCTATTTCCCGGTGTCATGGCCAGGTGCAGACCCCCACCTCCAGTCTAATACCCAGGGGCACTCCCTCCCCTCCCCCTGAAGGTTGTTTCCACCTAGGGCACCCTAAAATTGAAGCCCCTCCAAAGTCGAGAGGCCTTGGATGCACCCAGTTTCTCAACCTCCAGAGACCGGACCTTCACCAGGTCACCCATGATATTCCTACACACCTCGTCCTCCAGGAGGATTTTACACTGAGTCGATACTAAGCACCGTGCGTTCCACGTGAAATACCTGATCACTAAACTAACTAAAAAAGAAGTGCAATGATCCCTTCCACCCAGGTCTCCGAATGCCCCATAGGCCCAACCAGCGTAGGAGAGGTTGGTCAGACCGGGCCAACCGATGGAGGCACCCACCCGTTTGTAAACCTCTGCATTGAAGGGACACTGAAGCAAGAAATGGTCCATGCTTTCCAGCGTGTCATCGCACTCCTCCCGAGGACAACCTCTTTCATCGGAGTTTCTGAACTTCAGATTGCCCCTTACATACAGCCTCCCATGGAAGCAGCGCCAAGCCAGATCCCAAAACTTCTGGGGAATCCTCACAGAGTTTAAAAGTTTTAATCCCACCCCGAGGTCGCTACTTGGGCAGTCCCTGAGCGCCAGGGGCTTCTGGAAGCAGGTCAACAAGACCTTTCTGTCAAGAAATTTTCTCGACATGGTCTTGATCTCCCTCGCCTCCAGACCCCACCGACGAACAACCTTCAGAACCGGGGCGGCATAAGCCGGGAGGTGCCCATGGGGTACACGCAGGTCTTTCGCTTGGCCTCCTGTCTCCCATTCCTGGAAGAAAGGCCGAAACCATCCCCTGCAGGAGGATATCCACAGAGGAGCCCTTTCTCTTTCAAAGAGGTTCGCCAAATTAATTTTAATGAAGGTGTTTACTAGAAACACCACTGGGTTAACCATACCTAACCCACCTAGTTTCCTCGGTAGGTAAGTAACCTCCCTCTTGATTAGGTTAAGCCTGTTTCCCCATAACAGTTGGAAGAACAGGCTATAGACCCGAGTCCAGAGAGGCTCTGGCAACATGCACACGCTGCCAAGGTAGAGCAACATGGGCATCAGGTAAGCCTTGGCCAGGTGAACCCTTTCCCTAAGGGACAAAGACCATCCCTTCCATTGGCCAACCTTCTGGGCAGCTATTGATAGCCTACCTTCCCAGTTTTTCTTGGGGTAATCACCCGGGCCAAATTCAATGCCTAAGATTTTAGCAGACCCTTTGGGCTCTGGGAGGGTGTCCGGGAGATCAAAACTAGGATCCCCTCCCCCCAGCCAGAGACTTTCACACTTGTCCCGGTTGATCCTGGACCCAGATGCCCGTGAGTAGCGCTCAACTTCTGACATCACCCACTCTGCCTCCCCTCTCGAGGAGACAAAGATAGTGACGTCATCCGCGTACGCAACCACCCTCTGAGTGGCTTCCGGCTCCTCCAAGTCCATCCCCACCCCCGCCAATGGCCCACGATCGAGCCGCCTAAGAAAGGGGTCGATCGCGAAAACATACAGCAAGGGGCTTAAGGGACAACCCTGGCGGACACCAGACCCAACCTCAAAGGGGGTTCCAGTCCAACCGTTCACCAGTGCAAAAGACTCAGCCCCAGCGTATAGGGTCTGGAGCCAATTAACGAACTCACCCGGTAGGCCATACCTCAGAAGGACTGACCATAGGTACTTGTGATTCACCCGGTCAAAAGCTTTGGCCTGATCCAAGGACAGCATGTACCCCTCCCATCGGCCAGAATGTCCCTGCTCCACTGCCTCTCTGACACTGAGGACAGCACTAAAGGTGCTGCGGCCTGGAACAGAGCAATGCTGGGCCGACGAAAGGAGCCGGGGTGCAAACTTCACCAGCCGATTAAACAGTACTTTTGCGAGAACCTTTCTGTCCGTATTGAGGAGCGCTATGGGACGCCAGTTCTCAATACGGGTCGAATCCTTACCCTTTGACAGAATGATCAAGGCCGACTTGCCCATTGACTTTGGCAGAGCGCCCGAGGAGAGGCACTCATTAAAAACCGCAGTCAAGAGGGGAACTAAGGTTCCCTTAAAAGCCTTATAAAACTCAGATGTTAAGCCATCTGGGCCTGGCGACTTTTTGATGGCCAACCCATCAATCGCCAGCATCACTTCCTCTTCCTTGATCGACTCTGTCAAAACACCAAGCGAGGCGTCTGCTCCTGGCTCAGGGATGGTTTCAGCCAGGAAAGCCGACATTTCGTCTCGGTTTAGATCCTGCTCACCCAAAAGCTGCGAATAAAAGGATCTGATGACCTCCAGGATCCCTGATTTGGATCTCATCAGGGAGCCTGTACTATCTACCAGTCCTGTCACCACCTTACGACTCACTGACATCTTGCAGTTCTTGTAAGGGTCGGGCGAGCGGTACCTCCCGAAATCCCGTTCAAGAACCAAAGACGTGTGCCTATCATATTGGCATCTTTTGAGCAGAGCTTTCACCACGGAGATTTCCTCACGGCTACCTCCGGTTGAGACTAGATGTTCGAGTTTCCTCCTCATGTCTTGATACAGGCGATACCTGCTCATAGACCTGAGGCACGAGATCTGACGGAAAAACTCAGCCACCCGTTCTTTGAACACCTCCCACCACTCAGACTTAGTACCACCTAGATCCAATAAAGGTACCTGGCTCTGAAGAAAATCCTCGAAGGCCTGTCTTATCTCTGCTTCTTCCAGGAGAGTAGAATTCAGCCTCCATATACCTCTTCCCATCTGGAGGGACTCTGCAACATTCAAAGAAAACATAATCATACAGTGATCGGAGAACTCCACCTCAACGACGGACACTGCCGAAGAGATGGCGTCCTCCTTTAAAAAAAACCTGTCTATTCTGGACCTACGACTCCCACTATGATAGGTGAATCCCGAGTGGCCTGGGGTATACCGAATGTGGATGTCCTCCAGGCGAGCATCACTAGCTATTCTATTCAATTCGACACTATCACAGGCCAGTACCTTTCTGGAACCTCCTCTGTCTTGGGGCCTAACGACAGTGTTAAAGTCCCCTCCAAAAATGACTTGTCGGCCTGTAAAAAGGAAGGGCTTAATCCTCATGAAGAGACTTTTCCGGTCCCACTTTGTCTGGGGACCGTAGATGTTGATAAGTCTTAGTTCTTGTCCCCTCATGAGAACATCTAAGATCAAGCACCGCCCCATTTCTAACTCGATCATCCGCCGGCATGTGACCGGTGCGGTAAAAAGTACCGCCACCCCGCTATATGGCTCAGCCGCAAGAGACCAGTAGGAGGGCCCACGTCGCCACTCCCTCCTAGCTTTCACGACCTCTGCCAAAAGTGACAGTCTGGTCTCCTGCAAAAACAAAATGTCAGCTTCAACCCGGCCGAGAAAATCAAAGGCTGCAAATCTAGCCATATTCGACTTAATGCTGGCAACGTTAATCGATGCCAGCGTCAACGGAGTGGGTGCCGCCATCATAAATGATTGAGTTAGACGGTTTTCTTCTTCCCACCCCTTGCTTTCTCCTCTGAGGAGGACCCCTCACCCTCTTTACCTCTTTTTTTTGTTTTTGAGGAGTCCATAACCTCCACCACCCCCCTCCCATTCTCATCTCCTGGGTCCGGGCCGACCCCCTCCCCCGGGGACAGTGGCCCCCGCAGAAGAGGAGGCTCAACGACACCTAGACTCCCTACCGTGCTCTCCCCCCCGTCCTGGGGGTCTGGAATATCCATGAGAACACGGTATCGGTTGGGGGAGCACACCAGGGGGGTGCAGGTTTTGCCTTCCTTGGCCGGGGCAGGGCCAGATGTTTTTAGCCCTGTTTTGATGTTACCCGGTGTCCCCTGTTTTGTTTTAGGCTGTGACCTCCCTTCCTCTTCCACACTTTCATAGTGGGAGGACTGGGAGTCCTCAGCCCTCTGCTCTCTCTCTATCCTCCTTATCTCCTCGTCCAGTACGGCCCCCCCAAGAGCATCAGTATCCTGGGGGGCATCCAGGTCCGAGCCAGAGGAGTCCCCAGTTTCATGGGTCCTCCTCAGCTCTCGTTCCCTTCTGCGTTTTTCCGCCCTTCTCTGACGAGAAGGGGGTCCCCTCCTGGCGTTCGTCCTTTGCTCTTGGGCTCTATCGTCTCTGTCCGCCCCCTCGCCCACGGAGACCTCCCTCCTTACATTCTCCGTAGGGTTGGAACAGACATTGACGACTGAGCGCGGACACCGACTGAAAGGGTGACCTAGGTCACCACACAGGTTACACCTAATCTGCTCACACGATGCGGCCAGATGGCCTACCCCCCCACAATGAGCGCACTTCTGCACAAACCCTCGCCAGCCGGGCTCGCTTTTCACCAGCTCATAGTTCCCCCAGAAGACCTCAAGGCCCCCCGGCTGAACAAAGCTGATGTCAAACTCAGCCGTACCATGAGGATGTATCAAGGCGTAGATGTCACTCGCCTTGAAGCCCATCTCCAGCAGCAGCTCCACCACCCTCTTACGAGGAGGGCACGCATCATTGCCACGCCACTGGAGACGGACCACATTCCTCCTGGCCACGGCCGGCCCGGTTGTTGGGAGCGACCACTGATCTCCCCGTCTCTCTCGGAAGGCATCCAGACCATACCTATTTATCCAAAAGGATAGGTCCTTCTGCACTCCCCCTACTGTTATCGTCTGCTTCCCCTCCCTTAAGGCTTCTAGGAGGCGCTGTTGCAAACTGCCGTCCCCGGGCCCAGAAGATGAGGATGGGTGGGCCGACGGTCCCCCCACCACAACGCCCGCATACGACCTGCCGGGCGCTCTGGCAGAAGGAGCAACCGGCCCGCCAATGGTTGACACTCCCCCCACAATATTACAACCCACATTAACATCCATAACATTACCACCACCAACAATATTACCAACACTACTAACATTACCATCAATATTTACATTTCCACTTACATTCCTCTCCACAACTTTCATACCGGCCAGGCTGGTTACGGAGTTCTTCCTTTTGTCCACGGGCTTTTTATATGTTGTTTTTGGGGTCTCCACATCATCAGGTGCCGCTACTTCTGGGGCGCCGCCGGATATCTCAGGCGGCAATCCCTCAGCACCCTCCGCTTCACCGACCTCCATTTCTGCTGCGCCACCAATGCAATGTTCGGGAGGAGGGGTGCCGTCACCCCCCGTGCCCGCTAAACCCCTCCCACTGCCTTGCGGCGATGCAGATGGAGGGGCCGCAGGCACAGCTAGAGCCGCTCCCGGCACCAAACCACCCCCCCCCTCCCGTCGGGGGATGGCCAGCAGTGCCGAAGCCTCTCCTACCGCCACCACTCGCTGCCGCAACACTTTCTGGTGCGTCCGCCGGCCGAGTCACATGACCAGCGGACTTCCGGTTTTTCGGCGCCACATCCGGTTTCCGGTTCCCCCCGTCCCCCGGCCTCCGGCTTGCGCCAGAGACCGGCTTCTGAGGTTCCCCATCCGCCGGACACGGGGACACGCCCCCTAGCGCCACGTGGCCATCGACACCACCTCCTTTACAGGAGACGGCGTCTGGCGCCATCTTGGCCACATTGCTCAAAACCAGCACCATATCTTTCTGCCCACATATCCGCCACGACCCCACTGCAGAGGCCGGAGCTGGGGGATTTGCGGGGTTTGCGTCCCGAACCGAGCTCTCACCCGGTCCGGAACGCAAGGAAGACAGGTAGGAATATTTGTAAGATACTCCACCTGTCTTCCCCTTTGCCTTTTTCCGCATCAACTTCCATAATTTTTTATTTTTTGTTTTCTCCTCCTCCAGTGGCAACTCATCTCCAAAAGTAAAGTTCTGGAGGGACACTGGGGACTCCTGCAGCCGTATTTGCGTGAGCAACCCCGGGGGGTGCCCACTGCCCAATTCAAAGTTTTGCACAACTTGGCTGCAGGAAAGTTCCCCACTTGCCCCTCCGTTACTGCCTTCCCAGGGGTCCTCCGAGCCCGTCTCCTCCCGGGTTGGCGTCCTCTCCACCTCCACGCTTTCCTCCATTTCTGTGGCCTCCACTTCTGCGGCCTCCACTTCTGCGGCCTCCACTTCTGCGGCCTCCAATTTTGCGGCCTCCAATTTTGCGGCCTCCAATTTTGCGGCCTCCAATTTAGCGGCCTCCTTCTCTGTAGCTTCCACTGCACCTTTAGCAGCCAATACTTTTACTCCCCTTTTGCAGGGGGTTTCATTACTTTGCGTGGGGGACGCCATCAGGGAAAACCTTTCATCATTCTCCAATTTCTCCCCGAAGGCTCCCCCACCGACCACAATCTCCATCTTCCTCTCCTCCACCATATTAATTTCCTCCAAAATTGTCTTTACCTGTAGATTATACCGGGACCTCTTGGCGCCTGATGTTTTCGCGGCTCGTCCCCTTGCGACCGCCAGATCTTCACGAAGCCGCCGCAGGGACTTACCGAGGTCCCGGTATTCTTCCAGCCGGGCAGCTAGGCGGGAGCTGAAGGTTTCCACCGACTCTCCCGACCGCAGTAGCCCCCATTCCTCTACCGTGCTCTGGTCCTCAGGTCTGGCATCTGGCCTTGCTGGGCCTTCTGGTCCTCCACCTGGATGATCCGCCATGTCTCTCCTCCTGGCTCCTTCCAGAGCCCCAGCATCAGGGGGGGCCGCACAGATCTTTCCACGGGATGACCTTCTCACCCCTGATGCTGGCTGCACGCTCCCAGCAGGTTGGGAAGACCCCCTACCCCCCGCCTGCATGCTCCAGGGGGTAGAGGTCTGAGGCTCCATGTATGAATGGAGCCTCCTTCAGGGAAGCTTCCTTAGCCCAGGCAGGTGATAGAAACCTGGGCTGGTGAAAGAAAGGAAACTCCCTGGATTCCGGGTGTGGTCCACACAGCACACAAACAGCACACACTCAGCAGCTCCCAAACACACAACCTCCCTCCTTGCTAGTCACTGCTGGTGTGGCGTTTCTCTGGTACTCTTTTAATAGAAAAATATAAAACATTACAAAATAAACGGTTTTTACAAAACAAACACAACAAAACAAAACTTATGTACATTTCTGTACAATTTACCCAGCCTGGCCCTTCTTACATAAATCCCCATGCATACATAACTATAATCCCATACTCATTCATACACACACCTAAACCCCCCCAACCCCAAGAAAACATAACTATAACACTATATACAACATACTCTTAAAAACCATGTGCCAACCAATGGCCCCCTAAAAAAACACCACATATATAAAACAAAATAAATAATAATCATAATAAAAATAAACAAAATAATAATAATAATAAACTCTAAAAATAAAAGTTACCATCTCATGGTGCACTTACTTCAGTGCACCATGTAAATGAAAAGAAAAGAACAAAATATAAAAAACAACAAAACAAATCCCAAAAAACAAATAATTTTTTTTAATTTTTTTTTTTTTTTTTTTTTTTTTTTTTAAATTTTTTTTTATTTTTTTATTTATTTATTTTTTTCCTTTTTATTAACTTATCCACATTCATACCTAACCCTGTACATACTACCTTATCCATCACCACCCATCACCTCCCCCAACCAGCATCACGCCTCATGTCCTTCCATGTCCGCATAGTTCAGATGCTGGCCCCCACCACCCAACACATCACCCAACCAGCCCGATGCCACGTCTCATGTCCTCCTCACGTCCACGTAGTCCAGATTCAGGCTGGGCACACCCCCAGGCCCCCCACCCCACCTATCTACTGCCCATCTTACCTAAACATTCACACAAACCCATGCATAGACCTATACACCATATCGACACATAACTATAACCAAATACCATACTATATACATAAACCCGAAAACCTAAGTTTGGCTGCTTGTAAGCCCTTTTTCTGTCTCCAAAAAGCTCAAAACAAAAACCTACTTGTGCTTACTCAGCCCATCACCAGAGGAGAGAGAGAGGAAAGCCCCCCTAGAGCACCAGCCCAGAGGCCAAAGCCAACCCCCAACCACCACCCCGGTCCCTATCGCTAAACCTATCCTGCTTGCCCTATCTCTATCCCTTATTACTTTATAAACTAAATCTGTCCCTCCTGCTGTCTCTCATTCTGTCCCTATCGCTATTTCCCGGTGTCATGGCCAGGTGCAGACCCCCACCTCCAGTCTAATACCCAGGGGCACTCCCTCCCCTCCCCCTGAAGGTTGGTTCCACCTAGGGCACCCTAAAATTGAAGCCCCTCCAAAGTCGAGAGGCCTTGGATGCACCCAGTTTCTCAACCTCCAGAGACCGGACCTTCACCAGGTCACCCATGATATTCCTACACACCTCGTCCTCCAGGAGGATTTTACACTGAGTCGATACTAAGCACCGTGCGTTCCACGTGAAATACCTGATCACTAAACTAACTAAAAAAGAAGTGCAATGATCCCTTCCACCCAGGTCTCCGAATGCCCCATAGGCCCAACCAGCGTAGGAGAGGTTGGTCAGACCGGGCCAACCGATGGAGGCACCCACCCGTTTGTAAACCTCTGCATTGAAGGGACACTGAAGCAAGAAATGGTCCATGCTTTCCAGCGTGTCATCGCACTCCTCCCGAGGACAACCTCTTTCATCGGAGTTTCTAAACTTCAGATTGCCCCTTACATACAGCCTCCCATGGAAGCAGCGCCAAGCCAGATCCCAAAACTTCTGGGGAATCCTCACAGAGTTTAAAAGTTTTAATCCCACCCCGAGGTCGCTACTTGGGCAGTCCCTGAGCGCCAGGGGCTTCTGGAAGCAGGTCAACAAGACCTTTCTGTCAAGAAATTTTCTCGACATGGTCTTGATCTCCCTCGCCTCCAGACCCCACCGACGAACAACCTTCAGAACCGGGGCGGCATAAGCCGGGAGGTGCCCATGGGGTACACGCAGGTCTTTCGCTTGGCCTCCTGTCTCCCATTCCTGGAAGAAAGGCCGAAACCATCCCCTGCAGGAGGATATCCACAGAGGAGCCCTTTCTCTTTCAAAGAGGTTCGCCAAATTAATTTTAATGAAGGTGTTTACTAGAAACACCACTGGGTTAACCATACCTAACCCACCTAGTTTCCTCGGTAGGTAAGTAACCTCCCTCTTGATTAGGTTAAGCCTGTTTCCCCATAACAGTTGGAAGAACAGGCTATAGACCCGAGTCCAGAGAGGCTCTGGCAACATGCACACGCTGCCAAGGTAGAGCAACATGGGCATCAGGTAAGCCTTGGCCAGGTGAACCCTTTCCCTAAGGGACAAAGACCATCCCTTCCATTGGCCAACCTTCTGGGCAGCTATTGATAGCCTACCTTCCCAGTTTTTCTTGGGGTAATCACCCGGGCCAAATTCAATGCCTAAGATTTTAGCAGACCCTTTGGGCTCTGGGAGGGTGTCCGGGAGATCAAAACTAGGATCCCCTCCCCCCAGCCAGAGACTTTCACACTTGTCCCGGTTGATCCTGGACCCAGATGCCCGTGAGTAGCGCTCAACTTCTGACATCACCCACTCTGCCTCCCCTCTCGAGGAGACAAAGATAGTGACGTCATCCGCGTACGCAACCACCCTCTGAGTGGCTTCCGGCTCCTCCAAGTCCATCCCCACCCCCGCCAATGGCCCACGATCGAGCCGCCTAAGAAAGGGGTCGATCGCGAAAACATACAGCAAGGGGCTTAAGGGACAACCCTGGCGGACACCAGACCCAACCTCAAAGGGGGTTCCAGTCCAACCGTTCACCAGTGCAAAAGACTCAGCCCCAGCGTATAGGGTCTGGAGCCAATTAACAAACTCACCCGGTAGGCCATACCTCAGAAGGACTGACCATAGGTACTTGTGATTCACCCGGTCAAAAGCTTTGGCCTGATCCAAGGACAGCATGTACCCCTCCCATCGGCCAGAATGTCCCTGCTCCACTGCCTCTCTGACACTGAGGACAGCACTAAAGGTGCTGCGGCCTGGAACAGAGCAATGCTGGGCCGACGAAAGGAGCCGGGGTGCAAACTTCACCAGCCGATTAAACAGTACTTTTGCGAGAACCTTTCTGTCCGTATTGAGGAGCGCTATGGGATGCCAGTTCTCAATACGGGTCGAATCCTTACCCTTTGACAGAATGATCAAGGCCGACTTGCCCATTGACTTTGGCAGAGCGCCCGAGGAGAGGCACTCATTAAAAACCGCAGTCAAGAGGGGAACTAAGGTTCCCTTAAAAGCCTTATAAAACTCAGATGTTAAGCCATCTGGGCCTGGCGACTTTTTGATGGCCAACCCATCAATCGCCAGCATCACTTCCTCTTCCTTGATCGACTCTGTCAAAACACCAAGCGAGGGGTCTGCTCCTGGCTCAGGGATGGTTTCAGCCAGGAAAGCCGACATTTCGTCTCGGTTTAGATCCTGCTCACCCAAAAGCTGCGAATAAAAGGATCTGATGACCTCCAGGATCCCTGATTTGGATCTCATCAGGGAGCCTGTACTATCTACCAGTCCTGTCACCACCTTACGACTCACTGACATCTTGCAGTTCTTGTAAGGGTCGGGCGAGCGGTACCTCCCGAAATCCCGTTCAAGAACCAAAGACGTGTGCCTATCATATTGGCATCTTTTGAGCAGAGCTTTCACCACGGAGATTTCCTCACGGCTACCTCCGGTTGAGACTAGATGTTCGAGTTTCCTCCTCATGTCTTGATACAGGCGATACCTGCTCATAGACCTGAGGCACGAGATCTGACGGAAAAACTCAGCCACCCGTTCTTTGAACACCTCCCACCACTCAGACTTAGTACCACCTAGATCCAATAAAGGTACCTGGCTCTGAAGAAAATCCTCGAAGGCCTGTCTTATCTCTGCTTCTTCCAGGAGAGTAGAATTCAGCCTCCATATACCTCTTCCCATCTGGAGGGACTCTGCAACATTCAAAGAAAAAATAATCATACAGTGATCGGAGAACTCCACCTCAACGACGGACACTGCCGAAGAGATGGCGTCCTCCTTTAAAAAAAACCTGTCTATCCTGGACCTACGACTACCACTATGATAGGTGAACCCCGAGTGGCCTGGGGTATACCGAATGTGGATGTCCTCCAGGCGAGCATCACTAGCTATTCTATTCAACTCGACACTATCATAGGCCAGTACCTTTCTGGAACCTCCTCTGTCTTGGGGCCTAACGACAGTATTAAAGTCCCCTCCAAAAATGACTTGTCGGCCTGTAAAAAGGAAGGGCTTAATCCTCATGAAGAGACTTTTCCGGTCCCACTTTGTCTGGGGACCGTAGATGTTAATGAGTCTTAGTTCTTGTCCCCTCATGAGAACATCTAAGATCAAGCACCGCCCCATTTCTAACTCGATCATCCGCCGGCATGTGACCGGTGCGGTAAAAAGTACCGCCACCCCGCTATATGGCTCAGCCGCAAGAGACCAGTAGGAGGGCCCACGTCGCCACTCCCTCCTAGCTTTCACGACCTCTGCCAAAAGTGACAGTCTGGTCTCCTGCAAAAACAAAATGTCAGCTTCAACCCGGCCGAGAAAATCAAAGGCTGCAAATCTAGCCATATTCGACTTAATGCTGGCAACGTTAATCGATGCCAGCGTCAACGGAGTGGGTGCCGCCATCATAAATGATTGAGTTAGACGGTTTTCTTCTTCCCACCCCTTGCTTTCTCCTCTGAGGAGGACCCCTCACCCTCTTTACCTCTTTTTTTTGTTTTTGAGGAGTCCATAACCTCCACCACCCCCCTCCCATTCTCATCTCCTGGGTCCGGGCCGACCCCCTCCCCCGGGGACAGTGGCCCCCGCAGAAGAGGAGGCTCAACGACTCCTAGACTCCCTACCGTGCTCTCCCCCCCGGCCTGGGGGTCTGGAATATCCATGAGAACACGGTATCGGTTGGGGGAGCACACCAGGGGGGTGCAGGTTTTGCCTTCCTTGGCCGGGGCAGGGCCAGATTTTTTTAGCCCTGTTTTGATGTTACCCGGTGTCCCCTGTTTTGTTTTAGGCTGTGACCTCCCTTCCTCTTCCACACTTTCATAGTGGGAGGACTGGGAGTCCTCAGCCCTCTGCTCTCTCTCTATCCTCCTTATCTCCTCGTCCAGTACGGCCCCCCCAAGAGCATCAGTATCCTGGGGGGCATCCAGGTCCGAGCCAGAGGAGTCCCCAGTTTCCTGGGTCCTCCTCAGCTCTCGTTCCCTTCTGCGTTTTTCCGCCCTTCTCTGACGAGAAGGGGGTCCCCTCCTGGCGTTCATCCTTTGCTCTTGGGCTCTATCGTCTCTGTCCACCCCCTCGCCCACGGAGACCTCCCTCCTTACATTCTCCGTAGGGTTGGAACAGACATTGACGACTGAGCGCGGACACCGACTGAAAGGGTGACCTAGGTCACCACACAGGTTACACCTAATCTGCTCACACGATGCGGCCAGATGGCCTACCCCCCCACAATGAGCGCACTTCTGCACAGTGCAGCTTGCGCTCAAGTGTGAGGGGTCGCCACACCGGTGACACAGCTTCGGCTGCCCCTGGTAGAAGACAAGGATTCGATCTCTTCCCAAGAAAGCAGATGATGGTATGTGGGACACCGTCTGCCCCAGACGCTTAAGTTTGACCATAAACGTCCAGGCTCCCGACCAGATGCCAAACTCATCGCAGTTCTTCCGTGGCATCTCTGCTACCTCACCGTATCTTCCCAACCAGGTCATGATGTCCACACAGGAAAGCGACTCGTTACGGGTAAGAACGGTCACTTTCCTGAGACCATTCTGGCGAGAGATTGCTTGCGCAGCAAACCCTCGCCAGCCGGGCTCGCTTTTCACCAGCTCATAGTTCCCCCAGAAGACCTCAAGGCCCCCCGGCTGAACAAAGCTGATGTCAAACTCAGCCGTACCATGAGGATGTATCAAGGCGTAGATGTCACTCGCCTTGAAGCCCATCTCCAGCAGCAGCTCCACCACCCTCTTACGAGGAGGGCACGCATCATTGCCACGCCACTGGAGACGGACCACATTCCTCCTGGCCACGGCCGGCCCGGTTGTTGGGAGCGACTACTGATCTCCCCGTCTCTCTCGGAAGGCATCCAGACCATACCTATTTATCCAAAAGGATAGGTCCTTCTGCACTCCCCCTACTGTTATCGTCTGCTTCCCCTCCCTTAAGGCTTCTAGGAGGAGTTGTTGCAAACTGCCGTCCCCGGGCCCAGAAGATGAGGATGGGTGGGCCGACGGTCCCCCCACCACAACGCCCGCATACGACCTGCCGGGCGCTCTGGCAGAAGGAGCATCCGGCCCGCCACTGGTTGACACTCCCCCCACAATATTACAACCCACATTAATATCCACAACATTACCACCACCAACAATATTACCAACACTACTAACATTACCATCAATATTTACATTTCCACTTACATTCCTCTCCACAACTTTCATACCGGCCAGGCTGGTTACGGAGTTCTTCCTTTTGTCCACTGGCTTTTTATATGTTGTTTTTGGGGTCTCCACATCATCAGGTGCCGCTACTTCTGGGGCGCCGCCGGATATCTCAGGCGGCAATCCCTCAGCACCCTCCGCTTCACCGACCTCCATTTCTGCTGCGCCACCAATGCAATGTTCGGGAGGAGGGGTGCCGTCACCCCCCGTGCCCGCTAAACCCCTCCCACCGCCTTGCGGCGATGCAGATGGAGGGGCCGCAGGCACAGCTAGAGCCGCTCCCGGCACCAAACCACCCCCCCCTCCCGTCGGGGGTGGCCAGCAGTGCCGAAGCCTCTCCTACCGCCACCACTCGCTGCCGCAACACTTTCTGGTGCGTCTGCTGGCCGAGTCACATGACCAGCAGACTTCCGGTTTTCCGGCGCCACATCCGGTTTCCAGTTCCCCCCGTCCCCCGGCCTCCGGCTTGCGCCAGAGACCGGCTTCTGAGGTTCCCCATCCGCCGGACACGGGGACACGCCCCCTAGCGCCACGTGGCCATCGACACCACCTCCTTTACAGGAGACGGCGTCTGGCGCCATCTTGGCCACATTGCTCAAAACCAGCACCATATCTTTCTGCCCACATACCCGCCACGACCCCACTGCAGAGGCCGGAGCTGGGGGATTTGCGGGGTTTGCGTCCCGAACCGAGCTCTCACCCGGTCCGGAACGCAAGGAAGACAGGTAGGAATATTTATAGGATACCCCACCTGTCTTCGCCTTTGTTTTCTTCCGCCTTAACTTCCATAACTTTTTCTTCTGCACTTTGTCCTCCTCTGGTGGCAACTCTGCTCCAAAAGTAAAGTTCTGGAGGGACACTGGGGACTCCTGCAGCCGTATTTGCGTGAGCAACCCCGGGGGGTGCCCACTGCCCGATTCAATGTCATGCACACCTTGGCTGCAGGTAAGTTCCCCACTTGCCCCTCCGTTACTGCCTTCCCAGGGGTCCTCCGAGCCCGTCTCCTCCCGGGTTGGCGTCCTCTCCACACTTTCGTCCATTTCAGTGGCCTCCAATTTTGCGGCCTCCATTTTTTCGGCCTCCAATTTTGCGGCCTCCATTTTTGCGGCCTCCAATTTTGCGGCCTCCAATTTTGCGGCCTCCTTCTCTGCAGCTTCCACTGCACCTTTAGCAGCCAGTGCTTTTACTCCCCTTTTGCAGGGGGTTTCATTACTTTGCGTGGGGGACGCCATCAGGGAAAACCTTTCATCATTCTCCAATTTCTCCCCGAAGGCTCCCCCACCGACCACAATCTCCATCTTTCTCTCCTCCACCATATTAATTTCTTCAAGTAGTTCCTTTACCTGTAGATTACACCGGGACCTCTTGGCGCCTGATGTTTTCGCTGCTCGTCCCCTTGCGGCCGCCAGATCTTCCCGCAGCCGCCGCAGGGACTTACCGAGGTCCCGGTATTCTTCCAGCCGGGCAGCTAGGCGGGAGCTGAAGGTTTCCACCGACTCTCCCGACCGCAGTAGCCCCCATTCCTCTACCGTGCTCTGGTCCTCAGGTCTGGCATCTGGCCTTGCTGGGCCTTCTGGTCCTCCACCTGGATGATCCGCCATGTCTCTCCTCCTGGCTCCTTCCAGAGCCCCAGCATCAGGGGGGGCCGCACAGATCTTTCCACGGGATGATCTTCTCACCCCTGATGCTGGCTGCACGCTCCCAGCAGGTTGGGAAGACCCCCTACCCCCCGCCTGCATGCTCCAGGGGGTAGAGGTCTGAGGCTCCATGTATGAATGGAGCCTCCTTCAGGGAAGCTTCCTTAGCCCAGGCAGGTGATAGAAACCTGGGCTGGTGAAAGAAAGGAAACTCCCTGGATTCCGGGTGTGGTCCACACAGCACACAAACAGCACACACTCAGCAGCTCCCAAACACACAACCTCCCTCCTTGCTAGTCACTGCTGGTGTGGCGTTTCTCTGGTACTCTTTTAATAGAAAAATATAAAACATTACAAAATAAACGGTTTTTACAAAACAAACACAACAAAACAAAACTTATGTACATTTCTGTACAATTTACCCAGCCTGGCCCTTCTTACATAAATCCCCATGCATACATAACTATAATCCCATACTCATTCATACACACACCTAAACCCCCCCAACCCCAAGAAAACATAACTATAACACTATATACAACATACTCTTAAAAACCATGTGCCAACCAATGGCCCCCTAAAAAAAACACCACATATATAAAACAAAATAAATAATAATCATAATAAAAATAAACAAAATAATAATAATAATAAACTCTAAAAATAAAAGTTACCATCTCATGGTGCACTTACTTCAGTGCACCATGTAAATGAAAAGAAAAGAACAAAATATAAAAAACAACAAAACAAATCCCAAAAAACAAATAATTTTTTTTAATTTTTTTTTTTTTTTTTTTTAATTTTTTTTTTAATTTTTTTAATTTTTTTTATTTTTTCCTTTTTATTAACTTATCCACATTCATACCTAACCCTGTACATACTACCTTATCCATCACCACCCATCACCTCCCCCAACCAGCATCACGCCTCATGTCCTTCCATGTCCGCATAGTTCAGATGCTGGCCCCCACCACCCAACACATCACCCAACCAGCCCGATGCCACGTCTCATGTCCTCCTCACATCCACGTAGTCCAGAATCAGGCTGGGCACACCCCCAGGCCCCCCACCCCACCTATCTACTGCCCATCTTACCTAAACATTCACACAAACCCATGCATAGACCTATACACCATATCGACACATAACTATAACCAAATACCATACTATATACATAAACCCGAAAACCTAAGTTTGGCTGCTTGTAAGCCCTTTTTCTGTCTCCAAAAAGCTCAAAACAAAAACCTACTTGTGCTTACTCAGCCCATCACCAGAGGAGAGAGAGAGGAAAGCCCCCCTAGAGCACCAGCCCAGAGGCCAAAGCCAACCCCCAACCACCACCCCGGTCCCTATCGCTAAACCTATCCTGCTTGCCCTATCTCTATCCCTTATTACTTTATAAACTAAATCTGTCCCTCCTGCTGTCTCTCATTCTGTCCCTATCGCTATTTCCCGGTGTCATGGCCAGGTGCAGACCCCCACCTCCAGTCTAATACCCAGGGGCACTCCCTCCCCTCCCCCTGAAGGTTGGTTCCACCTAGGGCACCCTAAAATTGAAGCCCCTCCAAAGTCGAGAGGCCTTGGATGCACCCAGTTTCTCAACCTCCAGAGACCGGACCTTCACCAGGTCACCCATGATATTCCTACACACCTCGTCCTCCAGGAGGATTTTACACTGAGTCGATACTAAGCACCGTGCGTTCCACGTGAAATACCTGATCACTAAACTAACTAAAAAAGAAGTGCAATGATCCCTTCCACCCAGGTCTCCGAATGCCCCATAGGCCCAACCAGCGTAGGAGAGGTTGGTCAGACCGGGCCAACCGATGGAGGCACCCACCCGTTTGTAAACCTCTGCATTGAAGGGACACTGAAGCAAGAAATGGTCCATGCTTTCCAGCGTGTCATCGCACTCCTCCCGAGGACAACCTCTTTCATCGGAGTTTCTAAACTTCAGATTGCCCCTTACATACAGCCTCCCATGGAAGCAGCGCCAAGCCAGATCCCAAAACTTCTGGGGAATCCTCACAGAGTTTAAAAGTTTTAATCCCACCCCGAGGTCGCTACTTGGGCAGTCCCTGAGCGCCAGGGGCTTCTGGAAGCAGGTCAACAAGACCTTTCTGTCAAGAAATTTTCTCGACATGGTCTTGATCTCCCTCGCCTCCAGACCCCACGGACGAACAACCTTCAGAACCGGGGCGGCATAAGCCGGGAGGTGCCCATGGGGTACACGCAGGTCTTTCGCTTGGCCTCCTGTCTCCCATTCCTGGAAGAAAGGCCGAAACCATCCCCTGCAGGAGGATATCCACAGAGGAGCCCTTTCTCTTTCAAAGAGGTTCGCCAAATTAATTTTAATGAAGGTGTTTACTAGAAACACCACTGGGTTAACCATACCTAACCCACCTAGTTTCCTCGGTAGGTAAGTAACCTCCCTCTTGATTAGGTTAAGCCTGTTTCCCCATAACAGTTGGAAGAACAGGCTATAGACCCGAGTCCAGAGAGGCTCTGGCAACATGCACACGCTGCCAAGGTAGAGCAACATGGGCATCAGGTAAGCCTTGGCCAGGTGAACCCTTTCCCTAAGGGACAAAGACCATCCCTTCCATTGGCCAACCTTCTGGGCAGCTATTGATAGCCTACCTTCCCAGTTTTTCTTGGGGTAATCACCCGGGCCAAATTCAATGCCTAAGATTTTAGCAGACCCTTTGGGCTCTGGGAGGGTGTCCGGGAGATCAAAACTAGGATCCCCTCCCCCCAGCCAGAGACTTTCACACTTGTCCCGGTTGATCCTGGACCCAGATGCCCGTGAGTAGCGCTCAACTTCTGACATCACCCACTCTGCCTCCCCTCTCGAGGAGACAAAGATAGTGACGTCATCCGCGTACGCAACCACCCTCTGAGTGGCTTCCGGCTCCTCCAAGTCCATCCCCACCCCCGCCAATGGCCCACGATCGAGCCGCCTAAGAAAGGGGTCGATCGCGAAAACATACAGCAAGGGGCTTAAGGGACAACCCTGGCGGACACCAGACCCAACCTCAAAGGGGGTTCCAGTCCAACCGTTCACCAGTGCAAAAGACTCAGCCCCAGCGTATAGGGTCTGGAGCCAATTAACGAACTCACCCGGTAGGCCATACCTCAGAAGGACTGACCATAGGTACTTGTGATTCACCCGGTCAAAAGCTTTGGCCTGATCCAAGGACAGCATGTACCCCTCCCATCGGCCAGAATGTCCCTGCTCCACTGCCTCTCTGACACTGAGGACAGCACTAAAGGTGCTGCGGCCTGGAACAGAGCAATGCTGGGCCGACGAAAGGAGCCGGGGTGCAAACTTCACCAGCCGATTAAACAGTACTTTTGCGAGAACCTTTCTGTCCGTATTGAGGAGCGCTATGGGACGCCAGTTCTCAATACGGGTCGAATCCTTACCCTTTGACAGAATGATCAAGGCCGACTTGCCCATTGACTTTGGCAGAGCGCCCGAGGAGAGGCACTCATTAAAAACCGCAGTCAAGAGGGGAACTAAGGTTCCCTTAAAAGCCTTATAAAACTCAGATGTTAAGCCATCTGGGCCTGGCGACTTTTTGATGGCCAACCCATCAATCGCCAGCATCACTTCCTCTTCCTTGATCGACTCTGTCAAAACACCAAGCGAGGGGTCTGCTCCTGGCTCAGGGATGGTTTCAGCCAGGAAAGCCGACATTTCGTCTCGGTTTAGATCCTGCTCACCCAAAAGCTGCGAATAAAAGGATCTGATGACCTCCAGGATCCCTGATTTGGATCTCATCAGGGAGCCTGTACTATCTACCAGTCCTGTCACCACCTTACGACTCACTGACATCTTGCAGTTCTTGTAAGGGTCGGGCGAGCGGTACCTCCCGAAATCCCGTTCAAGAACCAAAGACGTGTGCCTATCATATTGGCATCTTTTGAGCAGAGCTTTCACCACGGAGATTTCCTCACGGCTACCTCCGGTTGAGACTAGATGTTCGAGTTTCCTCCTCATGTCTTGATACAGGCGATACCTGCTCATAGACCTGAGGCACGAGATCTGACGGAAAAACTCAGCCACCCGTTCTTTGAACACCTCCCACCACTCAGACTTAGTACCACCTAGATCCAATAAAGGTACCTGGCTCTGAAGAAAATCCTCGAAGGCCTGTCTTATCTCTGCTTCTTCCAGGAGAGTAGAATTCAGCCTCCATATACCTCTTCCCATCTGGAGGGACTCTGCAACATTCAAAGAAAAAATAATCATACAGTGATCGGAGAACTCCACCTCAACGACGGACACTGCCGAAGAGATGGCGTCCTCCTTTAAAAAAAACCTGTCTATCCTGGACCTACGACTACCACTATGATAGGTGAACCCCGAGTGGCCTGGGGTATACCGAATGTGGATGTCCTCCAGGCGAGCATCACTAGCTATTCTATTCAACTCGACACTATCATAGGCCAGTACCTTTCTGGAACCTCCTCTGTCTTGGGGCCTAACGACAGTGTTAAAGTCCCCTCCAAAAATGACTTGTCGGCCTGTAAAAAGGAAGGGCTTAATCCTCATGAAGAGACTTTTCCGGTCCCACTTTGTCTGGGGACCGTAGATGTTAATGAGTCTTAGTTCTTGTCCCCTCATGAGAACATCTAAGATCAAGCACCGCCCCATTTCTAACTCGATCATCCGCCGGCATGTGACCGGTGCGGTAAAAAGTACCGCCACCCCGCTATATGGCTCAGCCGCAAGAGACCAGTAGGAGGGCCCACGTCGCCACTCCCTCCTAGCTTTCACGACCTCTGCCAAAAGTGACAGTCTGGTCTCCTGCAAAAACAAAATGTCAGCTTCAACCCGGCCGAGAAAATCAAAGGCTGCAAATCTAGCCATATTCGACTTAATGCTGGCAACGTTAATCGATGCCAGCGTCAACGGAGTGGGTGCCGCCATCATAAATGATTGAGTTAGACGGTTTTCTTCTTCCCACCCCTTGCTTTCTCCTCTGAGGAGGACCCCTCACCCTCTTTACCTCTTTTTTTTGTTTTTGAGGAGTCCATAACCTCCACCACCCCCCTCCCATTCTCATCTCCTGGGTCCGGGCCGACCCCCTCCCCCGGGGACAGTGGCCCCCGCAGAAGAGGAGGCTCAACGACTCCTAGACTCCCTACCGTGCTCTCCCCCCCGGCCTGGGGGTCTGGAATATCCATGAGAACACGGTATCGGTTGGGGGAGCACACCAGGGGGGTGCAGGTTTTGCCTTCCTTGGCCGGGGCAGGGCCAGATTTTTTTAGCCCTGTTTTGATGTTACCCGGTGTCCCCTGTTTTGTTTTAGGCTGTGACCTCCCTTCCTCTTCCACACTTTCATAGTGGGAGGACTGGGAGTCCTCAGCCCTCTGCTCTCTCTCTATCCTCCTTATCTCCTCGTCCAGTACGGCCCCCCCAAGAGCATCAGTATCCTGGGGGGCATCCAGGTCC
The DNA here is from genome assembly GCF_050947455.1 of Rhinoderma darwinii. Classification (NCBI taxonomy): domain Eukaryota; kingdom Metazoa; phylum Chordata; class Amphibia; order Anura; family Rhinodermatidae; genus Rhinoderma; species Rhinoderma darwinii. The sequence goes on along the minus strand of NC_134691.1, from coordinate 36,716,187 downwards.
GAGCCAGAGGAGTCCCCAGTTTCCTGGGTCCTCCTCAGCTCTCGTTCCCTTCTGCGTTTTTCCGCCCTTCTCTGACGAGAAGGGGGTCCCCTCCTGGCGTTCATCCTTTGCTCTTGGGCTCTATCGTCTCTGTCCACCCCCTCGCCCACGGAGACCTCCCTCCTTACATTCTCCGTAGGGTTGGAACAGACATTGACGACTGAGCGCGGACACCGACTGAAAGGGTGACCTAGGTCACCACACAGGTTACACCTAATCTGCTCACACGATGCGGCCAGATGGCCTACCCCCCCACAATGAGCGCACTTCTGCACAGTGCAGCTTGCGCTCAAGTGTGAGGGGTCGCCACACCGGTGACACAGCTTCGGCTGCCCCTGGTAGAAGACAAGGATTCGATCTCTTCCCAAGAAAGCAGATGATGGTATGTGGGACACCGTCTGCCCCAGACGCTTAAGTTTGACCATAAACGTCCAGGCTCCCGACCAGATGCCAAACTCATCGCAGTTCTTCCGTGGCATCTCTGCTACCTCACCGTATCTTCCCAACCAGGTCATGATGTCCACACAGGAAAGCGACTCGTTACGGGTAAGAACGGTCACTTTCCTGAGACCATTCTGGCGAGAGATTGCTTGCGCAGCAAACCCTCGCCAGCCGGGATCGCTTTTCACCAGCTCATAGTTCCCCCAGAAGACCTCAAGGCCCCCCGGCTGAACAAAGCTGATGTCAAACTCAGCCGTACCATGAGGATGTATCAAGGCGTAGATGTCACTCGCCTTGAAGCCCATCTCCAGCAGCAGCTCCACCACCCTCTTACGAGGAGGGCACGCATCATTGCCACGCCACTGGAGACGGACCACATTCCTCCTGGCCACGGCCGGCCCGGTTGTTGGGAGCGACTACTGATCTCCCCGTCTCTCTCGGAAGGCATCCAGACCATACCTATTTATCCAAAAGGATAGGTCCTTCTGCACTCCCCCTACTGTTATCGTCTGCTTCCCCTCCCTTAAGGCTTCTAGGAGGAGTTGTTGCAAACTGCCGTCCCCGGGCCCAGAAGATGAGGATGGGTGGGCCGACGGTCCCCCCACCACAACGCCCGCATACGACCTGCCGGGCGCTCTGGCAGAAGGAGCATCCGGCCCGCCACTGGTTGACACTCCCCCCACAATATTACAACCCACATTAATATCCACAACATTACCACCACCAACAATATTACCAACACTACTAACATTACCATCAATATTTACATTTCCACTTACATTCCTCTCCACAACTTTCATACCGGCCAGGCTGGTTACGGAGTTCTTCCTTTTGTCCACTGGCTTTTTATATGTTGTTTTTGGGGTCTCCACATCATCAGGTGCCGCTACTTCTGGGGCGCCGCCGGATATCTCAGGCGGCAATCCCTCAGCACCCTCCGCTTCACCGACCTCCATTTCTGCTGCGCCACCAATGCAATGTTCGGGAGGAGGGGTGCCGTCACCCCCCGTGCCCGCTAAACCCCTCCCACCGCCTTGCGGCGATGCAGATGGAGGGGCCGCAGGCACAGCTAGAGCCGCTCCCGGCACCAAACCACCCCCCCCTCCCGTCGGGGGTGGCCAGCAGTGCCGAAGCCTCTCCTACCGCCACCACTCGCTGCCGCAACACTTTCTGGTGCGTCTGCTGGCCGAGTCACATGACCAGCAGACTTCCGGTTTTCCGGCGCCACATCCGGTTTCCAGTTCCCCCCGTCCCCCGGCCTCCGGCTTGCGCCAGAGACCGGCTTCTGAGGTTCCCCATCCGCCGGACACGGGGACACGCCCCCTAGCGCCACGTGGCCATCGACACCACCTCCTTTACAGGAGACGGCGTCTGGCGCCATCTTGGCCACATTGCTCAAAACCAGCACCATATCTTTCTGCCCACATACCCGCCACGACCCCACTGCAGAGGCCGGAGCTGGGGGATTTGCGGGGTTTGCGTCCCGAACCGAGCTCTCACCCGGTCCGGAACGCAAGGAAGACAGGTAGGAATATTTATAGGATACCCCACCTGTCTTCGCCTTTGTTTTCTTCCGCCTTAACTTCCATAACTTTTTCTTCTGCACTTTGTCCTCCTCTGGTGGCAACTCTGCTCCAAAAGTAAAGTTCTGGAGGGACACTGGGGACTCCTGCAGCCGTATTTGCGTGAGCAACCCCGGGGGGTGCCCACTGCCCGATTCAATGTCATGCACACCTTGGCTGCAGGTAAGTTCCCCACTTGCCCCTCCGTTACTGCCTTCCCAGGGGTCCTCCGAGCCCGTCTCCTCCCGGGTTGGCGTCCTCTCCACACTTTCGTCCATTTCAGTGGCCTCCAATTTTGCGGCCTCCATTTTTTCGGCCTCCAATTTTGCGGCCTCCATTTTTGCGGCCTCCAATTTTGCGGCCTCCAATTTTGCGGCCTCCTTCTCTGCAGCTTCCACTGCACCTTTAGCAGCCAGTGCTTTTACTCCCCTTTTGCAGGGGGTTTCATTACTTTGCGTGGGGGACGCCATCAGGGAAAACCTTTCATCATTCTCCAATTTCTCCCCGAAGGCTCCCCCACCGACCACAATCTCCATCTTTCTCTCCTCCACCATATTAATTTCTTCAAGTAGTTCCTTTACCTGTAGATTACACCGGGACCTCTTGGCGCCTGATGTTTTCGCTGCTCGTCCCCTTGCGGCCGCCAGATCTTCCCGCAGCCGCCGCAGGGACTTACCGAGGTCCCGGTATTCTTCCAGCCGGGCAGCTAGGCGGGAGCTGAAGGTTTCCACCGACTCTCCCGACCGCAGTAGCCCCCATTCCTCTACCGTGCTCTGGTCCTCAGGTCTGGCATCTGGCCTTGCTGGGCCTTCTGGTCCTCCACCTGGATGATCCGCCATGTCTCTCCTCCTGGCTCCTTCCAGAGCCCCAGCATCAGGGGGGGCCGCACAGATCTTTCCACGGGATGATCTTCTCACCCCTGATGCTGGCTGCACGCTCCCAGCAGGTTGGGAAGACCCCCTACCCCCCGCCTGCATGCTCCAGGGGGTAGAGGTCTGAGGCTCCATGTATGAATGGAGCCTCCTTCAGGGAAGCTTCCTTAGCCCAGGCAGGTGATAGAAACCTGGGCTGGTGAAAGAAAGGAAACTCCCTGGATTCCGGGTGTGGTCCACACAGCACACAAACAGCACACACTCAGCAGCTCCCAAACACACAACCTCCCTCCTTGCTAGTCACTGCTGGTGTGGCGTTTCTCTGGTAAAACCTCCTGTGTTACAGAAAAAATGGATTAAATATGAATTTCTGCAAAAAAAAATTGCTTTAATTCTTGTGAAACGTCAAAAGGGTTAAGAAACATTCTAAATGCTGTTTTGAATACTTTGAGGGGTTCCGTTTTTAAAATGGGATGACTTATGGGTGTTTGTGTTGTATGGGTCCCTCAAAGCCACTTCAGAACTGAAATGGTCCCTGTAAAAATAGCCTTTTGAAATTTTCTTGAAAATTTGCAACATTTCTGCTGAAGTTCTAAGCCTTGTAACGTACTAGGAAAATAAAAGGATATTTAATTTTGGCATTTTTCACAATGAAATACCAAATGTATCAACCAAATTTTACCACTAACTTAAAGTACAATGTGTCATGAGAAAACAATCTCGGAATAGCTTGGATAGTTAAAAGCATTCCAAAGTTATTACCACATAAAGTGACACATGTCAGATTTGAAAAATAAGGCCCTGTCAGGAAGGTCAAAAGTGGCTGCAGCGGGAAGTGGTTAAAGGTGTGGTTTAGGATTTTCTAGAAACACTGCCATGTTTGTCCAGTGACTGTGTCTGGTATTGCAAATCGCATGAATGAGCACTTGAATTAAGATGTGCTGCAATACTGGACACATCTGGAAACAGAATTTCATCAGTACCAAAAATTTGATAGCAAATTCATAGCTGTGGGTTGAAAAAAATGATTACGTTCAACCTTTTATATTTCCAATCCCCAGTTGATCCAGGAGAAGGCAAAAAACAAACTCGAATTTTGAGATTAAATTCCACCTCTTTAAGCTGAAAGCAGTGACCATGTGTTCATTATGGGGCTTGCAAAAAATCAAATAACTCATTGCATTGGCTTTTATGGGGACAGTTTAATTATTTTACATAATTTCTCAGCCATCTATTATTTAGGATAAATTTAGTGTTGATAATAACCATCGCTGATCTCTTCTATATCTTGCATTAAAGTGGTTGTCCTATCACAGACAACATCATTTAGAATGCGTCCCATAGAATATGTGTCCAGAGTGAGGGACCCCCCTCTATGATGCTGATAGGGCATATGGAGAGGCAGTAGTATAACAATAGTGGTCACAGGTGGTTCCGACTGTGACCTGGCCTGCCCAGACCCCGGAGAAGGGGGCCTGCTAGACCCCCGGACGAGCTACGCATTCAACTGCATCTACTTCAGGATGCGGACACAGAAGAAAGTATGGTGGAGCAGAGAGCCATTGGCTCCCTGCTCGAACATAAGACTGCATAGGCCTGTGGCCTGCCAGAGTTCTGGAGCACACAGAGGACTTCAGGCTGTGTGATGATGTCCCTACATCGTGCCATCTGGGCCACGCTGCGGAAAGCAGGCAGTGAGAAGATCATTAAGCTACTCATCGTGGGAATTTGGTAAGGTGAGTTTCAGTTTTTATTTTTATTGGCGCTGAGGGGAACTATGAAAAGGAGGGGCTAGTGCCCGCATTACTAACATTAATATGTGAGGGCACAAAGGAGAACAATACTATTGTATGGGGATTCAAAGGGGGCACACACTCAAAGTGAGGAGGCACAAAGTGGGCACTAATAAAGTGTGGAGGCACAATGGGTGCACTATAACTGTCCATTATGGAAACAGCCGAGCTTGATGTGCTGCACTGTTTCCGTAACTACCAGCATAGTACAGCGAGCTCGGCTATTTCTGTATTCATGACCACCTGTGCACATACTCTCCACCGAAAAGTGGCGGCTAGTGGCTGCCTTGCCAGGCAGGACAGGGTCGGGGGACCCTCATTCTGGGAATCAGTGCTTGTACCAATGGTGGAACTTGCATCTATGAGACATTTATGGCATATCTTGTGCATATGCCATAAATGTCTAAGATGGGAATACTCCTTTAACACTGTTTGACTTATAAAGGACATCTTTGATTCTCAATTTTATTTTAAACTTTGGGAAGTATGGCTTTGTTTGAAACAAAATATATTGTACAATTTATCATGTTCCCTTTACAAAAGTTTTCTGAGACTTGTAGGTCTCCCAGCATTAGCGGTGGATCACCAGACCTTGCTGATTGGAAATAAAAACATTGGTCATCTAAAATCTATGATTAGCGGGATAAACCTAATACCTAACACAGACGTGAGTTGTAATATATTAAAATTATAATAATCCGTTCATAGCCAAGACGGATATAATGCAACAAGTGTGACCTTGTGAGCAGAGGAGATCACCTAGCATTTTGGCAAAAACCCTAGCATCTGGCCAAAGACCAAATTCTGGGCTAAACACAAAAAAAGTAACTAAAAAGAGGATTAAAATTAGAGTTTAACAAAGGCATTCAGGATATGTCTTGTTCTATCCACTTACAGAGGTAAATCCAAGATTATACATTGATGCTGGAAGTAACCAAGAGCGAATTAAGGCAACTTAATATGTTTCCCTTCTTATATTGGCAGCAGACAATGTTTTGATAAGACATAAACCGCTCTCAGTGATCCTTGTAAGATCCTCCTAATGCAGGTCATATGGAAAACACCTCGTTTGTCTTCCTACTCTTCACTGTGCATCCGTTATACAGTATTTGTGAAGATAAAACATATTTTTCAAGAGACAGGACACTGACTGCCAAACAAAAACAGACGAGAAATCATGCGGATTATTAATGAAAAATGATGCAATTAATTAAAAGAATATTATAGCGAAGGATATTTATTATATCAGCTATTCTATGTAATATTTCATTCGTTTTATTCATTTATTTTACTATTTCTGTAAAAAAATAAAAATAATTACATTTAAAAAAAAAGTGCATTTCTCAAAAAAAATAAGCAAAAATTCACCAGTTCTCAAGTTTGTAAGGTAAATCTGTTTGTGGGAATGTCTTGTTACATCCAATATGATTATCATTGTGGCTCCCTCAGTGGTTTCCCACCATTCGAAGTGATGACATATCACTCACTAAGACATGCAATCACTTGTTGATCAGTGAGGATCTGACTGCCAAAACCCCCATCAATTCTTTCAATGAAAGTGTCACAGTGTTAGTTAAGTGCTGCAGCTCCTTCTCAGTTTTCCCTGCACAGCAGCTCTCCTGCCCACCCCCTGTGATAGCAACTCCATTTGTCAGAGGTCAGATCCCTACCGATCATATTGTTATGGCATACCCTAGCAATATCCCATAGCTTTATAAGATAGGGATGCTTCCGGCACTGCCCCCTGCATAGCTTTTGGTACCCTGATGCAGCTGGAACAGCTGATCAATGTGCGATCCAGGTGTTGGACCCCCACCGATCATATATTGAAGAACTATTATGTGGATAGATCATCAGTATAAAAAAACATCCCCTAACCTGGATAACCCCTATAACTCTTTTGCTTGTGAATTTGAAAATTTGAACGGGTCACAATCTGGAATACTGTATGTTGAGATGACTACACGTGTGTCTTTATTATAACCTCTTTGATTGTCGTCATGTCTTACAATATATATTTAGACACCCTATTATTCATATTCCATATTCCTAACAGACTTTTTCAAGATTCAGCGCTAGCATGGTCCAATGACCTCAAGATAGATTGAGATGTTAGCAGTTATCCATTTATGTACATTTAAAACAAAATGACTCATTGAGGAGTCATTTACGTTTTTATCTCGTACTTAAAATTGATCTTTTAGGTTGTAACATGTAAACATCTGGTGCATTTATATGACCACCCAGATAAAAAACACCAGCAAATCATCTTAAAACATGCATACAAGACGGCTGGAGACCCCCAGGAGACCGAGCAGTGAATGTCTGCAATACCAATTATTTCTATGAGAAAACACGAGAAACCTTCGTGCAATATTACTGGCTCAGATACTAGTTATCAGTTATGTTGTGTGTGGCCGCACATAATACAAAGCCACTAGACTGATCTTATCTGGCTAGTGCAATACAACATGATTAGTATTTATGATCAAGCTTTAATAGTGGGAACAATTGTAAAGGTGAAAGAGTAACTCAGACCAAAATCATTCTCATGATCGATGGTGTACAGCATATAATAAGCTCCATCTGTTTCCAGTTACATGATAATATTCTGTAACAAAGCTTTACATTAGGTCTATTTACCTATGTACAGTCCGACAGCCAGACAATAAGTGGTGTGATCCTAAAGGGCTTGGTTCATGAAGACAAATCCTGTCCATATTGCCTTTTAGGGCATATGAACGTCATAGAGGTGGGTCCCCACCCGAGACCTCCCCTCAATGAGACAGAATGGAGTACCATTCTGTAAGAGCAGCTCCCATTCTGGCGGACTCAAGCTGTCCATGTAATACATCTAAATGGCTGCCATGTAATACTACATACTTCCAATACTTCCAATTCAGGGGAAATTCCTGTCTGGCCACTGTGTCTAATCTTATCATGTGTGATACTGTCTGCTGGGCCCTATATCTAATCCTATCATGTGTGATACTGTCTGCTGAGCCACTGTGTCTAATCCTATCATGTGCGATACTGTTTGTTGAGCCACTGTATCTAATCCTATAATGTGTGCTACTGTCTGCTAAGCCACTGTATCTAATCTTATCCATAGCTTTAGGGTCGAGGTGCTATAGATATGCTGTCTCAAATATATATACATGCACATATTCATACACGCAAACATTTTTATTTTTTTTTGGGGCGGGGGGGGGGCTATTCTCCCTGATGTTTTAAGTCCTTTGTGATGCCCCTGGCTGCTAGTACTGCATTGTTGGATCACTTAGGAGACCCAGCGATGCAGCTGAATGATGCAGGACATCGGCCCTGAGAAGTTTGGGGGGGGCGCAAGAAGAACCTTTGCATCGGGGCCCATGAGCCTTTAGCGACGCCCCTGGCCCTGAACGTCATGGTGGCTTCGTTCAGAAAGGGGATGTCTTAAAATAAGGGCAGGATCACAAAAGGGCAATGTGTGCAGTTGATGAACCAAATATTCAAAATTTTGTAATACATCTTCATGTCATCTCCCCCTTCCCTGCCTGTGGATTCCCTGTAAACATTAATAAAACTCCTAACTTTCTAATAAATCAGGTACACTTTAAAACTGTCTTCAGTTGTAACTTTCACTAAAAAGTTCCAAAATGTCTCTGAAAGCAATATTAGAAAAATGCCCTTCATCAGGAGTTTCATGAATAGGGATCGATGTAGGAGCAGTTTGACACAGGCCTAACATTACCATGAACAATGCCAATGTAGTAGTGTAAAGTACCCTGCCAGTCTTATGTGTTCGGCAGATGCCAATGGAACACTTCCTGCTCCATAGGAGAAGACCTGCCATTCAAGCATTAGGGCAATGCTCGAGGGTCTATTGCCAAAGTAGGCACCATAGCACCTTGGACTGTTAGAGCACTCCTTAAAGTTTCAGTGCACAACCTCCAAAAATAACAGAAGAAATGCTAGTGATAAGTGCTCCGCAAATGTATTTTATTAACCCGTAGTGTGTCATGGCTGTAGTTGTTGGGAAGGGACCCATGACCTTTAATGGGGGGTCTAGATCACTGTCAGTACGCCCCTGTAGATGAAGAATAAACATTTAGGGCAGATTTTAGTAATTTAATATGGGCTGCTTAGTTTCTGTGAATAGAATTTTTAAACAATAAACCTAGGAATTAGTGATAAAAGTAAACGGAAGGAAAGTTTATCCTACAGTCACCAAGTGTTTACGTGTTTGTCAACCTGTAGGATTATCGGCAGTTCCTCTATTAGACATCTTGCAGTGAACACAGGGGTTAACTTCCTCTGATTCTATCCATTTTTATCCACCAGATCGCTGAGGGGCAGGGCATTTCTTTAATGTGTGGAATTTACGGTATCTTATCTCTATTGCAGGTGGAGCAATGGAGGGAAGGCTCGTACTGCAGCCAGTTGTTTTATAGCCACAGACAGGTTTTTGAGACAAAGGAAATGGGGACATGTCTGATCTCAATTTTTTTCTATGTTTCTCACAGTTTGATAGCAATATACGTATGAGACAGAAAAATATCAATGAAGAGGAGGAGATGTTAAAGTGTGAGCCTGTTCGGTCAATAACAACTAATAGTTTTACTATCAGTCTCTGAGATACTAAAGCAAATGTGACAACGAATGTGGCTGCACGTCCTGTTGTCGCTTTTGCAAAGATGTTCAACAAAACAGAAAAATGGCAAAAACTCTATAAGAGAAATCAAATTCTCAACTGAGTTCCTGCCGACATCTTCTGCAGAATAAAGACGTTTATAGATATAAAACAAGAACCTCGAAAGGACATTGAATTTTTTTGACTGGAAAGACCCTACTGTAGTGGGATCTTGGTCTATGCGGTCTTTCAAGTTTGACCTTAAGAGATTTTTCTGCCAATCATCACCCATAAACACTACTTGTCTGTGCTTCCTGATTGACAGGTTGGAATATGTAATCAGTGTAGAACAAAACCTCATTGATTAACAATGTTCACACTGGTATTTCATAAGAAAGATCAATTGTGTTCACTACAGGTAAATGTCTATAGACCCTTCTGAAAAATTCACTTTTCAAAGGGATTATTGATCTTGATGACAATCACTGTTCCTGTGATCACAGACCAAACTAACCTAGCAGAGGTCATTCTCAATGCATTTACATGACCCTGACAAAACTGGTCAAATCGGTCATTGTAAACCGTAAAAGCATTTGTCCCAGGGAGGAAGGGCCCTGTAGGATTTAATATGTGAAGAACAAAATGCACATAATCTGTATGAACACTCTATACTCAGCAAATGTTATGTTACTCAACTAGATAAGTATGGCCTCTTTGAGTGTACCTTTATGTAACGGCCGCCGCGCCCCGTGGCAACTGTATACTTGCCTCTCCATGGTGTCCTCTTGGCCGCCACCGCATCCCTCCATCACTCCGGGCTGGTTCCCTAGCAGCGAAGTCTATATCTCTGTATAGGTGTTAAAAGGTGAATATCTGGGGTCCCCTAAGACTTTGCTCCCTGATTTAGTTCTATCTTAAATCCCTTAATGACAAAGTTGGTTCACACCATCCACTATAGGACCCGTGACATTGTCACTATTCACTGGCACCTTGAAACTTTGTAACAATACTTTTTTTTTTAAAGCTAAACAGCATCTGTCATCAAATTGCTGGTTTTCTATATTTTTACTAAATCTATTTAAGAATAATATATTAAAGTATATTGCACTATGATATTATTAATTTTTTTTTACTTTAAAGAGAGCCTTTCACATAGTGCATAGTTTGTGCAGCATGTAATGGGCAGGGCTGCACAAACCTTGGGGCACTTTAAAAAATGTTCCTACCCTCCTCTGTTATCGGTGCCATTATATTTGGCGCCCGCTGTTTAGATAACCCCCTGAACTGTCAATGGGGCGTGTAATTGGCAAGGCGCGTATAACATCGCTGTGACACTGTCCAATCAGCTGTGGACAGGTCCACAGCAAGAGCTGGAGAGTGTGTGCGTGCACTCGCGCAGCTCGGAGCTGTGCGCACGCTCTCACTGACTATTCAGCTCTTGGCAGACAAGAACAAGAACTGTGTGATCTCTCTTGGAATGAATTGTTAAACAACTTTCTTTGCCAAGAGCTGACTGGCCTTTAATTGGGACATCACAGGCACTGCTGACAAACAGTGACTTTGATTGGCAAATGCTATCTCTGGACAAGTCTATAAGCTCCGCCCCACAGACCTGTTTAGGATAGCAAATCCATTATAAACTTTTTTGTGCTTAAAAATTTATGAAAAATGGAGCAACGAGAAACTAAAAATTATACCCTCTATTCCTAAAATGTTATTATTGATAAATACTAGAAAATAAACTGGGGGACATATTTAGAAACTGATAAATGGGACAAATTTTGACTTGACGTGTTACATAGAAAATACCTTCATGACAGTTTAACTACTGGTGAAATATGAAGTGTTTATCTTGAATATAAAAAAAATATATATAAATATATATATATAATTATTATTATTTATTTTTTTTGTGATTCATTATATGCTTAGCACCAAAGTTCACCAACAGCGAAATTCTTTCAAAAAAGTCCTAAATTTTCCACTTCTGTAACTTTACTGTCCACCTTTCAGGTCCATATAGAGTCTGAAAAAATTACATAACTTCGACTATGATATAGATATGTCCTGATATTTGAATACACAAAACAACTCATACAGCAGGTGTGGGGCTAGATGCTGAAGTATAGCATACTACCCTAGTACTGAAATAGGCAACTCCTATATATACTATTATACACTGGGGAAAAATGGAGCATAACAGCCAATGGTAAAAAAATGAATAGCTTTATTGAACATCTAAAGACATACACAAGGGATATTAAAAAGGTACAAAGCTGGACAAGAGGACTCTATATAATTTCAATGTAACACAGCTAAGAGACTAATTTATAGAGGATAATATGGGGTTAATCACGGAGATGGATGGACTATAGGAGTGGTAAGTGAGGTGAAATGCACCAGAGACCATACCACGGTAGAAGTACAGCTAAAGCCTATAGAAATAAATAGCATGGAGTAAAGTGTCGATAGGAAACCAAGTACTAAGTCAGAGACCTGAAAATAAAGCATAAGTAATATGCAAAAAGCAAGTTGTCGGTCTAAGATCTAAGTGAACCTCTCATCCACCCACTCCTACGATAACTTACCCATAAGAGAAGGTAGCTAGGAGAGTCAAGCTGTTGTAAAGCGAACCCCAACGCGCGTTTCGCAATGTGCTTCCTCAAGGGGTGTATAGTGTCTGAAGAAATGACAGATTTAAATAGGGCGAACCACAGATGGATTGAGTGTTTGTTGATTCTACCTTCTACCGTGGTATGGTCTCTGGTGCATTTCACCTCACTTACCACTCCTATAGTCCATCCATCTCCGTGATTAACCCCATATTATCCTCTATAAATTAGAGAGTCTCTTAGCTGTGTTACATTGAAATTATATAGAGTCCTCTTGTCCAGCTTTGTACCTTTTTAATATCCCTTGTGTATGTCTTTATATGTTCAATAAAGCTATTCATTTTTTTACCATTGGCTGTTATGCTCCATTTTTCCCCAGTGTATAATATGTCCTGATATTTGATGATTTTTTTTTTAGGGCTTTTATTCTTGTTCAACCTTTTCTTTACCTGTTTTAGTAATAATAAAACCAAGAAGGGAACATATAGTCTGCCAAAACACAACTTGTGAGATAATATGTTGTATATGTATTTTATGATGTTGTGCGAGATGGTATGTTCCTGGAAGTTTCCAGAAAGTGGGAGGAGTTTAGTTTATATATAGTGGTCCCTCCCCCTCAGAGTGGCAGTTGGAGCCGGTAGTGAGCAGTTCTGCTGGTATCGGCACGTGGCAGTTGAGCCCCTGAAGACAGATGAGAGCAGCTCTAGGAGGTGATAAAGCGGGAAAGAGAAGAGAAATCACATAACAAGGACCTCTGACTACACAATATGTGAAGATAAGGAACCCCAGGAATTGGGGACAGAGCCAGAGAGTCTGACAGGGTAAAGAGGTGCTGATGTGGGTTAGAGACTCCCTATACAACATACTTTATATTCCTGGGATCAACCACGGGTAGCAGCCGAGTAGAACTACTATAACATGGAGAACGCCATGCTGACCCTGCACTGTGTGGTAGATTGACATTATCACAGGACCTCGTATCTCCATTTTGTGTGGACTTGTAACTGACATTTTGCCGCTGCAGTAAAGTCCGCTGCAAGCCGAGTCTGTTTAATGCCACCGCAGCCTCCTGTCCTCCTGTGCACCTAACCTCAAGGACACACTGGTGTGATATATGAGTAAAATATAACATTTATTTATAACTCTCTAAAAACAGGGGTACAATCACCACTGTGAAAAAGCCCCACCGTGTGTATAAAAACGTATTAAATAATAAACTGAGTTCTAATTCAATTGTGAACCTACTATAGCTCAGTGTTCAACAAGAATATCAATACGGAATCAGCATTTGAAAAATGGGCATAACAATAGTCTTGACCCTAATTCACACTAGAGTGATAACCGCACCGGAAGCTCCTAGTGTTGAGGTATACAAACAATGCTAGTGTTCCCAATGCTAAAAAATTCCTATTCACAACCGACCCAACGCGTTTCAATACTCATCATCAGGGGTCTGTAGCTTGGTCACTCTGGCCAGGGATGCCAGCGATATTTAGTTCAGCAGCAGGTATTCTGCTGTACTCCACGGAAGCATGCTCGCATAGATGTCAGCGGCATGCTTCATTCTGGGACTCTGAGTTATTTAAAGCATCTGACTCCTCCCCCTGTCCTCGGCACCACCAATCGAAACAGCCAAACACACTCACCAATCGAATTCGTGACACCTGTCCATGTGACTCCCGGGCCATCAGCTGACAGCCAGGAACCAACATCGACCGCATCAAAAGCCGAACGCGCAGGTGCAGTAGAGACCACAATCGAGTCGCCCATGCTGCCGGGAACTCACCACTGCAAAGAAGGAGTATATCGATATTTAAGAGTTTGGGTAAGTGTTGCGGATCAGCTCAAAACCCGCAGCTGGACTGCCATTGATAAAACAACTACACTGATAATACATATTGTGTAGATAAATGAATGTCTACCCCACTACAAGGTGTCATTGGAACACCTACTGAATAAGGAACCATAGCCAGACTGCCCACATGATGATCATTGATAATTAAGAGACCACCTGTCATGACGACCATGTGGATCTCTTGCTATCCTGAAGGGAAAACTGGCCATGGAAATGCATGTTTAAACGAATGTTCAAATAAAACATGCATAATTTGTCTGCTCATTTAAACCCCCTGGTTGTGTGCACGCCAATCTATAGATCCACTAGGCTTCCTTTCGTAGTATGAGGTTATCCCAGTCACCTCCCCGTTTGGGAGGCCTAATGAGTTCAATTGCTTGAAATTTAAGACATTCTGCACGACCCTGATGTGTAGCGTGTACATGTTTGGATATAGGAGTATCTCTAGAATTCGCAATATCGCCAACATGTTCTCTGATCCAGCGCCGAAACTGCCGCACCGTTTTTCCCACATAATTCAGTGGACATGGACATGTTATCAGATATACCACCCCTGCTGTTTTACAATTGACAAAATCACGAATGTCATATTCCAATTGCGTAACGACACTCCTAAACTTGTCACCTTTTTGAATAAAATCACAAGCCTTGCACCTGCCACATCTGTGTGTGCCTGGTATTTGTCTGTCCAGCCATGTTCCTTTAGGTGCAATGGGGTCAAAACAACTATGCATAACTCTGTCCCTGATGTTTTTCCCTCTCCGGAATGTGACTGAAGGCCATTGCGTAATCTGATCTATCAAATCTGCATCAGTACTAAGGATACGCCAATATCTCTTCAGGATCTGCATAATTTCACATTGTTTAGAATCATAAGTGCCTATAAGTCTCGTAACGCTCTCTTCCCTTCGTTGTCTAGGAACAAGAAGACTCTGCCCGTCCGCATCTCTCGCTCCCACATAGGCCTTTCTGATTACTCCCTTAGGGAAACCTCTATCCTTCAATCTGGTTGTAAGTTCCTTTGCCTGTCTCTCGAAGTCGTCCATGGAGCTGCAATTCCGGCGTACTCTCATGAACTGACCCTTGGGAATACCGCGTTTAAGGGGATAAGGATGACAACTGTTCCATTGCAGGAAACTATTGGTTGCTGTTAATTTACGATGTACTTGAGTACGGATTGTACCCTCTGATGTTTTTATAATTTTAAGGTCTAAGAAAGTCAGTTCCTGATTGTTGATTTCACATGTGAACCTTAGCCCTAGATCGTTCTGGTTAAGGGCAGCCACAAAACTATTGAATTCTTCCACTGTTGAATTCCAGAACAGCAGCACGTCATCAATATATCTGATCCAGATCCCTATTGACGAAGTCCACTTGGAAAAACTCTCCCCAAAAACAATTGTCTCCTCCCACCAGCCAAGAAATAAATTTGCATAGGTGGGAGCAGTTGGACTTCCCATTGCAGTACCACATTGCTGGTGAAAAATCCTGTCTTCAAAGATAAATACATTTTTCTCCAGCACAAAATGTAATAACTGCAGAACTAGCTGGTTATGAGCCACAAATTGAGTACCTCTAGATCTCAAGAAGTACTCTACCGCTTCACAGCCAAGTTTGTGTGGAATGGAGGAATACAATGCCTCTACATCCAGGCTAGCCAGAAAAGTACTGCGTTCCAAAGTGATACCTTCAATTTGTTTCAAAACATCCATGGTATCACGTACATATGATGTTAAACCCAGTACAAATGGACGCAGCACCTGATCAATATAAGTGCTTACATTTTGAGTTAGATTGTTTATGCCTGAAACAATGGGTCTGCCACGTAAGGGGGGGTACCCTTTGTGGATTTTGGGCAGACTATAAAAGCATGCCATGATGGGAAATTGTGGAAATAGGAAATTAAATTCACTAGCACTGATCAAGGACCTGCTTTTTGCATCACCCAGAATGCCCAAAAGCTCCTTTTTGAACAGTGCTGTGGGATTATCCTTTAAGATGGTATAACAGTCAGGATTGAGCAAAATGTCCTCACACATTTTTTTGTAGTCTTCCCTGCTCATAACCACGATGTTCCCACCCTTATCGGATGCTTTCAGAACAATATTTTGTTTTTTCTCCAATGTGGTTAGGGCTAGCCGTTCAGACCTAGACAAATTGTTGTCAATACCCCTCATATCCTGACTCAATAGTTTAATCTCCTCTCCCACCATGTCAACAAATAAGTCTACATTAGTGAAATCTCCTATTGGTGGCAGCTTCCTACTCTTAGTCTTTAAATTAGTAAACGGGCCTTGTCCAGGGGCTCTACTTGACTCCTCCAATAGCCCCTCCAAGGCCTCAAGGCCTTCCAGGTCGGATATCTCTAAACCCATCTCCATACATTTTTTTCTATTATGATGTTTAAAAAATTTAATCCATTTGAGTTTACGAGCAAACAAATTTAAGTCCTTTATCCAGGTGAATGAATCAAACCTCACTGTGGGGACAAATGAAAGCCCCTTCTCTAATAACATAGTCTCGGATGCGCTAAGATTATACTCAGATAAATTGATGATTTGTAACTTATCTGTATCTGTATCTATTCCCTTCACTAATCCTTTTGTCCCCTTAGCATGTAGCGGGAAATGGGGGGATTGTTGGCTAAAAAATTATTGCCACTATTGGAAGAGGCTCTGGCCCTACCTCTACTCCTGCCTCTAGCACCGCCCCTAAATCTCTGTCTACCACCACCCGTCCCAAAGAAAGGACCCACTCTTTCAGAGTCTGTTGTCTCACTCTCAGATGTAGATGGGTCAGAGTCTCTTGGTCCCCTATTAGGTTGTTGGTGTTGTTGTTGCTGTTCGTTGACAAAATCGTAAGCTTTTTTCTCCCTAAATTCCTGCAAATCTCTCTGAAACTGAAAGTGCTTACGCTCTTTTAAATGATTGGTAAACCTCTCTAGAGTTTGTTGTAGGATTTTATCTTTTTTCTCAAAGCCAGGAGTATCGACCAGAGTCTTAGCCGTCTCAATTTCTTTTTTAAGGTCAGCACTAATGTGATCAAACTGGATTTTCTCTTCCTCAACCAAAATTTGCATTAGTCTCAGTGAACTCCCTGTGATCTCCTGTTCCCACCTCTCTTTTATATTCGATGTTTTTAATCTGGAAGCAGGGGCAATATGTATTCTCAGGCCTCTAGGTACTATTTTATTCTTGAGCTAGTTCTCGAGACTCTGGATCTCGCACCAACTCCTTGTATAATCCTTGTGTAGTCTAGTCAGGTTTTTAAAAGAGGATTTCAGGGACACACCCTGCGTTGTATACACCAGTTCACACTCAGAGAAGACACTTTTTGCTTCACTCATCCATCCCTCTGTAGTCAAATCAGAGAGTGCAAAGGCTGCCATACCCAGATGAAATGTACTATATACCTCAAGGACACCCCAAATATCATCAGGAGAGGAGCAGACACAGGGTTGTGCCGGGGGATAGAGACTGACATCCACATTAACCCATGCAAACCCCTCATCACTAGCTGTGAGCAAGTCCTGAGAGAGTGGGAAGGCCTGTCAGCCATCGTGATCCACACTGAGCGCCCAGCCGGCCGCCATTTTTTGGGCTTACATCTTTCCCATCCCTTCTCCGGTTTCCCGCTCGCTCCCTACAAACATTTGCCTTCTTCTATATCTTTACCATCATTATAAAGTTTTCTTTCCTTTTTCATGGCTATTTATTGTATATTTCTTACATTTTTATTGATTAAAAAATTGGCAGATGAGATACGGAAATTTAAAATCAGCCCCTTTGTCAGACCTACTTTTAACCCCTTCCCGACATTTGACATATCCATACGCCAAAGTCGGTTAGGGGCAATATGGAACGGGCTTACGGAGTGAACCCGCTCCATACGATGCCGGTGTTGGATGTTACAGCTGACACTTTAGAGTAACGAGCGGCATCGCGCTCGAGCGCTGTCTTGCTTGTTTAACTCATTAAATGCTGCGGTCAATACCGACTGCAGCATTTAAATCGTTAGAAAGAGGGGGGCGACCCTCTCTAACAGCTCATCGCGCCCCCCGCAACACAATCGCGGGGGGTGATGGTTGCTATAGCTGCCTGGGGGCCTAATTAAGGCCCCTAGGTCCGCCATCTTTGTGCTTCTATTAAGCGCTGCCTCCGGCAGGGCTTAATAGATGGCTGTCAGAATCACGATATACTGCAATACATTAGTATTGCAGTATATCGTGCAAGTGATCTAACGATCGCTGGTTGAAGTCCCATAGGGGGACTAATAAAAAAGTAAAAATGAGTTAAATAAAGTTTTCTGTAAAAAAAAAATTACAATTAAAAGTTAAAAAAAAAACCTTTTCCCATTTTCCCCCTAGAGCATAGTAAAAAAGAAATAAATAAACATAATTGGTATCGCCGCGTTCGTAAAAGTCTGAACTATTACAATATATCATTATTTAACCCGCACGGTGAACGCCGTAAAAAATAAAATTGTAGACGCCAGAATCTCTATTTTTTGGTCACCTCATCTCCTACAAAAAATGAAATAAAAAGTGATCAAAACGTCGCATGTACACAAAAATGGTATTATTAAAAACTACAGCTTATCCCGCAAAAAATTAGCCCTCATACCGCTTAATCGACGGAAAACTAAAGAAGTTACGGCTCTAGGAATTTGGCAACACAAAAGAAATTTTCTTTTTTACTTGTAAAAGTAGTAAAATATAGGGAAAACGATATATATTTGGTATCGCCATAATCGTATTGACCCACAGAATAAAGTTAACATGTTGTTTTAATTGCACAGTGAATTCCATAAAAACGACGCGCAAAAAACAATGGAGGATTTGCTGTTTTTTTTTTTCTACCCCACAAATAAATTTTTTCCTGTTTCCTAGTACATTATATGGCAAAATAAATGGTGCTAAAAACTACAACTCGTCCCGCAAAAATTAAGCCCTCATAGGACTATATCGACGGAAAAATAAAGAAGTTATGGCTTTTGGAAATGGGGATGAAAAAACTAAAATGAAAATCTGAAAAAGGGCTGCGGCCGGGAAGGGGTTAAAAGTCATAATTTCCTTTTTAAGATTTGGGGTTACTTTTTTTGCTCGTATACCATTTTTGTTTTCCAAAAATCCCTAAACTTAAATTTTTAAACACTGATTTAACATTTACACATAAATATAATGTACATCACTTGAGCAACTTTCCAAGTACTTTGTTTGTTTGTATTGCTCATGAGTTACAGCATGTACAGTATATACTAACCAATATTTGAATTTGAAATCATGGGACATTTTAACCCTTTCTCGTCACAGCCATTTTTTGGATATTCGTTTTCATTTTTTCTTCCACACCTTCCAAAAGCCATAACTTTTTATTTTTCCGCTGGTAAAGCCATATGAGGGCTTGTTTTTTGCGAGACGAGTTTTAGTTTTTCATGGCACCATTTGTTATACCATGTAATGTATTGGGAAACTTAAAAAAATAAATTGTGGGGCGGAATAAGAAAAAAACAGTGATTCCTCAATCTTTTGAGGGGTTTCGTTTTTACGGCTTTCACCATACGGTAAAAATGGCAAGTTAACTTTGTTCTACTGTTCAATATGATTACAGCGATACCAAATTTATATCGTATTTTTTATGTTTTACTACTATTACAAGGAAGAAACTAATTGTTAAAAAATAAAATTTGTGTTTTTGTTGCCACATTCTGAGCCATAAATTTTCTATTTTTCCATCGATTTTGCAGGGTGACATGAGACTTTTTGGTCATTTTTTATTTAATTTTTTGTGGGATATGAAGTGACCAAAAAAACAGCAATTCTGTCATTTTATAGTTTTTTCTTTTTAAGGCATTAACCTTGCGGGTTAAATAATGATATACTGTTATAGTTCAGATTTTTACGGACGCAGCAATACCAATTTTTTATATATATTTTTTTACATTTACGCAGAGGAAAAATGGGAAAAGGGGTTTATTTTGAACTTTTAATACTCTTTTTTTTTTACACTACTAAATACTTTATTAAACTTTTTTTTATACATTTTATTAGTCCCCCTAGGGGACTTGAACCAGAGATCGTTGGATTGCTGGTACAATACACAACAATACTAATGACAGAGGGGGCCGCTGTGGATATAGTGTTTTTGGACTTTGCAAAGGCATTTGACACTGTCCCTCATAGACGTCTAATGGGTAAATTAAGGACTATAGGTTAGGTTTAGAAAGTACAGTTTGTAATTGGATTGAGATTTGGCTCAAGGACCATATCCAGAGAGTTGTGGTCAATGATTCATACTCTGAATGGTCCCCGGTTATAATTGTTGTACCCCAGGGTACAATGCTGGGACCACTATTATTCAACTTATTTATTAATGATATAGAGGATGGGATTAATAGCACTATTTCTATTTTTGCAGATGACACCAAGCTATGTAATATAGTTCAGTCTATGAAAGATGTTCGTGAATTGCAAGCAGATTTGGACACACTGAGTGTTTGGGCGTCCACTTGGCAAATTAAGTTTAATGTAGATAAATGTAAAGTTATGCATCTGGGTACCAACAACCTGCAGGCATCATATGTTCTAGGGGAGCTACACTGGGGGATTCATTTATTGAGAAGGATCTGGGTGTACTTGTAGATCATAAACTAAATAACAGCATGCAATGTCAATCAGCTGCTTCAAAGGCCAGCAAGGTATTGTCGTGTATTAAAAGAGGCATGGAATCGCGGGACAGGGATGTAATATTACCACTTTACAAAGCATTAGTGAGGCCTCATCTAGAATATGCAGTTCAGTTCTGGGCTCCAGGTCATAGAAAGGATGCCCTGGAGTTGGAAAAAATACAAAGAAGAGCAACGAAGCTAATAAGGGGCATGGAAAATCTAAGTTATAAGGAAAGATTAAAAGAATTAAACCTATTTAGCCTTAAAAAGAGACGACTAAGGGGGGACATGATTAACTTATATAAATATATTAATGGCACATACCAAAAATATGGTGAAATCCTGTTCCATGTAAAACCCCCTCAAAAAACAAGGGGGCACTTCCTCCGTCTGGAGAAAAAAAGGTTCAATCTTCAGAGGCGACAAGTCTTCTTTACTCTGAGAACTGTGAATCTATGGAATAGTCACCGCAGGAGCCGTCACAGCAGGGACAGTAGATGGCTTTAAAAAAGGCTTACATAATTTCCTAGAACTAAAAAAATATCAGCTCCTTTGTCAATGTGTAGAAATTTTTTGCTTCCCTTTTCCCATCCCTTGGTTGAACTTGATGGACATGTGTCTTTTTTCAACCGTACGAACTATGTAACTATGTAACTATATATTGTCATTTTTACAAGCTTCTGTTAAGCCCTGCCAGAAAGGCAGTCCTGGGGGGCCTTTTTTAGGCCCCTGGGCTGCCATGAAAACCATCGGCACTCCCCGATCGCGTTATGGGGGTGCCGATGAGCTGTCAGTGGGGGCCGCCCCCTCTTTCTAACATCTTAGATGCTGCGATCGTGATTGATTGCAGAATCTAAGGGGATAAACGGTCAGGAACTGTGCGATTGCTGTTCTTGGCCATCAGTGCCAGCTGTGATACACTTCTGTCACCCACTGCGTACGCAGCAGGCTCAGAGGGTGAGCCCACTCCAAACATCACCCCTCGCACCACGGTGTGCTATTTCGTCATGGTGCAGGTAGGGGTTAAAGGCTATGTAAAGCTTTAAAACGCAATTTTTTTTGTTAGATATAAAAATTTATAAATACTTTTTACAAAAAATTTGTTTTACTTTTTGAAATACAGCTGCTCTGTATTCTCTATACAAAGCAGCTGTATTTAACGCTATTCATTGAATCTGTCAGTACCGCAGACCTGACAGTGTCTGACATGCAGGATCCACCTGTAAACTACCACATCTAAGATCATAACTTAGATGTGATAGTTTATATGTGGATCCTCCGTGTCAGAGTCGCACAGGACCCGTTGTCACTGAACCCGTCGGGTCCGCGGGATTGACAGATTCAGTGAATAGCACTAGATACAGCTGCTCTGTATAGAGAATACAGAGCAGCTGTATCTCAAAAAGTTAAAATAATTTTTAATAAAAAGTTTTTGTAAAGTTGCACTATAAAAACACTTATACACCTTTTTATTTAAAAAAAAGTTGCCTTTCAAAGGTGTACATAGCCTTTAAGCCCCACCCTCATTGAACCTAGGAATGTCCCAATACTGCCCATAAACTGACCTTTTGGTGCAAATTTGCATAACCACAC
Source organism: Rhinoderma darwinii (assembly GCF_050947455.1). NCBI lineage: Eukaryota > Metazoa > Chordata > Amphibia > Anura > Rhinodermatidae > Rhinoderma > Rhinoderma darwinii. Next base: position 36,694,142 of record NC_134691.1, on the reverse strand, counting down.
CCCGTTGTAGTCCAGCCCTGCAATAAATTGGATTATATGCAAGCCATTTACAATTCTGAAAGTCACTGGGCTCCAAACCCCCTGCAAACCCTACTTGTTCCAAGGCTGTAAATAACTCACTCTGGTCAATTACATTCTGGAAAATTTAGTCACACACCAGACACATAATAGTAATATAATGTATGAAACACAACCTTTCCAGCAAAAATACTTGGATTATAGAAGCTCAGCTATTAGGAACCTGTCCTTTAACAAACTCTTGACTGGTTGAGCATCAACCTGCAGAATTCTGAATGCAGCTCTGGAGGACAGGTTATGATGTAACTCATGGTCAGGGCAAATACAAACAAATCAATGAATTTGCTCAGTTACCTAACTTTTATATATACTTTTATATATACATCTGTATATCATTTGTAAACTAATGTACAAAGGGGGATCTAAACTTTCAAGATTTGAGAATGTATTCTTACCCATGTAACAAATTGAGGCTTGTAACAGATTATTCTACACTAAGAATTTTGCTACTGCTCAGTTACAGAACATGACCTTCTCTCTAGATCTTCATGACCTCTGAAACATGATTCTTTCTTGAAGTCTATTGAGTTATTTCTATGTGTAAAACTTGATCATGCATTTCATTTTTTCCTTAGCTATTATCTCTTTAAGTAGAAAGGTTTAGCATTGTGTTACATAATAAAGAACACATGAAGAGTCATTTACAATGAATTAGTGTGCTGATTTGCATGCTTTTGTCATAAGTAGGGTTGCAGATTCCACAGCTATCTTGAAGGAATCGTGTAGGGACGTGCCTGGTATAATTTGGAATGAGTGCAGGGAGATGGACAGATTTGTAAGATCACAGACATTCCAAAGATACAATGATGTTCCATGATATTGAGAATTATTTTTTATATTTCAAGTATATTTAAATACGAATTAAATAAATAGTATAGCAAAAAATGAGTCAATGTATAATAACAAATACTGTGGTTGAGATGGTTTCTCATCCCAGACAAGCCCTTTATTATGGGAGTTGCCAAGGGTCAGGCTTTCGAGATTTCTGGCAAACAGCTGATTTTGCTGGAAAAAGCCGTGGCCGCTGCACAATATATGTAGTGTAATACGGAGGCCATCTAGATAAATGTAATTCATAAATGGCCAAGTCTGCAGGAGACACTACTTAGTGGCTCTCTGCTCTAGATCATAGTGGTGGACCCGAGATTACTTCGATCCTGATCGTTTAACCCCTCATATGCCACAGTTATCTCTCTGTGTCACCTCATCGATGCCCCACGTGGTGATCACTAGAAGCCTATGGGTTGTCATTGCAGACAAAATAGATAAAAACAAGGACATTTATGCAAAAACACCGAAAAAGGCCATACTTACAAATGGACACAGCCAGGTCAGAAACGCTGATGAAGGCGAGTGAGCAGGTGCTTTAAATAATAATAGCCACTCCCACTAGTCTTGAGGGGAGTGGTATGTGGTGCATGGGATGTGTAGTAAGAAATAATAAATGAATAGTGTATGTGCAAGTGTAATAATGTAAGTGAAATATAGGGGGCAGTAATGAGTAAAGTGCCTAAAAAATAAATGAATAATGGGATGCAAGTGTGTGAAACATGGAGGGATAGTGTGTAAGTCATGAGGCGCAACGTGACTAGCCAGGTAGAAGACTATTTGTGACGCCTTGATAATTCATAGAGCGGGCTACCCTGCTTGCTAGGCCAAACAACAACACACCATGCTCTCCCAGCATCAAAGACCCGGCTGTGTCCAAGAGAAGCGAATATACGTAATAAGGGACTCGCAAGTCTGGGGATCCTTGTTGTGGATTGCGAGCTTGCGTCCTTTTGGCCAAAATGATCACTAATACCCCAGGTATTTTTCATTATTACTTATATTCGCTTCTTTTGGACACAGCCGGGTTTATTGGAACAAAAATATAAATTAAATAAAGTTAAATAAAGTTTCTTTAAAAAAAAAATAGTGTTTTAAGTAAAAAAAAAACTAAAATTATTTTTTCCATATAAAGTGGTTTCATTGTGCAAAAGTGTTAAAAAAAATTCAATCCATATTTGTTATCACTGCAATCTTAGGAAGCTGTATAAAGGTAACATATTATTTCTACTGCACGGTGAACAATAATTAGTAAGCTAAATGGATGCCAAAATTATGCCATTGTAAAAATGGTTCTTGTCCTGCAAGAAACAAGCCCTCATATTGCTACATCGACAGAAATATAAAAAAGTTATGGCTCTTGGAACGCGGTGACGTAAAAATATTTTTTCCCATGAAATGTGCTATTATCATTATTGTGGTAAAATATAAAATATAAAAATACAGACATATCTGGTATTACCGTAATTGTACCGACCTATAGAATAATAAAAACATGTTATTTATGCTGCACTGTGAAGAGCGTAAATTGAAAATTTTAAAAACTATGGTAGAATTGTTAGTTTTTATTTCATTCCGCCCCAAAAAAGGGTTAATAAAAGTTAATTATTATGTTATATGTGTCCTAAAATGGCGCTAATAAAAATACATCTTGTCTTGCAAAAAAACAGGCTGTTATATATCTACTTAGATGAAAAAATAAAAAAAGTTATGGCTCTTGGAATGCTGCGATGCAATAATGAAAAATTTCCTGCGATTTAACGTTAAAATTGGCTTGGTCCTTTAGATTAAAGTGCAAGTTATGTCTTGATGAAATATTATATTGGGTCATGCACTGGCTCATACCATCATTTCTGAGAAAAACAGAACAATAATCTCTTTTCCCACTTGTGTGAATGAAGACCAGTGACTGGTGACTTGTAGCAGGAGCTGGATACTGTAAATCATTATCCCAGAGGAGCTGACAGCGTACACCTAATCTGCTCAACATCCTTGACGGCGAATACCATCTGGCCTTACATTAATGTAAAATGGAATTTATATATGCAGAATTGTAACTGAAGACATTTTTATTGAGGTTTCTGGTTGATCTAAATTCCACTTGTTTCTCTGCTAAATATTATCTTTTTTTAATTACAGTATATATCGCCATCATATTCCGCTGCACAGTACAGAGATTTTCATCACTCACATCGGTCCCTGTCCCCAACGGGCTCTTTGCAGTGTGGAAGGAAAATGGAGTACCCAAAGGAAACCCACAAAAACACGGGGGGAACATACAATTTCCATGCAGATGGTGTTCTTGGTCAGATTTTAACCCAGGAACCCAGTGCTGCAGAGCCACCATGCTGCCCACAACAGATATTCTACATTCATATACTGTTTGGTTCTCATAAGATAGAATTTTTTTTAAAAAGTAAAACAATAAGGGGTCAATGTGTACATACTAGAGCAGATGAAAACCAATGGTGGCATCAAGGCAACTTCTCAGATGTTAATTTTCATTCCATAACCTGCTTTTGGGTTACATTTTGCCAACGTTTTTCCATCTCCCAGCAGTAACCAATGCTTCTCAGGTGTGAACTTGCCATCTTGTTCAATTTAAAAGCACTATACCTTAAAATGTAGGAGGCGGACTTACTAGTGATGTAAGAATCTGTAATGACGGGGGTAGGGAAACGGACAAGTGAGCCCTAATCTACCCGCCACTCTGTCCCTGCCTACTTGCAACGACCCGCCCTAGGCGACGGGGTACAACTGGGCGGCGGTCCCTACGCTCAGTAAGTGCATGAGACAAACAGACAAGGGAACACAAAGCAAAGGGAAATGGGGCAGTTGCCCACGGCAACACCGTGAGCAACAAGAGTCGTGAACGAGCCGAGTCAAACCAGGAGTGCACGAAGTACCAAACGCAGAGCAGGAGAGTAGTCAGAAAGCCAGGGTCAGTATGGAGCAGGATCAAATAGTTAGAAGCTGTAGCTGGGCCAGGAAACCACACGAGAAGAGTCACAAGCAAAGGAGGAACAGGAAAGGCAGGTATAAATAGACAGAGGGCGGGAGCTAGCTCCGTCTGGCCAGGCTGCGATAGGCTCTCCCACTCCTAAGCCTGCCATCCTGAGTGGTGGAAGATGGAGTCAGTCTCAGAGACATAGACTCAGGTGCAGACTGATTACCTATGGGCGTATACACAGAAGTTGTGCCTGGCAGATCCTTTACAGTACCCCCCCTTTTATGAGGGGCCACCGGACCCTTTCTAAGTGGACCTGGTTTATTGGGGAAACGAAGGTGGAACCTCCTGACCAATACCCCAGCGTGAACATCCCGGGCGGGTACCCAAGTCCTCTCCTCAGGCCCGTATCCTCTCCAATGGACCAGGTACTGGAGGGAGCCTTGGACCATCTTGCTGTCCACAATCTTGGCCACCTCGAATTCCACCCCCTCACGGGTGAGAACGGGAACAGGAGGTTTCCTCGAGGGAGCCAAGGACGGAGAGCAGCGTTTAAGGAGAGAGGCATGAAACACGTCGTTTATTCGAAAAGATGGGGGCAACTCCAGTCGGAAGGAGACAGGATTGAGGACTTCAATGACCTTATACGGCCCAATAAACCGGGAGGCAAACTTCTTGAACAGGACCTTAAGGCGCAAGTTCCTAGACGATAACCACACCAGATCCCCGACCATAAACAAGGGGTTAGCAGAACGTCTTCTATCAGCCTGAGTTTTTTGTACGCTCTGGGACGCCTCTAGGTTCTTCTGAACCTGGGCCCAGACTGTGCACAGTTCCCGATGAACGACCTCTACCTCGGGATTGTTGGAACTACCAGGTGAAATGGAGGAGAACCGTGGATTAAACCCAAAATTACAGAAAAAGGGGGAGACCCCTGACGAGTTACTGACCCGGTTATTAAGGGAAAATTCGGCGAGGGGAATGAATGAGACCCAATCATATTGACAGTCAGAGATAAAACACCTTAAATATTGTTCTAGAGATTGATTAGTCCTCTCAGTTTGACCATTAGTCTCAGGATGGAAGGCAGAGGAGAAGGACAGATCAATCTCCCACTTTTTACAGAAGGCTCTCCAAAACAATGAAACAAATTGTACCCCTCTGTCCGAAACAATATTGACAGGGACCCCATGGAGACGCAGGATGTGTTTGACAAACAAGGTAGCTAACGTCTTGGCATTGGGTAGTTTCTTGAGGGGCACAAAGTGGCACATCTTACTGAAGCGGTCTACTACCACCCACACCACCGACTTGCCTTGAGATGGAGGCAAATCGGTGATAAAATCCATGGAGATATGGGTCCAAGGTCTCTGGGGAATGGGCAAAGAACGTAGTAAGCCCGCTGGTCGGGACCTGGGAGTCTTGGACCTAGCAAAAACCTCACAAGCGGCGACGTAGGCCTTAACGTCTTTAGGCAACCCAGGCCACCAATAGTTTCTGGCAATGAGGTGTTTGGTACCCAGGACGCCTGGATGACCAGATAGTGCGGAGTCATGATTTTCCCTAAGTACCCTTAGCCGGTATTGCAGGGGAACAAACAGCTTGTCATCAGGAAGGTTCCCAGGAGCTGAACCTTGATCAGCCGCAATTTCAGAGACTAAATCAGAATCAATAGAAGAAATGATTATACCAGGAGGCAAAATACAAGCAGGATCTTCCTCCGAAGGAGGGCTGGCCATGAAGCTACGCGACAGTGCATCGGCCTTAATATTTTTAGACCCAGTCCTATAGGTAACCAAAAAGTTGAATCTGGTAAAAAATAGCGCCCATCGAGCTTGTCTCGGGTTTAGCCTCCGGGCAGATTCTAGGAAAACCAGAAGATTCTAGTGGTCGGTAAGGACCGTTACCTGGTGCCTAGCCCCCTCCAGGAAGTGGCGCCACTCTTCAAATGCCCATTTAATGGCTAAGAGTTCGCGGTTGCCAATATCATAGTTACTCTCAGTGGGCGAAAATATCCTGGAGAAGTAGGCACAGGGATGGAGATGGGTGAGGGACCTGGTACCCTGGGACAAGACAGCCCCCACTCCCACCTCGGATGCGTCAACTTCCACGATAAATGGCTCCATTTGGTTGGGCTGAACCAGCACCGGGGCCGAGATAAAGCACTTCTTAAGGACCTCAAAAGCCTGGACAGCCTCAGGAGGCCAGTGGAGGAGATCAGCACCTTTGCGAGTGAGATCCGTAAGAGGCTTAGCGATGACCGAGAAGTTAGCAATAAATCTCCTGTAATAATTAGCGAACCCCAAGAAACACTGTAACGCCTTCAGGGAGGCAGGTTGGACCCATTCTGCCACAGCCTGGACCTTGGTGGAGTCCATGCGGAATTCATGAGGAGTGAGGATTTGACCCAAAAATGGTATCTCCTGTACCCCAAACACACATTTTTCGGTTTTCGCAAACAGTTTGTTTTCCCGAAGGACCTGGAGCACCTTCCTGACATGCTCAATGTGGGAGGACCAGTCCTTGGAAAACACCAGTATTTCATCAAGGTACACTACAAGAAATACCCCCAGGTAATCTCTTAAAATCTCATTTATGAAATTCTGGAAGACCGCAGGAGCATTACACAACCCAAAGGGCATGACGAGGTATTCGAAATGACCTTCGGGCGTGTTAAACGCAGTCTTCCACTCATCCCCCTCTTTGATGCGGATAAGGTTATACGCCCCCCGTAGATCAAACTTAGAGAACCATTGGGCCCCCTGAACCTGATTAAAGAGATCAGGAATCAAAGGAAGGGGATACTGGTTCCTTACAGTGACCTTATTCAAGTTACGGTAGTCAATGCATGGCCTAAGACCACCATCCTTCTTCCCTACGAAGAAGAAGCCAGCACCTACCGGAGAAGTAGAGGGGCGAATGTAACCCTTGGCCAGGCATCCCTGGATATACTCTCTCATGGCTTCACGTTCGGGACAAGAAAGATTAAATATCCTACCCTTAGGGAGCTTAGCTCCTGGTACCAATTCGATAGCGCAATCGTATTCTCTATGAGGAACACTTCGGAGGCCTCCTTAGAGAAAACATCAGCGAAGTCCTGAACAAACTCAGGTAGCGTGTTCACCTCCTCAGGGGGAGAAATAGAATTAACAGAAAAACATGACGTCAAGCATTCATTACCCCATTTGGTAAGCTCCCCAGTATTCCAGTCAAACGTGGGATTATGCAACTGCAACCAGGGAAGGCCTAAAACCAAATCGGACGATAATCCCTGCATCAACAGTACAGAGCACTGCTCAAAATGCATGGAGCCAACAAGGAGTTCAAAAACGGGTATGCTGTGTAAAATAACCATTAGCAAGAGGAGTGGAGTTGATACCCACTACTGGGACAGGTTTAGGCAAATCAATCAAAAGGCATAGCTAGAGACAATGGCAAATTCCACAGACATGATATTAGTAGAAGACCCTGAATCCACGAAGGTACTGCCGGTAGCAGACCTACCACCAAAAGAGACCTGAAAGGGAAGCAAGATTTTATTACGTTTCATATTTACGGGAAATACCTGTGCGCCCAAGTGACCTCCCCGATGATCACTTAGTCGCAGAAGTTTTCCGGCTGCTTATTCTTACGCCTAGGACAGGTGTTCACTTGATGCTTGTCATCCCCACAATAGAAGCAGAGACCATTCTTCCTGCGGAACTCTCTACGTTGTCGGGGGGACACGGAGGCCCCGAGTTGCATAGGTACCTCCGAGTCTTCCGTGGAAGAGCGAAGCAACGGGACCTCGGGAGGCATCATGGGGGAGTCAGAGGGGAAAACACAAAAACGTTCAATTTGTCGTTCCCTGAGACGTCGGTCAAGTCGTACCGCTAAAGCCATAACCTGGTCAAGGGAGTCAGAAGAGGGATAGCTAACTAGCAGGTCTTTCAGGGCGTTCGACAGACCCAACCTAAACTGGCACCTTAAGGCAGGGTCATTCCACCGAGAAGCTACGCACCACTTCCTAAAGTCAGAACAATACTCCTCAACAGGTCTCTTACCCTGACGTAAGGTCACCAGCTGACTCTCAGCAAAGGCAGTCCTGTCATTCTCGTCATAAATGAGTCCGAGAGCAGAAAATAAACGATCAATGGAGGAAAGTTCAGGGGCGTCAGGAGCCAAGGAGAAGGCCCACTCTTGGGGCCCTTCCTGGAGCCGGGACATAATTATACCCACCCGCTGGCTCTCAGAACCTGAGGAGTGAGGCTTTAAGCGAAAGTTGAGCCTACAACTCTCCTGAAAGGAGAGAAAAGTCCTCCGGTCCCCTGAGAACCGGTCAGGCAACTTGAGGTGGGGTTCAAGAGGTGAGGTGAGGGGCACTACCATGGTAGCGTCAGGCTGGTTGACCCTCTGAGCCAGGGCCTGGACCTGTAGGGAGAGACCCTGCATTTGCTGGGCCAGGGTCTCAAGGGGGTCCATAGTAGTGTCAGGGACCAGGGTAGACTAGGTATATGGGCTTGTGATTATGTAATTACGGGGGTAGGGAAACGGAGGTGTGAACCCTAATCTACCCGCCACTCTGTCCATGCCTACTTGCAACGACCCGCCCTAGGCAACGGGGTACAACTGGGCAGCGGTCCCTACGCTCAGTAAGTGCATGAGACAAACAGACAAGGGAACACAAAGCAAAGGGAAATGGGGCAGTTGTCCACGGCAACACCGTGAGCAACAAGAGTGGTGAACGAGCCGAGTCAAACCAGGAGTGCACGAGGTACCAAACGCAGAGCAGGAGAGTAGTCAGAAAGCCAGGGTCAGTATGGAGCAGGATCAAGTAGTTAGAAGCTGTAGCTGGGCCAGGAAACCACACGAGAAGAGTCACAAGCAAAGGAGGAACAGGAAAGGCAGGTATAAATAGACAGAGGGCGGGAGCTAGCTCCGTCTGGCCAGGCTGCGATAGGCTCTCCCACTCCTAAGCCTGCCATCCTGAGTGGTGGAATCTGGAGTCAGTCTCAGAGACATAGACTCAGGTGCAGACTGATTACCTATGGGCGTATAAACAGAAGTTGTGCCTAGCAGATCCTTTACAGAATCATTGTAAATTTGATTTGCGTTTAGGCAAAAAAATCAAAATAAAGCCTTTGATTAATCTCATGGAACTCTATTTCTTCACCAAGCTTTAGTTACCCGTAAGCCACCATTTTAGAGGTAACCTACTGTACTCTACTTTTCCACAGCAAAGTCTGTGCTGGCCGTGACAACTAAGTTCATATGGCACCTGGGAGGCAGCTCACCATTTGAAATACTACCTTAAAAAAAAATTGCCAACTGCACTGGTTGGCATACTACTATGCCTACCAATCTACAGCTGTAGCCAAATTTATCTTGACTCTGATAACTTGCTGTAGCATTATATCACACAAAAAAAAGCCAATGAAAAAGTCAAGTTAAAGTTTCTTGCCACTGTGTATTTAATGGGTTAAAAGTCAAGATAAAGATGGCTACATCTGTAGTATCACGCTTTTCATCCACTGTCCCTTTAGGCACCACGAGTTTCACCATGAAAGAGGGGAAGAAAAAATTATGCCACTGCCATATCCCAAGTACAGAGCGTTAATACAGCACCCATAGTCTAGCGGCCCATTCTTTTCCTCTGTATGCTAATGATTTCATACGGGAGCATACAAAGGTTTTTCCTCTCAGAATCCTACAGAATTTAAGAAAAAAATTGTGACATGTTTCATCAGATGGTGTATCACAGAGTTATTTTTTCTTAGAAGCATGGCTCCATACTAGGGTGCTGTATGGCAGCACAGAGCATGCCAACCACTCCATAGCATGAAACCGTAGAAACCCCATAAAGGCTCCGTTGGAATGGCCCACAAATAACCCTCCAAATAAAAATAAAAAAATCCAATAGTCTTGATAATATATTAATCAGGATCCATGCTGCTCCAAATTATTCCAAATGACAAGACATTTTCTGTACCCTTTTATTATCGAGGTTCCTTCCTTCTTGTTATGGAAACCCAACCAGCTCCTCAGGGTCAATAGCTGTTTTTCAGGAAATTAATTGGTTACCTGTTCCCAATATAGATGAATAAACAAGAGAAAGTCCACAGAAGACTAAGTTTTTAACAAAAGGCTTTTTTTCTGGAAAAAATGAGGCTCCATGACAGTGTTAGAGATAGCTAGGCATGGAAGTAAACCCCCCCAGCCACCATATTGCCCATACATTTATACCATCTGCACTTAGCCCTGTTACAAACTTACTGGCCTGGCCAGTAAGCAAAAAAATAACCAGGTGGAAACCATAGTGTTCTGGAAAATCAAGGACACCTCATTTGTAATGTTACTTAAAGAGGACCTGTCGCCTTTCTGATATGTCTGTTTTAGTAAATCATTGTATTCCAGATTAAATAACAATTCTGTAGCATCTTTTCTTAGAACTCTACATTCTGCCATTGCCCTGTAATTCCTCCTAGAAATGTATTAAATAAATTGACAACTGGGTGTTAACAGTTGGGGGTGTGTCCCCACAACGACTGACGATGTCCAATCAGTGCTGACAGAGTGAGACTGTAGGGACACACCCCTTTGACAAGGAGAATGGTAACACCCAGTTGTCAATGTATTCATACATTTCTAGAAGGAATAACAGAGGAATGATACAAGAGAGAGTTCTAAGAAAATATGTTCTCTAATTGTCATTTTATGAGGAATACAAGTATTTACTAAAACAAACATGTCAGGAGAGGCGACAGGCCCTGAACCACCCACTTATGTAATAGTTCCCATTTAATTTTTTTCACATTTAAAGACATGTCAGTCACTTTTACTTTTGCTCAATTGATGGAGAAATTTAAAATCCCGTTGCTTGTATGCACATAAATTTACATAATTAAATATTTAATTTCAATTTCATAATAGATTTATGTTTTATACTTATGTGCTCTAAGAAATCCGACTGCACTGATACTTGGGTCACGATCAAAGTCTCCTAAAAGCCAGAATAAACATTTCGGGAAAAATTTATTTGTGTGAAATAAAACGTGCTGCAAAAATGATCCAAAATTTTAATGTGTTGCAGGTGGGATTTATAATATGAGGCCTCAACCAGCAGGACACAACAAATACTCTTAAAAGATTCTTATTATGGTTATGGCTATTATGAAGAATATAGAATGATCTTATATTTCAAATTTGTCCAGTGCCCAGAACACCCAAAAAGGTTTCAGTTGTATTCACCCTAGTGTAAGTTACCCCAATAATAACATCTACAATAATATCTGGTCACTTTTAAATTTACAACATTTCTGTATTTGCATTTTAACGCTAATTTCAAACCCATGCAACTCTGTATCCCCCAAGTATTCTTCTTAGCACACAGCACATCATTTACAATCTTTCTTGTTCCTCTAGATTTTCTCTAATGTCTTTCATCTAAATTGGAGTAGTGTACTTAAAAGGGTTGTCTTATAAATACAACTCTTTTTAAATGGAAGCCATCTTCTCTATCCCGGCTCTCTCTAACCCTCAAGGTAGGCCATGGCCATACATTTGCCCTACAGTCACCACTGCAGGTACAATGTAGAATTACATGCCAGCTACTTAAATAAATGGCCAACTATGTAATGCTTGGATGGGCCAGTACGCCAGAATGGGAGTTGCTTTTACTTCATTCTATTCTGACTTATATAGGGGGGACAGAGCTCTGGACACGCTCTGTTATCCATATGCCCTTAAAGGGGCTGTAATCTTAAAACAACCACCTTCAAAGCCTACCACTGGCCATACAAGTTAGGGCCTGTTCACATCAGCGTTGTCTTTCCGTTGAGGATTTCCATTGGAGGTTTCCGTCGGGGGAACCCCTCAATGGAAAGTCAAACGGAAACCCTAGCTTCCATTTGCATTACCCTTGATCTCAATGATGACGGAAACTTTGCTAATGGTTTCCGTTTGTCACTGTTATGACAGCGTTCCAGTTGTTTTTGACGGAATCAATAGCGCAGTTGACCTCATGCACACGGTAGAACTAAGGCGTCATAGGCACTCTGCTTGCTGCTGCATGGTGCCATATTACGGAGTTATTCTTCCATAGAATCGATGCTCCTAGAGAAAAAAATCTCCATAATACAGCATCTGATGGAACATTCCTCAGAATCTGAAAGAAAAAAAACTCCTAAGATTAATCAAACTAAACTGGCAGAACAGAGACATAATATAGGAAAAAAAAAATAAGACTGTGTAAAGTGGCAATATTCTGTTATTGGTAGAGATGAGCGAATCGATTCTACACTAATCGAATTTGGTCCGAGTTTCCCAATAGTCTAGGATTTGTCAAAATCCAAAACATTTGGGGTTCGCAGTGCACAAATGGCGTCAAAATGCCAGCCGCCATTTAATAGGTTAGAAAAAGGATCCCATGACCTTGGCTCCCACTTAATGCCTTGCAGGCTGCCTTCCCGAAATTGCACCGAAGTTATACCTCCCTCTATTACAGTCAATCATAAGGGGTATTGGTGGATGACATTACTAATGCTGCCTCGGCGTTAAAAAGAGCTTGAAATTGTTTGGATACAGTTCTAGAAAACATCAGAGAGTTTTCAAGGCAATCGGGGGTACCTGCAAATCCCAGCAAATTTATACGGCCCGAATCTATTCGGACAGCCATTTTGATCGATTCGGGCCTGATCAATTGATTTGTGAAATTCGCTCATCTCTAGTCATTGGCTGAAAATCCATACATGTAGCTGATGTTGATATGCCCCAAAAATGGTAAAAATAATTATAAACTAGCTTTCATGTAAACATTTTTAGCTATTTTGGCAAAGTTTTAACTTCCAAAAAGATTTTTATGTAATCTAATAACCATGAGATACCTTCCCTGCTGTGCACTTACCTCTCTGTTCCTTTTCTGTATGTTCTGATGTCTCCTTCTCCCCCCTTAATGATTTCTAGAAATTGAATTGGATTATTACCTACACATACTCCTGGGTCTCTCATTTATGATATTGGCATTGTGTGATGTAGTTGAGAGTTGTAATGTTTCCTATGTTGAATGTGTCATGGTAAACTAAGACTTCAACTGCGCCCCAGTGGAGAACAGGGGTTATCTATAGAACAGGGCAAAATGAGCTCCATAAGTCTGTCTAAAAGCTGATATATTTAGAAACCTTCAAGGAGAATCAGTACAAATATACAAACGTTCACGCAAAATGAATACTTTTTGAACAATGGAGATAAAGTATCACCATGATTCTATTTAATTTCTGTTCTATTCTCTCCTCCAAAAATTTGGCTCCACACCCTCTAAAAAAAACACACCCAAATTCCTATTATTACAGCGTTATTTATAATAGATTTAACAAGTCTTTCCAAGTCATGATGTCGTCAAAAAGTTAATAATGTTTTGTGCTAATAGGCAACTTATTAACAATTAAATTATTGTGTATTTTTTGTTTTAATTTTCCTGTACTTTACAAATGTTGCTAAATCTATGACCTACACACAGGGTTTGTATTAAAACATGATATCCAAGCCCTGATCTATATCTTTCGGAACTTCCATTGAGGTTCAATTCAGCTACGCGTCATAGAAGGGATGACACTGTGGGCAACATTACACAACCCACGCGCCTACAAATTAGACGTCAGAGGTCACTTTTGTTGATAACCAATCAGCATGTTTGTCTGCCTTACACCCCCCCCCCCCCCCGTCACGGGGGAGTGTATTAAGGGGAGTAATATTAACCAACTTGGATAGCTGATAGCAACATATGCTTAATGATGACATCAGACGCCTGATACAAGCGTCTATAGCGGAACATGTACTGCTAACTTTCCACTACTCTGCCATCGTTCATTCTTGCCACTGCAAACACTCTTAATCTGGGAGCCACAACCAGTGAATTATTCCACAACCTCCTCTTACTACGACAGAGTCTTTTCTAATGGGCTAACCTCCCCTGATGATTCCAAGCCTAGAAGAAACGTGTTCGGAGAATCCTTTGACTCAGGAGTGACAACGGGAGTTTCCTAAATAAATCTACTACATAAAGAGCGATCCACAACAGAACGGGTTATCACAAAAAACCCTGAATAGTATCAGCTCTAAAATGTATTTTATATAGGCAATATGGGAATCCTATATTTTTATATTGGCAATAATCCATCCTATATTGTGAGGACAATTCAAGAAGAGTCTTTGAATTGAAAGTCTTCCTATGTTTTCTATTGAAGAGGACGCAGAACCACTTTTTTGTCTTTCATGCATGTATTGTGTTCAACCCTTTTTATATTTTTCTAAAGTAAATGTTATATTTTAATCATAGTCTCCAGTCTTACTCCAGTGATTTTGTTTTACACACTTTGTTGAGGATCTATCTTAGGAAAGCTATCCCTATAGTGAGGGAATATCACTATTTATACTATTTCTGATCTATATCAGGGAATATCTCAAGGAAGATATACTCCTGCACTAAAGGAATGGGTGATCAGCATGCCCTCATCCAATTACATTCAAGACGAGTAGCCAAAGTAGCTTGTTCTATCTTTAATCAAGCCACTGAAACCACTCTTGGAATACTTGCCCACTTAGACTTTTTTTTTTGCCACTTTTACCATCACTCCAGGTCTTTTTTGGATCAAGTCCATTTATGTGTATAAATCTAGTACTCTGTTATTAAAGCAACATTTAAGGAATCCTGAAAAACCCCTTAAGACCTCAGGAAAATGGCAAATCTTTACGGGGGTACAGAAAGTCCATTTGCTGCCATATGGTGCTTTGTATGGCAAGTCACACTTTTTTCTGTCTTATCCCTACTTTGGCTTAGGCAGGTACAGAAGCGCCCCATAGAACTCTATGGGTGATGTATTACAGTTTAGTACAACTCAAACTTTATACCCTCATGTAAATTACCCTAAAAATGGGGAATAAAGATATCACTATGCATTTTCATCTTCCGGATGTAATGAGTTTGGCTTGTCCATTCAATCTTGTTATAGTCTCCTAACCATCATTCATGGGAATTGTGCTACGTTCTACTACCTGCATACCTTTCCAATATAGTCCCCATGCTGCTCAAGTACGATTGATTTATTATTTTGTTAGTTTGCCCTAATGAGAAACATATGATGGGTCTTTGCGTAAATAGCACTCCAATGTGCTAGCACAAATAAAACGATATGTGGGAAAGAGCTAGTTTAGGCATAATTATATCTTGCATCAAAAGTAAATCTGGATACATAAAATAATCCTAAAAATAACGCACATATGGGAATGGTTGTAAATGAACATAGCATGAAACTCTATTCCTCAGTGTCAGAGCATGTTAAATACAATGACTTCAACCTCTTTGTATAGGTTTGGCACCTACCATTACTTGTAAATGAACGCCGTGATTGATGTGCATTTTTAGAATTTTACTCTAAACGACATGCTACTGATATAACACTAAATATTACAAGATATGCAGACATGGTCCAGATAGCTGTTAATGATAAAACCGGTCCAAATATCAAGTAAATGTATTATATGACTTCCCAGTGCAGCATTACAGGCTTGTTAAAGATTTAATGATCGCATTTGTTGCTTTTACATCTGACTTTGATAATTTTACAATATAAATAGTACAGAAAATATGCACATCTTGTACCATTATGTTTTACAAATGTAGCCCAGTGGAGTCTGACATCAATAAGTTTTTGGTAACGTATCTTTTGATATCCCATGTTGTCACTGGGAGCGTTGGGGAGGAGACAGGGACTGTGCTCATGGCGCCATCATGCTCCCAACTCTGAGGATGGAGCTACTTACATAGAAGTCATTCAAGCCAGAGAAAAATTTAGTTTACTGTCCTAGCCCTGTTTCTAAATATCCAGGCCAAGGCAGATTGGCTAATTTGCCCACTCTGGCACCAAAGACCCAGGGCACATTCTTCACCAGCCTTACCCTAACTATTCTCCTGGTCAATGAAAATTCCATCTGATTTCTCAAGCATAAATTAAATAGAATAATTAAATGGATTTCATCAGATGTATGCTCCTTTAAAGGGCTTGTCCAGTTTGGGCAACATCTCTTCATTCTGTAGGGCCTTAGACAATGAATTCATTATATAATATACTTTCATGCATATTGATTAAATGTTGTGAAACACATTTTGTGTTTTCAGCTGTTTACTAAGTGGCTGTATAATTACAAGTTGTATTAAGAATGGCATTGCATGTATTCATCCTATGTTATATTATTTTATATTACTTTTTTTTTTTAGTCGGATACATTGAATAGCTCATTTTACTATATTAACTATTCTTAAATGAAAAGAAACAGCTGATGTCACTTAAGACTCTGATGTTCCAGGATAAGATTAAAACATAAGGTTCTGTTTGACCTTTTTATAACGGGTGAAGAGATATAACATAGCTAGAACACATCACCGCTCCCAGGGAGCCTGAAGTTTTGTAATAGCAGAACTTCATTTACACTATGTTTGAAATAAGATCCTATGGAAAAAAAAATCTATCACATATATTATTCACATTAATTCAGTAACAAAATAAAGGCTAAAAGTCATAGGAATACAGGAAAAGTATATCAATCTGCACATCTGTAGTCTGTGTACATAAAAGAGATCTGTAGTATACAAGTTTAAGTTCTAAAATTTATAATATCAGTTTGTAAATTATTATAATTAAATGTATTTTTTTATATAATAATTATATAATATATTCTAATAAATATATGTTAGATATTAGGGTGCTGTTGTTATTATTATCATCATCATCATTATTATTATTATTCTGTATCATTAATATATCTATATATTATTATTTTACAATTACATAAATTTATTTTTCTTATTTCATTTAATATATTTTAATCTTAGATTATATTTTTATCTAAATGATATATCAATTTATTTTTTATGTATTATTTCTATATTAGTTTATAATTAATTTATTATTGCATTCCTTTCTAACTTATTATTACTATTATTATTATTATTACTATTATTATTATTATTACTATTATTTTATAGTTTCATTTGTTATTTCAAATGCAACTATATATTACTAATTATATATCATATAGCTCTTAAATATTGATAAACACAGAGTAATTATATTATTATTATTATTATTATTATAATTTGTATGTTTCTTATTGTATTTATATAGAACTTATTAATAGTATAGCTTAATTTAGGAATCCTTTATTTTATATAAATTTTCTATGGATAAACAAGCAATAAACGTTGCATGTGACACAAGTTAATGGGCACTGCATATGCCTCCTTTCACAAGAAATAAGTAAAATATATAAGACTAATGATACCGGACCTTTATATTATGCAGTTGTGGTAGGGAAATTGTTTGCTTTAAAAGTAGGGCAGTTTGAATTTGAGACATAGAGGCTCCCGGCCCCCGAAGGAAAATCTGTGCCAGGGATTCCAAATTGTCTCATGCCCAGGGCTTTCTTGACAATGAACAATGGTGCCCTACATAATACCATCTGTTGACGCCCTCATATGGTGTATGGTCATACACAGGGCTGGCCTTAGGGGTGTGCGACCCGTGCGAGTGCACAGGTCGCTGCATTCTCCCATGTAGAGGGTGCTACTGGGCTCTGCCTCTGCTCTGTCTTCTGCTCCTCATTACACACATAGAGGAAACAAGAGCCGAGAAGCAAGAGCAGAGGAGGAAGCTCCACCCCAGCCCGTCCTGCAAGAAGCCTGTGATCCTGTCAACTTGAGAGATGGTAAGTGTTGTGTGTGTATATGTGTATATATTTCTCTATGTTAGTGTATATATATGTATGCCTCTGTGTGTTTTTATATATGTGTGGGTATAGTTATCAGAGTGTGATATCTGTGGTGTTACATGGGACTGCAGGTGACATCTACTACATTATCTGTACTCAGAGAGTTATCACTGTGTTATGTGTGATGTTACATAAGACTGTAGGTAACGTCTACTACATTATCTGTACTCAGAAAGTTATCATTGTGTTATCTGTGGTGTTACATAGGACTGAAGGTAATATCTACTATTTTATCTGTACTTAGAGAGTTATCACTGTGTTATCTGTAGTCAGGGGCATAACTAGGAAAGACTGGGCCCATAGCAAACTTTTGATTGGGCCCCCCAGCTGCCACCCGCAGCCCCCCTTATAGATAGTGCCCCGTACATTGTACCATACAGCCCCCCTCTAGACAGTTCAATACAGCCCCCCTGTAGGCAGTGACACAACCCACTTGTAGATAGCGCCCCCCACCTCCCCCTTGTAGATAGCACCATACAGCCCCCTGTAGATATCGCCATAAAACCCCCCTGTATCTAGCGCCATACAGCTCCCCCTGTATATAGTGTCATACAGTCCCCCTTAGTAGATAGTGCCATACAGCCACCCTTAGTAGATAGTGCCACACACAGACCCCTGTAGATTGCGCCACACACAGCCCCCTGTCGATAATGCCTCAGCCCTCCCCCTTGTAAATAGTGACATACAGCCCCCTAGTAGATAGTGCCACACAGCCCCCCCTTATTAGTACCACACAGCCCCCCTGTATAGTGACACACAGCCCCACCTTGTATATAGTGCCACACAGCCCCCCTTGTATATAGTGCCACACTGCTCCCCCTTGTATATAGTGCCACCCTGCTCTCCCCTTGTATATAGTGCCACCCTGCTCCCCCCTTGTATATAGTGCCACCCTGATCTGCCCTTCTATATAGTGCCACTCTGCTCCCCCCTTGTATATAGTGCCACCCTACTCCCCATTTGTATATAGTGCCACAATGCTCCACCCCTTGAATATAGTGCCACTTTGCTCCCCGCTCTTTTATATAGTGCCACAAAACCCCCCCCACCCAAAAAATATACATTGTACTACCTTGCCCTGTTCTTGCGACGGACGGAGTGCTGCACAGGCTTCGGTCAGCACACATGCGCACACCAGCATGATGCAGTGACGTCAGCCTGCGCAGGGAGTCTTCCCAGCTCCTTATAGGCTGCAGGCATAAAGTGAAAAAAAAAACCGAAGCCAGGTGCGAAACGTGCGTTGGGGTGTTCTGACAGTGTTGTGGCAGTGGAATGGCTCATGGTGGGTTCTGGTATGCGTGTCATGAGGTTCTAATGGTTTCCCCATGTTGTTACCATACATGTTTTGTGGCCATACTCTAGGTAATAGGTTGTATAATATTTGTACAAATATATTCATACCCATGGTACATACTTCATATTTAATGATATAGTATGCATAGTACCACCATTGTTTGCCCTGCTTTATATTCAACACTGTCTATTTCCTTGTACTGATTGTACATTGTTTTTATGGGTGTTCATTTTTAAAGTGTCTTGATCAACTGTGTTGTTTGTCTTCAATAAAGTGTTTTTGTATCTTTCTACGATACGTTTGATTTAGTCTTATTGCAGCATGTAGGGATAACTTTTTGGTGTTTATGCTATGTATGGGGTCCCATATGTGTAACTATACTTATTGATACATGACCTTTAAATATACGAGTATTCTTTTTTGGTTTAACTGCAGGCATAAAGTGGCCTGCAGCCTCAGGGCCGATTCAAGCTTTTCTGCTGCCTGATGAGAAAATTGAAATGGCGCCTCCCAGATTTTGATTGACATCCCCTGGCTGTACTACATCACTACCAGCCTCCTCAAACTCTTGTGGATGCGCCGTTGCCTTGTACTCCCCGGGCATGCGTAGTGCAGCGATGAAGCCAGGCAGAGTACACCTCGCTGTACAGTGTCACATTGGGTACGTGGACCCACTGGACCGTACCGCCTTGATGGTATGGCAGCTGGCCAACAGGACACAGGTCACAGTCTATAGTTCGTATAGTGTACCTGTGGTAGCTCAGACAGTAGCAAGACAGGCTCGGCTGGGAGTAGGCAGGCACCAGGCATAGTGTAGCAGGACAGGCGTGGTATGGAGCACAGCTCGACTTCAGTTCAATACGGTACTTGACCAGGATAGCTCGGGATACAGGTTACAGGTAGCAGGAACGGGAAACACTGGGAACTAGAAAACACTTAGGAGACCATTTGCTTAGACAGACTAGGGTAACGAAAACAAGGCTCAGGCAAGGTAGGAAGGGGATGGGCCCCTCTTATAGGCCAGTGGCTCCACTGCTAATTTTGACTAATTTCAGGTGCGCGTGCTGGCCCTTTAACAGCGGGCATGGGCGTGCGCGCGCACCCTACAGGACCCAGTCGGGAGAAGCGGAAGTGAGTGCTGGCGTCTCCTGAGGAGCAGATGGGGACCAGCGCTCATAATTCCATGGCTGCGGGCGTCAGGTGGTGAGTGACCCTGACGGCCCGCGGCCATGGGCATGACACACGGTGCGTGCCCAAGTTGAACAAGGCAATGGCGCATCAGAGAAAGTTATATCAGCCAGGGGGATTTCAATCAAACATTTTTGAATGCAGGACTATGGGACTCTTCAGGATAGCAGCACCGCCCCATGACCCTTTAATGAGTAATTAGCATATAGTGTGCGCCGTTTTAAATGTTGATATTATAGCTTCTACTGCATCTGAAAAAACATACATTTTGGAAATATTGTCAAGTCATTTATTACAGCATGGTGGCGGTTCGAGGGGTTAAAACTACCAGACAGATTCCCATTAAATTTACAATGAATTGAAAACAATTTCATCTGCCCTGAAATTTTGTTATTATAAATATATCCTATATAGTTACAGCTCCAGAACCAAGCTTATACATATGGCACAAGAGCCAAGCTCAATACATATATACAGTACCAGGACCAACTTCAGTACATAAATACAGCACTAGAGTCAAGCTCTGACATATATACAGCATCAGAACTAAGCTCAGTACATAAATACAGCTCCAGAACAAATACAGATCAATTTAGGGCAAACCCTGCCTTATAGGTTTGTACGGAGTAAAACGACAGCTGCCAGCATGGCTAGAACTATGGTAAGGATATGCTGGGAAATGCTGTTTCACAAAAAAAAATCATATCATAATCAAACCACCCATCATCTCGCTGCAGATCATACAGTGACTACAGTGCTGATTAGAGGCAGAATAAACATTTACATTAAGTGACTCACCGATGACATCTCAGATTCTAGTTCTTTTTCTCTTTTCTTCTCCATCCAGACCTCTATGATGATTTCTCCCGGACACACCCCATTTCAGCAGTTTTCCGCTCAGATGTCTTCAGCTTCTCACTTTGAAAAAATTTCTGCACTTATAAACAAAGACTCTCAACACCCCTAAAAATAATAGAACCATACACTGCACCTCTAATTATAATAATAGCACCAAACACTGTGTCCCTGATTATAATAGCACCATACACAGTGTCCCACACACACACACCCACACACACCCACACACACACACACATCGTGCCCCCTGTAGAAAGTGCCCCATAGCCCCCCTGTAGATAGTGAACCCCATAGAGCTGCTGTAGATAGTGCCATACATAGAAGCCCCTGTAGATAGTGCCCCACATACAGCCCCCTGTAGATAGTGGCCACATATGGACTCCAGAGCTGCAAGGCCCTACATATAGCTCCCCGTATAAGTAGTGCTCCACATATAGCCCACCTCTGTAGATAGTGCCTTACATATAGTTCCCCCTGTATATAGTGTCCCACATATAGCCCAACCCTATAGACAGTGCCCTACATATAGCCCCCCTGCAGATAGTGCCCAACAGGTAACCCACTCCTGTATATAGTGTCCCACATATAGCCCACCCCTGTAGATAGTGCCCTACATATAGCTCTCCCTGTATATAGTGCTCCACATCCCCACATATAGACCCCCCTGTAGATAGAGCCCCCCTTGTAGATAATGGCACTCACAGTTTTATTAGAAGAAAAAAAAAATTTACATACTCACATGATCCCGTTCCCGCGCCGTCCAGTGGCAATGCAGACCTGCTCTCTTCTGATCAGGTCTGCTGGGGCTGAGCGACGCAAGCGTCGCGATGACATCATTGCGCCGCTAGCGTAGTTGAAAGGCGCTGATTGGCAAGGTAGTATTGGTAATATCTACTACATTATCTGTACTCATAGAGTTACCACTGTGTTGTCTGTGGTATTACATAGAACTGCAGATGACATCTACTACATTATCTGCACTGTGTATTTATGAGTATGTATGTGAATGTGTCTTTGTGCTTGTACATATGTGCCTTTTATATATTTGTACATGTTCGTGTGTGTGTGTGTGTGTGTGTGTGTGTGTGTGTGTGTGTGCATACAGTATGTGTATGTATGTCTATATATTTACCTTTATGTATGTATATATTCCAGAATGTATGTATATATATATATATATATATATATATATATATATATATATATATATATTTATTTATATATAGAATTAAAAAAATAGGCAGCACTCCGTAGTATAGTGAAAAAAAGTGGGTACTTTATTGCCCCATATGCAACGTTTCAGCTCTGTCCTCTAGAGCCTTTCTCAAGCGGAAAGAAAGAAAGGCTCTAGAGGACAGTGATGAAACGTTGCACATGGGGCAATAAAGTACCCACTTTTTTTCACTATACTACAGAGTGCTGCCTATTTTTTGAGTTCTACATAGCAGGGATCTTGGTCTGGTTCCTAGGGCTTGCAGAAACGTCTCTACCGTTTTTGTTGTCTATATATATATATATATATATATATATATATATATATATATATATATATATATATATATACATATATATATATATGCCTGTTTGTCTAAATATGTCCTGTTTGTCTATATATGTCCCTCTATGTATGCACAGTATTTATGTTCTAGTATGTGCGTGTCTATATATGTGGTTACATTTTGGTTTGTGGAGGGCAGCAATAAATAATCTCGCTCAATGCGCCAGCCAACCGAAGGTCGGCCCTGGTCATACAGTGTTTAAATAACTACCAAACAGTGCCTAATTGTAAGTGCCATACAGTATGATGCCCAAATAGCAGTGCCATATGATGGCCAAATATTACTTCCATATAGTTGCCTAAATAACAAGCTATACAGTGTGCCACCAATATACCAAACAGTGCCTAAGTGCCAGTGCCACACAATTCAGTGCTCAAATAATACCAACATTCAGTGACATAAATAACATTTTCATATATATACAGTATATAATCTAGTAATATTTATGTACAGTGCACTACAATGTGTGATATGGAAAATAAAGTTGTCTGTCTTGGCTTTTTCAACCACAAATTTGTGTCTGTGGTCTTTTGGATAGGTTAAGGAGTAGAGGTTGGCTAAGAGGGGGTTAACAACAGGGATGAATCATTAAAGGGTAATTAAACTTTTGGAAAACTTCTGACATGTCATAGTGACATGTCAGAAGTTTTCATTGATGGGGGTCCGAGCACTGAGACGCCCACCAATCGCTAAAATGAAGCGACAGAAGTGCTCATGTGAGTGCTCAGCAGCTTCAATTCGTTACCCTTGAAATCCCTCCAGTCAAGTACTGTACAATGGCCAAACATTTGCCAAAAGGACACTCTTCACACATTTAGATAATAGTACTCTATGGGTTTGTGAGCAGAAACATTGGGAGGCCTTCCCGACAGATACACTGAACGTATATCTTAAGTGCAGAGTTAACAGAAGTTTATGCTTTAATATCCCTAGAACCAATGTTAATGAATCTAAAGCTACCAAAAGCAGGGATTCCGTGGCTCTTATGTTGTTTCCGAGCCACAAATTATGGGAAAACTGTCCTACAGCTACACTTTAATGTCTTCAAAGTTATGGTGCTTCTTTCAGC
This sequence comes from Rhinoderma darwinii, assembly GCF_050947455.1. Taxonomy (NCBI): domain Eukaryota; kingdom Metazoa; phylum Chordata; class Amphibia; order Anura; family Rhinodermatidae; genus Rhinoderma; species Rhinoderma darwinii. Next base: position 36,670,521 of record NC_134691.1, on the reverse strand, counting down.
TATGCACAAGCTACGCCTGACACCTAGTGAGCAAACTGAAAACTTACATGCACTAGCTATGTGCCTCTTCCAATATATTTATCTTATAATGGTGTTTTATGGGTCATTGTAACTTGAAAGTACATTTAACTTACCATGCAAGAGACAATGCTGATCTGAGGCACATGCAACTGACTCGAAGGCTCAGCCAATCAGCATGCACATTTTACTAGTAAAACACCTGAGAATCAGCCCATGGCATCGAGGACTTGTAGAATAAAATAACAGCGTTATCTGGGATTTTTAAATTGCTGGCCTATCCATTTAATAGGCCATTAGTATATCGCTGGAGGTTCAACTCTCGGCACCTCCGCCGATCCACTGCTTAAAGGGCCTGCGACGCTAGTGCGAGCGCTGCAGCCTCTTCATTACTTACATTGATTTAATTTCTGTTCGTACTTACACACAACGTTAATTCCGTAGCAGCTGCAAGGTATTGCAGCACTGTCTTAATTTTTTGAGTAGGCAACACCGCAATATCTTGCAAAGCTGCAATAAAAGTACCGGCGCGCGAAAATACGAACAGAAATAAAATTTATGTAAACAATGAAGAGGCTGCAGCACTCATGAACATCATGGCCCACTCAAACAGCTAAACGACAGGGGTGTCGACAGTCGGACGCCCAGCGATCTAATTCTGATAAACTAATCTATAGATAGGCCGTCAATTTTTAAATCCTGTGTAACCCCTTTAACAGGAGCTGTTAAAAAGAAAGTACATGCACTGATTGGCTATCTGGTAATGCATCTTTGCAGTACAAAACAATGCTACATACAGATGTAGCGGTCTTTAGCTTGACTTTTAACGCATTAAAGCGGCAGTGGCAAGATCCTTTATCTTAACTTTTTCAATAACTTTTCAATTAAAACTGCTCTCTACCTGTACTACATGTACTGTACTCTTCCCTACCTGTACTAAATGTCCTATACTGTTCTCAACCTGTACTACATGTCCCTACCCCCCAACCGTCCCGGATCCGGCAGGACAGTCCCGGTTTCTCACCGCTGTCCCGCTGTCTGCAAAATGTCCCACTGGGCGCCGAAGCTGTGTCAAAACAGCTGATCGCTGCTGACAGGCGCCCTGCATGCCAGACGACCGCAGCAGCGATCAAAAGAAGGCAGGAGTCTTGCGGCTGTGTTCTCACTGGGATCAATGCCGGCACGGGAGTGGACCAGTCCAGTCACCTGACCTGTCATCTGACCTCACCGGTCAGGTGACAGGTCAGGTGACTGGACTGGTCCACTCCCGGGCCGGCATCGACACCAGTGAGAACGCCGCCGCAAGACTCCTGCCTTCTTCTGACGGTGAGTGAAAGCAGAGCGGAGAGAGGCAGCAGTAGGGCCGGCTACTACAGTTGCGCTACCTACAGGGGGGCTGTGTGTGGAGCTATCTACAGGGGGGGGCTGTGTGTGGAGCTATCTACAGGGGGGGGCTGTGTGTGGAGCTATCTACAGGGGGGCTGTGTGTGGAGCTATCTACAGGGGGGCTGTGTGTGGAGCTATGTACAGAGGGCTGTGTGGAGCAATCTACATGGGGCTGTATCTGGAGCTATCTACAGGGCGGCTATGTGTGGAGCTATCTACAGGGGGGCTATGTGTGGAGCTATCTACAGGGGGGCTGTGTGGAGCTATCTACAGGGGGGCTGTATCTGGAGCTATCTACAGGGGGCTGTGTGTGGAGCTATCTACAGGGGGGCTATGTGTGGAGCTATCTACAGGGGGTCTGTATCTGGAGCCATCTACAGGGGGGCCGTGTGTGGTGCTATCTACAGGGGGCTGTGTGTGGCGCTATCTACAGGGGGGCTGTGTGTGGCACTATCTACAGGGGGCTGTGTGTGGCTCTATCTA